>NC_043003.1:938305-983305 GCF_006345805.1 Octopus sinensis
TATTGCCCCTCTCCCTTCCTTTCTATCTTTCTTCCCACTGATACGAACACAAACACTCACACACGCACACTCATACACATACACAAACGCACGTGTTCTATGTATACACATACATATACACACACAAGTACACATATTCATACATACATAAGTGTACCGACTTTCACATAAACGTACACATAACTATGTCCACACAAAACCACATATATAAATGTACTTCAATACACATAAACACACATGAACATCTGCCCGCATATATAGACGTATATGCCTATATACAGACATTTGTGCATATAAACATACATACGCATATATACGCATCCATACGCTTTTAAGTACATATTAGCACACCTGCACGCATACACGTGTACATAAAAGCATACCTACATATACCTACCTACACACATACATATACATACATGCACGTATATACACATACGTACACGTACCTACAAATTCATATCTACACGCATACACATACTTACATCTATACACACACAGAAAACTAGTCCATATATATACACAAATATATATATATATATATATATATATATATAATATATATATATACACACACATACACGTACGTATATACCTACATATACATACACATATATACTTACACCAGTCATATACATACCTACATACACATACATACACATATATAAACACATGCACATACTAATACACATACGCATATCTACGCACATACACGCACACATATCTATCTACATATATAAAAAAGAAACCCAACAAGTCCATACATATACACACATACATATACACGTACATACATACACATACATATACACATATATACCCATACAAATATACATACATATACACATACACATATATATATATATATATATATATATTATATATATATATATACATACACACACATATACATACACATACATATACGTCCATACGCACACCCATATACATACATACATCCACACAGAGGTATACAGGCATATACACATACATATATACTCATATATATATATATATATATATACACGAACGCACACATATACACATACACATATATACACCAATACACATACGCATACATAAATGTATACATATGTATACGCGCTTCTATATATACATAAATACATACATGCATACAAACATATACATATATACATACATGCATACTCAAATAATAAATATATATACGTGCAATTACCCATACTTACACATACATATACGCGCGCCTGTACACATACATACAGATACATACATATAAACATACACATATATACATAAAACACACAAGCGTACATATATATATCTATATATATATATACACATATATATACATATATAAATATACATACATATGTAAATACACGTACACACATACATACGTATATTCATACTTACACCCATACATATATATACATATACATGTGTACATATACACACCCATAAACATATACACAAGCATATACCTACACGTAAATATATACCCGTATACACACAGACTCATACACTAGTACATACACACACATATATGTACACACATATGCACACACACATATATACAAATACACACATACATATACATACATACATACATACACATACATACATATCCATAAATACATATATGTACATATACATGCACATACATCTACATACACATATATACACATATATATACGCACACACACATATATACATTTATATATATATACATATATACACATACATATACACACTCATATATATACACATGCAAAACCATGTACACATATACACATGCACACGTATGCACGCCTTCGCATACACATGTACATACACTGTAGCACATACATTCACATACAGATACGTATATGCACTCGTATACATATATATACGCACACGCACATATGCCTACGCCCATATATATGTGAATAGTCTTAGGAGAGAAGGTAATTGGGGGTGCTGAGGGAACGGTGGGGGTGGGTGGAGGTTTGGGGGATGTCGTCAATCGAGTTGCCGGGTGGGTCTGTAGTTTTTGTAGTTTGCATAAATTTTGTGCATACAATTTGGGGAGTGTTCCGAGATCTTGTTGAGGAGAGGGCCTTTGGCGAACAAGATCTCTTGAAACATATGTAGAAAATAATAAAAAGGAATTTTGTTAAATCTTCGTTCAGCTCCATTTCTTCCTACACTAAATATATATATATATATATATATATATATATATATATATATGTAACTTAGATTGGTTTCGGCCATTATCGGCCCAGGTCATGACTAACTCAATAGCATCCCCTGGAAAAGTCTTTTAATCAATTATTTCGGGATACCATGGGCCACTCAAGCAGAGAGTTGTTGTTGGCTGAGACGTACCCAGGTGTAGGTGGTTTATCCGGTATTTTCTGCAGGAATTTTTCCAGATACCGTTTGACAGTTGTGGGGTCTTTTTCTACTTTAATTTCTTTCAAGATGACACTGAAAAGAGCAGAACCATTTGCAGTGAAGAAATTGTGTCGCAATGTTCTTATGTGATGTGATATCCACCTTTGTAGGGGACGTATTGCACGAAGGCCTTGTCTTGTGTGAATTGTAAACATTATACCGATATCATTTTGATGATATTGGTGGAATATCTCCACGGTGGTACTGAACTCAAATCCGCGTAGTTGGAAAGGAAGCTTCTTAACCACACTGCCATGGTTGTGTCGGATTATCGAATAAAATCATCCCCCACCCCCACACTTTTATCTGCAGCCGAATATTCAACTTGTTTAAGATGCCAAATATATCTGCTATGCACGCATGTTCTATATTTGACTGAACTGGACTCTTTTGGTATTTGTCTTTGATAAATTCCTTCAGTTCTTCACTCAGCATGAAGACTTCGACTGTCCACTCTTCTCGTTGACATTAAATCAAATCTAAACCAGCGACGCATCTAGGTCAGAGTTCATGTTCTTTAAAGCTTTATACTAGATTATTCAAATGCATGTTTACTTGTCTCGTATTCACAATCGATGATTCGACTGACCGATTCTTTGACAGCTGTACTTAATTTATTGGGGGATGGATTTGATAAGGCAGCGAGATAGCGGAATTGTTAGCACGCCGGAGAAAATGCTTAGTGGCATTTCTTTCGGTTTTACGTTCTGAGTTCAAATCCCGCCGTGATCGACTTTGCCTTTCATCTTTTACGGGTCGATAAAATGAGGTACCAGTCACTTCCTGAAGTCGAACTAATCAACCTGTCCCATCCTGCTGCTGCTGCTGACCGTCGTCCCGTTCAGGGAGAATGGATGCTACACAAGGATGCTACGAACGACCCTAAATATGAAATGGCAGCAACACATAACGAATGAATGCCTTTATGGAGACCTGCCGGAAGTTAGTGAGAAGATCAGGCAAAGACGGTTGCGACTCTCTGGTCACTGTGTGCGCCATCCTCGGCTGGAAGCATCCGAATTAGTGTTGAGGAACCCATTTCATGGTGATGTAAAGAAGAGGGAAACGTCACCACACTTACATCGACAACTTGACTGCAGACACGGCATGGAATGTATTCAGGACATCGTGGGAGCGATGACAGACCGAGAAGTGTGGCGGGTGGACTTTGTTGCTGCGGCCCGGGTTGGAACTCTGACATACTAATAATAATAATTGGTCGCTTATACGCTGTGGAAAACGGGTAGCCAGCCACATGAGTCTATAGTTTTAAGGGTCACGCGTAGCGACGACCCTATGACGAACATGTCCGGAGGGCAATAGCACCAGATCCTCCAGGTTGGAGTAAGCGGAGTGGTGGTCAGTTGAAGAAATGGCCCACGACTGTCAGAGCAGACATGAAGCTCGTTTCCGGTCCTCGAGTCTTGGGCGTTCGGCGCTGGAACCGAGAATGGCTTCAACACGCTGCAGAATCGGCCGTCGAAAGACGTGCATGGACAAAGTACATAGCCCCGTGATGCGGTGAACTCAATAGGGTGCGGCTTAACTCCACCCGGGTGAATGCTTTTACAAGACAAGACAATAGATATAGGTTTAAGGAAAAAAAGTGTTTTGATGCCCACCCCTTCGGTTACCAGCGGGGTGCGCTCCTTCACCGATGTTTGACCGGTGCACCATCAATTGTAACAACTTATTTTTAATTCAAAGAAATTCTTAACAATTTCCAAAACATTTTGAGTCTTTGTGGTTTCAAAAATTTTATAAAATAAAAATCCATCTTTTAAATCTCCATCAATCATGAATCGTGCAAACTCCAAGAACTGAGAGGATCCTGTGAGCGTCAGTCATGTCGTCCTACTTTACATATTTTGGCACAAGGCCAGCAATTTCGGGGTGGTGAAGAGGGGTATAACACAATTACATTGACCCCCAGTGTTCAACTGGTATTTATTTTGTCGACACCGAAAGGATAAAAGACAAAGTGGACCTCAGCGGAATTTGAACTCAGAACATAAAGACAGACGAAATGCCGCTGAGCAGTTTGCCCGGCGTGCTAACGACTCAGCCAGCTCAACACCTTATATATAAGCTGCTGAGTAACGAGGAAGACGTGTGGCTTAGTGGCATTCGGCTCGTGACCGGAAGGCTGTGAGTTCGATTCCAGGCGGCAGTTGTTACCTTGTCCAAGACACTATATAAAAGGTAAATATTCAAAGACCCCTTTATTACAATCCCGAATTGATCAAGACAGGTGCGCCATTCATCGCAAAAGGTTGGCGTGGATCCTAAGTAACCAAAGAAAGCCATCAAAGAAGAAATCCACGGCTGCTGGAACTAGTTCAAGGTGGTTGTCGTCGACAAGAGAGCGCAGGTGGAGGCCTTCTGCACGCAAAGGCGAAACCTATCCTTGCTGCTCCACTCGGGGTCGACAAAATAAGTACCAGTTGTGTACTGGAGTCGATCTAATCGACTGCCCCGTCCCCCAAAATTTCGGGCCTTGTGCCTAGAATAGAAAAGAATATATGTCCATAAAGGCGACGAGCTGGCAGAAACGTTAGCGCACCGGGCGAAATGCGTAGCCGTATTTCGTCTGTCTTTACGTTCTGAGTTCAAATTCCGCCGAGGTCGACTTTACCTTTCATCCTTTCGGGGGTCGATAAATTAAGTACCAGTTGCGTACTGGAGCCGATCTAATCGACTGGCCCCCACTCCCTCAAAATTTCGAACCTTGTGCCTAGAATAGAAAAGAATATAGCTCTTTCTCAAGCTACTATAAAACCTGCTCGGGTCCCATTCGATTTTTCTGAGGGCGAATCAGAACTGGTTTCTGGTTCTATGGGGCGGTTGGTTTGGCATTGTTATTTATGGCTGAGTATGGGAATATTGTTTATGAAATTTTTGTGTGGGGTTTTATCGAAACAGTTGAAACACTCCTGTCACAACCTGGGACCTTGAAAACTGCTTTAATGCAAGAAAGTATACTAGTCCCTTAATGTTTGATATTCAATATTTCATCTTTTCAATAAGACAATCAATACTTCATTTCATTTTACTATATATATCATTTATACTATATATTCTATATTCTACATTAATATTCTAAAGAATATAAATAAAACATAAAAAACAGAGTTGGAATCTCTTTGAATAATATATGTATGTATATATATATATATATATATATATATATATATATGTATGTATGTATGTATGTATGTATGTATGTATGTATGTATGTATGTATGTATGTAACAATTGCAGCGTGGAAGGTGTTTATAAGCCATTTAAGAAACACACAAAAACCGTCAGATTCACTTCAACATTTAAATTTAATTTCCCCAAACATTTTCGTCGCTTTCAGACCGCGACCTGTTCACTGACAAAACTTCTTGCTGCATCTCAGTGAACAGGTCGCAGTCTGAAAGCGACGAAAATATTTTGACAAATTAAATTTAAATGTTGAAGTGAATCTAACGGTTTTTGTGTGTTTCTTAAATGGCTTATAAACATCTTCCACGCTGCAATTGTTTTCGTTCCAGTACACGATCTCATACCAGGTCACTTGCTATGCAAGTACATCTCCGTAAATATATATATACTTGGAATTTACAATAAAAGAAACAAACAAAACAAAAGACGAAGACGGTGTGCAAACAACAAACAAATGTATTAGTTTTACGCTTGGGAAGTGAGAAAGTCTTTTACGTTTCGAGCCTACGCTCTTCAACAGAAAGGAACACAGAAATTAAAGAGAGAAAATGAAAAAGGTTTAGTGGCTAGCGATCAATCATATATATTTGTGTGTATGTGCGCGCGCGTGTATATATATATATATATATATATATATATACGCACGCACATATTTACCATATACATAATATATACATATATATATATACACACACACACACACACACATATATACCATATACATAATATATATATATATATATTATATATATATATATATATATATATATATATATATTATGTATATGGTATATAGTGTGTGTATGTATATATATATTATAAATATACATGTATGGTATATATATATGTGTGTTTTTGCGTGTATCTATATGTATGTATGTGTATATGTATGTATATATGTATGCATGTATTGTATATACGTATATACATACGCATCCGTCTGTAAAACACAGTGAGAAAAAATAGGAGGGAAAGTAGACCGGAGACAGGATTATAAGATGTAATTAGTAAAATAAAATAAAATAAAATATAAAGAAAAGAACAAAATATTTAAAAGAAGAACTGGAAAAAAATGAAATAATGAAGAAAATGAGGCAAAACGAAAGAAAAAAAATGAACAAGTACAACAACAACAACAACAACAATCACAACAGAAATGAGAACGACAACAATAACCACAACAACAATAATACCGACAACAACAGTAACTGCAACAACAAATGGTATATGAATAAAAATCAATAGATGTGAAATTCCAAAACAGGTCGTAACATCACGTGACGGAATATAATTTATCTTCTTATCGATCTTTCTCAGGTTTCTGTTCTTCGCAGAATATCGTAATAGTCGTCGTCGTCGTCGTCGTCGTCGCCGTAATCGTCATCATAATGCGCGCGTGCGTGTGAGGGGCTGCAGTGATGATCTCGAGATCGTGGTTTCGGTTTCCGGACCAGGCGGTGTTCTGCGATCATTCCGACAGCTAACGTGCGCCACATTTGTGCACCTGTACAGGTAATGCCGAATTGATGGAGGGAACCAGCTTATTTACAGCACAACCATTTCAAAGCATCCACTCAAGCTGTCCATCAAGGAATTGCGGATCCCTAATCCCTCGTCTAACGACGGGGAAAGGGTCCACTATATATGTGTGTGTGTATGTGTGTCTGCACACGCACACACACACACACACATCTGTCTTTGTATGCATGTACGTATGTATCTATCCATCTCTCTACTAGTACATATACATACATATATATACATACATATATCTCTCTCTCGATATATATATATGTATATATATATATGTATATATATATTAATATATATATATATATATATGTATATATATATATATATATATATATATATATATATATAGGGAGAGTTTACGGAAAAAAAAAACAAAAGACGAAGACAGGTGGTGTACAAAACAAACAGATGTATTAGTATAACGCTCAGGAATAGAAAAAGTCTTTCACGTTTCGAACCTACGCTCTTCGACAGAAAGGGACACAGAAAAAAAAACAAGGAGAGAAAAAAATGCGTGTAGTGGCTAACGATCTATCATGGCGTCTGACTTGGACAGAAGGGTCACACGCGAGAAGGAAAGTAGGGGATATAACAAGGTAAAGATGACGCCCCAACACGAAGGTGCGTGTGTGTATAAGAGAGTATGTATGTGCGTGTGAAAGAGGGCTTGTGGTCTGGACGTGTGCGTGTATGTATGTGTAGGGGTGAAGATGTGGGGATGGGTGTGTGGGTGGTGCGTTGTGATGTGATGTGTAATGTTGTATGGTGTAGTGTGGTGTCGTGTGATGTTGTTGGGAGGTCGAGGGAGGCGAGAGTGGAGAAAGCACGGGTGGGGTGTGGGTTCGGCTGAGGGTTGGGGCAGAGTTGGAGTTTGTGGGTGGGCAGAGGGTGTGGGTATAAGTGGGGTATGTGGGGGAGGGTGTATGGGATAGGATGGGGGGATGGGAAGGATAGGGAAGTTGGAGTAGGGACGTGTGAGGGTGGGTGGGCTTATGGGAGAGGGGAAGGTGGGTAAGTGAGGAGAGAGAGGAGGAGAGAAGAGAGAAAGAGAGTAAGAGAGAAGAGAGAAAGAGAGGGTGAAAGAGTAGGAGAGAAGAGAGAAAGAGAATAAGAGGGAAGAGGGAAAGAGGGGAGAGAAAGAGAGAAAGAGCGTAGGAGAGAAGAGAGAAAGAGAAAAAGAGAGTAAGAGAGAAGAGGGAGAGAGAATAGGGGGAAGAGAGGAGAGAAAGAGAGTGAGGGAGGGAGCAGAGAGAAAGAGAGAAGAGAGAAAGAGAGTAGGGGTGAAAAGATGTAGGAGTGAAGAGAAGTAGGAGTCGGGGAGGAGGTTAGATGAAGAGGGGAGGAGAGTTGAGCCCAAATGGCGTAAAAGCGAAGAGAGAAGATTAATCCTTGTTCACGACGCAAACGGGAGTCCGGATGGCCTCTGTGCAAGGACAATCCGAACACAGACAAGACAAGTGTTGCAAGGAGTGACTGGTGGAGCGGAAATGGCGTGAGACCGGGGTGTCATTGCCGAGGCGGATGTCTCGGAGGTGTTCCGCGAACCGGTCAGGCAAGCGGCGTCCCGTTTGTCCGATGTACAAGGAATGGCAGAGAGAGCAGGAGATGCAATAGATGATATTGCTGGAGATGCAGGTGAAGGAGTCGATGGTGCGATAGGGTCGATGATGGGTGCCGGTGAGGAGGGTGGTGTTGGAGAGGTAAGGGCAAGTGCGGCAGCGTGGGCGGGAGAAGAGGAACGAGCCAGGTTGGGAGGTAGGGTTGGGGAAGAAGCTGTGGACCAAGAGGTCTCGTAGGTTGTGGGAGGGGTCGGTTAGGGAAGATGTATGAAGTGGACGGGTCGGACTGGAGATGCCGGAAAACTTGGAGAATGGTGCGTTGGAGAGGTAGGGTGGTGGGGGTGGTAGGTGAGGGTAAAGGGAGGCGGGGGACTGCAGAGCGAGTTCGGAGGGAGAGAGCAGATTCACGGTCCACGGAACGTGCTCTGGCAAGGGCGGTGTGGATAGTGGTGAGGGGATATCCACGTAGGATGAAGTAGCGAGCCATGAGTTGAGACTGAGTCTCAAAGTCATGGTCGTCACTACAGAGCCTGCGTAGACGGAGGAATTGGGAATAGGGGATGGAAAGCTTGGTGTCTTTGAGGTGGGAGGAGAAGTTTAGGTATGAGTGTGAGTCTGTGTGTTTGTAGTGGATGGAGGTGGTAAGAGTGGAGTGATGAATGCTGACCGAAATGTCAAGAAAGGAGATAGAGGTGTCAGAGATAGTGTAGGAGAAGTGGAGAGCAGGATGGAAAGATTTGACGAAAGAGAGGAAGGAGTCTAGCTGTTCGCGGGAGAGTGAGGTGGCACCGATACAGTCGTCAATATAACGGCCATATAGATCGGGAGTGAGACCAATGAAATTAGAGAATATTTGGGCCTCAACATAGCCAACGAACAGGTTCGCATAGTTGGGGCCCATTCTCGTTCCCATGGCCACTCTCGAAATTTGCTGGTAGAACTCGCCCGCGAACGAGAAGCAATTGAGTGAGAGGACAAGTTCGGCCAGACGAACGAGTGCGGAGATGTCGGGTTGGGGATTGGGTCGGAGGTCCAGGAAGTGTTTCAGTGCACGCAGCCCCTCGTGGTGAGGGATCACAGTGTAGAGGCTCTGGATGTCCATTGTAAAGAGAAGTTTGGAGGAGCCAGGAGGGAAGGAGAAAGAGTTGAATAGACGAAGAGCATGATCGGTGTCATGGATGTGAGAAGAGAAGTCACTAGGGGGGCAAGGACACGGTTGAGATATTTGGAGATAAGCTCGGTGGGGCAGTTACAGGCGGAGACGAAGGGGCGGCCAGGGTTGTTGGGTCTGGGGATTTGGGGGAGAAAGTAAATGGTGGGGGTGCGGGGTGTTCGGACAATGATGTCGGATGCGGTGTGGGGGGACAGGAGGACGAGATGAGGTCATGGATGGTAGAGGAGACCATCTGTTGGTAGCTGGGCGTATGGTCAGAGGACAGAGGACAGTAGAAGGAGATGTCATGGAGTTGGCGGAGAGTTTCGGCCTTGTAGATGTCCACGCGCCATACCGCCACAGCTCCACCCTTGTCGGCCGGTTTAATAACGATGTCAGTGCGCCGTCGGAGGGAACGAAGAGCCGAGAGTTCGGCTGAAGAGATGTTGAGACGACGGGGACGCCTGGAGAAGTTGAACCGCTCCAAAGCGCGCTGACAGGCGCCCGCAAAAAGATCCACTACTTGGAACTGGCCAGGATCAGGCGTCCACTGGGATGGTCGGCGGCCCAGGTCAGTGAAGCTGTCCTTCTCGTTTGATGCGGGGGGAGTGTCGCGGAAAAGCGCACACAACCTAACGCGGCGCACAAAGCTGTGGATATCAGCACGGGTCTGAAATTCCTTACAGGATGGAGTGAGGGGGATGAAACACAGACCCCTACTGAGGATGGAGCGCTCCGCCACAGAGAGGGTAAAATCTGGGGGAATGGTAACAACAGACTGAAGTGGAGAAGGGGTGGATGGAATAGAAGTAAGAAGGGTGGATGGAATAGAAGTAGGAGGGGTGGATAGGGTGGAGGTAGGAGGGGTGGTAGGGCTGGTGGAAGGCTGGGGGATGTGTGAGGGGGTTCTGGAGGGACAGGGGGTTGGGTGTGGGTGGGTGGAGCATATCAGGGGGGAGAAGGATAGTGGCATCGGGTGTGATGGAATGGAGGAGTGAGTGGAGTTTACGAAGTTTGGTGTTGGCAAGAAATTGAGGAAAATGGATAGATAGATAGATAGATAGATAGATAGATAGATAGATAGATAGATAGATAGATAGAGAGAGAGGAGAGAGAGAGAGAGAGAGAGAGATAGATAGATAGATAGATAGATAGATAGATAGATAGATAGATAGATAGATAGATAGATAGATAGATAGATAGATAGAGAGAGAGATAGATAGATATAGATAGATAGATAGATAGATAGATAGATAGATAGATAGATAGATAGATAGATAGATAGATAGATAGATAGATAGATAGATATAGATAGATAGATAGAGATAGATAGATAGAGATAGATAGATATAGATAGATAGATAGATAGATAGATAGATAGATAGATAGATAGATAGATAGATAGATAGATAGATAGATAGATAGATAGATAGGCGAGCTGGTAGATACGTTAGCACCACGGGCAAATGATTAGCCATATTTCGTCTGTCTTTACGTTCTGAGTTCAAATTCCGACGAGGGTGTCTTTGCCTTTCATCCTTTCGGGGTCGATAAATTAAGTACCGGTTGCGTACTGGCCCCCTTTCCAAAAGTTTCGGTCCTTATGCCTAGAGTAGTATGCCTAGGGTGTGCGTATATATATATATATATATATATGTAGATTCCACATGATGTGGCAGAATGAATTTTATGTGTGAATAGTTACTTGTGTATGTATTCTGTTAATGTTTGTTAAGTCTCGGTTAGTATTTTAGTATGAAAGTATTTTCTTTGTTTATCCGTGCTTCATCTGTGGTATTCGCTGAATATAGGTAGAGTGGGAAGACCTGGAATTTGGTGAGGGGCTTAGTTTTTGCACATATGTCTCTGTGAGCAGTGAGTGAAATCTGTCAAATACTAGATTCTCGTATTTGTTGTCGGTGAATGGTCAGTCTACTTCTTAGAGTAAGCCTTGTTTGATCTATTTAATCTTCATTACATCCTAGACATTCCTTGAAGAACATGTAAAGTGATTTTTTATGGTAAAATTCCGTCCTGATTTGAATTTGTATGTTGAGTCTTTAATAAGGTTGATGCAGGTGCCGTAATTGGGGCGGCAAGCTTCAAGCACTAGTCAGAAGGAAGACGGCTGCGACATAAACCATGTCGTTCTATTTGAACTTTTTAAAAATCAGTGTAAGCTGTGAAACCGGTTAAAGCTTTAAATATATGAATAAAAAGTATTCTATTCTTAATGTATTTCCAACTTCTACTTAAAATACTTTTTATTCATATATCTAAAGCTTTAACCGGTTTCACAGATCCTTTCTCGCATCATAGGGCCAACTTTCTGATTTTCCTGGCATATATATTTCCCACCTGGACGGGACGCTAGTCCATCGCAGGATTACTCATTTTTGCCAGCTGAGTGGACTGCAGCAACGGGAAATGAAGTGTTTTCCCCCGGACCACAACTCACCAGCGATGCTTGAATAAATATCCTAAAGATCTCATGACGATCTCATGTACCTGTTACGAGATTACTGCAGCCAGTGGAAAGGAAAAGTATCGAGTTCATGATTATAAAACACCAGCTTGGATGGTCTGGTCGTCTTGTTCCTTTAGAGGATTCCTCCATTGCAATTTGCGATGCAAATTGTTACTTCTTTGATACTCGAAGCAAAACGGTACTACAATAATTCACGACGATAATCGATAGAATTGCTATTCATGACACTAATTTTTAATATTGCTGTTCCCGACACTAATCGATTACGTTTGCTATTTCCGACGCTAATCGCTACCCATACAATTTACGACATTAATCAGTACCATTGTTATTCTCGACCCTAATCGTTACCATTACTCCTTCCGACGCTAATCGTTAGAATTGACATTCATGACACTAAGTTTTACCATTGCTTTTCCCGACACAAATCGTTACCATTCCTGTTCTGTCGTTAAACGTTACAATTATCATTAATGTCACTAACTCTCACCATTGTTCTTCCCGACGCTAATCGCTAACCTTTGACAATTCCTATGCTAAAGGTTACAGATACCATTCGCGACGTTAATCAATACCACGGTAATCTTTATAATTCCTATTCCCGACAGAAACCGGTGCAATTGCCATTCATCACTAATATTTACCATTGCTGTTTCCGATGCTAATAGTTAAAGTTACTATTCTTGAAACTAATTGTTACCATTGCTGTTCCTGATACTAATTGGTACCACTGCTATTTACGACGTTACTGTTACCGTTCTCGACTTCAATCTTCTGCAGTACCATCCACGATGCTAAACCTAACCATTGCCAAATCCGACGCTTTTCATTAGTATTAACTTTTTCGACTCTTATCGTTACCATTCGCTTCAATCGCACCCACTGTCGTTTTCAACATTAATATTTAGCTTATCGTTCGTATTACCTTAGAAAGGAAAGAAATCTTGAACGCGGGAAAATAGTTGCGAAAACAGACATATAAAATATAGAATGCCCGCGCATTGAGCTAAACGACACACCCCGATAGTCATCCTCCTTTATAACGGTAAATAATAGATTTTGGAATGTGAGAACATATTTATAACAATGACATTCACATGCTAAAAAATATAGGTTAGCCTTATAAAAAAAATGGGCATTTGTTGTTAGAGATCGTTTATCTCAATGGTACAGACAGCTCAGCCGCAGTTTGAGATGTGCAGGTTTCGATTCTCTGTACTAGCCTGC
Organism: Octopus sinensis; assembly: GCF_006345805.1. Lineage (NCBI taxonomy): Eukaryota > Metazoa > Mollusca > Cephalopoda > Octopoda > Octopodidae > Octopus > Octopus sinensis. Next base: position 951,894 of record NC_043003.1, read on the forward strand.
TTTGCAATTTTATTATTATTTTTTTTTGTCTATAAGGTTATTTTACCCGAACATCTTATATCTATAGCTGTTGTCTTGCGTTCGAGATTTCCTTCATTTCTAAAATACCAACTCATTCAGCGCTGCAATGTCTGTTTATAAAAATGATGGTATTACCATTCCTGAACGCCGATCTTTACCATTGTATTTCCCAACCCTAGTCGTTACCATTCTTACGCCCGATCTTAACCGTTAATACTACTATTGTGGATGCCAGTCGTTAGCATTACCAGTCATGAAGACTAATCGTATCCATCGTATTTTCCGACGCTAATCTTTGCAATTGCTTTTTCGATGCTAATCTTTACCATTGCCACTTCTAGCACCAATCGTTTCCTTTGACATTCCCGATGCTAATCGTTACCATTGCTATTCCCGACGTTTATCTTTAGCATTGCCAGTTCTAATCTTAATCTTTACCATTGCCATTCTCGACGCTAATCGTTACTCTTGTTATTCCGACGCCAATCTTCAGCCTCGCTAATTTTTTGCATTGCTGTCACCGATACTCATCGTTGCCGTTTGGATTTCCCACAGTAATCGTTACAATTGCTTTGCTCGCGCTTTATCATTACCCAGTTATTCTTCAGCATTACCATTCCAGGTGCCTACCTTTAGTATCATCTTTCTCGACGATATTCGCAAGTATTTCCATTTTTGTTGCTAATCTTTACTATCGCCATTCCCGACGCTAATCGTTACCATTGCATTTCCCGACGCTAATCGTTACCATTGCATTTCCCGACGCTAATCGTTACCATTGCTCTTTCTGATGTTAACATTTCTTATTTTCATTTCCGGTGCTCATAGTTATAATTACCATTCCAACGTTCATATTAATAATAAGGTGCGTGGCTTAGTGGTTAGGGGTATTGGGCTTATGATCGTAAGATTGTGGTTTCGATTCCTGGACCGGGCGATGCGTTGTGTTCTTGAGCAAGACACTTCATTTCACGTTGCTCCAGTCCACTCAGCTGGCAAAACTGAGTAACCCTGCGACTGACCGGCATTCCGTCCGGGTAGGGAATATATACATTATTGAAACCGGGAAACCGGCCCCCATGAGCCTGACATGGCTCGAGAAGGAAACATTTATTTGTTTATTTAATTTTGGCAGAAGGGAAGCAATTTTTGAGGGTCGGGAGAAGCCTTTACGTTGACTCCAGTACTTAATTATTTCGTTATTTCATCAACCCGAAAATCACGAAAAGTGATGTCGGCCTTTGTTGAATTTGAACTCGGTATATAGAGAGCCGGAGGAAAAGCTGTGAAGTATTTTGTGACGTTCTCTCGATTTTTCCAGTCCACTGTTCTCAGTAGAATCTGTATTAAAATTGCTCCAGCTGTGGCTGTGATCACTCCATCATTTTCTTATGTACTGAAACCCATGCGAACATTTTTTTAATGACAGGTCACGAATTGAGGATGGTTTACCAATTATTTCTAACACGTCGAACGTCCATGTATAGGCTTCATCCATGAGGTTTTCTAAAATGTGTTATGGTGGAACAGCAACGAAGTAAAAAGGATTTGCAATATCAAAATATTCCAACTTAATTTGATACTAAATATACACAAAAAAACTTCTCCAACTCGTATTTGATTTGAACGAGAGTTCGAAACGGAAGTCACCGAGTCTAGCTTACGTAGCGGAAGTGTGACATCTCCAGCAGTTTGTCCAATAAGCATTGGGCTGTCAGATAAATTCGTCCGTGTGTTTGTCTCTATTGTTTTTCTACTTTTGTTTATTTGGCACTCGATCGTCATATGTCCGGGAAGAGACAGAATTTATTCAGATTTCAAAAGTGACAAATGAAAGTTAGAGAGGAAGAACAGAGCAACAGAAACCCAGAAAACACAACGAGGAAAAAATATCTTTCGTGCTAATTCAAATAGGATTAAAATACATGGAAAACAACAACAAAAAAAAAGATGTGGTGGTGGTGTATGAACGAATATATCCGACAATCCAGTTGGTGCAATGAGACAGTCCTTCTGTCACTGTATGGATTTAGAAACAATGTCAGTTGTTGTTGTTGTTGTTGCTGAGATTTCAGATGCAGAACGAACGTGACTAGATCTTGGGTTTAACTGAGATTAGTTAAAAATAGAGGAACTGTGTAAATAATTCCTAAATAGTGAATATATGCCTAAAGACAGGTCAAACAAGGCTCTTAGAATATCAACAGCAAAATAATAATAATAATAATAATAACAAAGAAAAGAAAGAAAAAAGAAAATTGGTGCAAAGTAATTTAAAAGGAAGTCAATGGCAAATAATGTGAGTCCATGTGCGAAGTACGAGGCTGGATGTAGACTTGATAAGGTCGAAAGCTATATATAAACTATGAAAACCCCTTGAAGAAGATCTCGTAAAAATTGAAAGCATACCTTGAATAACTTTTTGGTCCCTGCATGATATAATCCGTGCCTAAATGTACATGGTTTGCATTTTTGTAGAAAACTCCGTTGCGCTGTATAAATATCATAAACAGCTTCCATTTCTTCGCAGAGTATAGTTTTGATCAAGCGAGACCTTCGGACTCTTGGCTCAGGACGCTTCCATTGTACCACTCTGCTCAACGAGTGGTTTAGCAAACGTCTGATGTATTATGCCTCACACTGTCTGTTCTGGGTCCCATTACTGGCATCACATCATCCGTTGCATGTCATTTACTTATTCGTTATTAACTTCTATGCTTTAAACTATTTCAAATGTATGAAATTTAGCAAGTGCATAATACATTCTGCGGCACTGCGATGTCAATTTGCCGACTGGAAGGTGATATTTCACTCAACCGATACTCCAAGAATCACATTTGACGAACCACAGACATAGATCTAGATTGTTGCAAATTTTTCTGGGTCTCTCTTCATTTTTCACTTCCAGAAGCAAATAAATTCTATAAGCTCGGCGCAGCATAGGAGGTTAGCTTGCTAATGGACATATATTCTTTTCTACTCTAGGCACAAGGCCCTAAATTTTGGGGGAGGAGGCCAGTCGACCCCGACAGAATGAAAGGCAAAGTTGACCTGGTAGACTTTGAATTTAGAACGTAAAGACAGACGAAATACCGCAAAGCATTTCGCCCGGCGTGCTAACGTTTCTGCCAGCTCGCCGCCTTAAGAATTATATATTCTTTTCTACTCTAGGCACAAGGCCCGAAGTTTTGGAGGAGGGAGCCTGTCAATTAAATCTACCCCAGTACACAACTGGTACTTAATTTATCGACCCCGAAAGGATGAAAGGCCATGTCGACCTCGGCGGAATTTGAACTCAGAACGTAAAGACAGACGAAATACCGGTAAACATTTCGCCCAGCTCGCCGCCTTAATGGACATACATTAAAACAGTTATTCAGATATATAAGAATTGAAGTGTTAAACGAACACTAAGGCACTATCTTATTAGTTTTATACAATATTTGATGGCATAAAGGAGTCAGGGACATTTTAGACGCACCCTAATTTCAGCACATTCAGAAAATAGAGTTTTTAGAGCATCGAAGTTGGTAATATTTGAAGCAATTGAGTATGTAGGATCGAGGGCGAAGTTTTTGAAGAAAAAAACAACTCTTATATGCCATCAAATATGGTAAGTACCTTAATTGCTATGTACCACTGTGTAGCACCTTGGGCAAATGTCTTTTGCTATAACTGCGGGCCGACCAAAGCCTTGTCAGTGGATTTGGTTCACGGAAACTGTAAGAAACCCACCGTATGTATGTATATATATATATATATATATATATATATATATATATATATATATATATAAGCGAGAAAGAAGCAACAAGAATGGATAGGTTTTTAGTACAATCGTTTCATACAAGGACAGGCTTTATTAAAAGTTGTAAAAATTACAGCATATAAACGTGTCCCGTACTCATCAGCTAAAATACATGTGAGTTCTCTAGACATCCTAGTGGTTGAGGCTATACTCATGAAGTAATGTAGATAATTAAGTAACATAAACAGATTTCCAAAGTTCATTAAAGATGATGTACAGCCTTATCACAGAATTTTAAAAAAGTTCTAATAGCATCACAGAGAAGGTGACCTAATCCATAGAGCACATATGAATTTCCAGAGATATGATGAGGGATTACATACTCACAGAAGACAAATTTATCCATTGTTAATCACAACGAGGTGGGTCTCAATTCCTGCTTATTAGCATTACAGAGAGGGTGAATTAATCCTTTGTATAGATGCACAATTCCAATGGTGTAGATGTAAGTTTCCAGAGAAATGAAGAGGAATTTCATATTCAACAGGCGATAAATTTATCAATGGTTGAACACTTGCCGTCTACTAATTCTTCTGGATAACTAGAACCCTCTTTTTTATTTTTATTTTTTCCCTTCTTTCCCTATTTCTTTCTCTTTTCTCTTTTTTCTGTTTCTTCTTCTTATTCTCTTTTTCCTTTTCTCTTCTCTTTTAGTCCCCTTCCCCCCCCCTTTTTTTTGCTCCCTCCTCCCTTATTTTCTCTCTTTTCTTCTATTCCCTTCCCTTTCTATTCTTGGCCTCTCCAGAAGGCCCTTCAGCCTTTATAAGTTAAATAGCTACAGCCTCTTGTAAATAGCAGTAATGTGATTAATGTGGCAAATACCTAATCATATAACAAGAATTGATACCTACCTCATTGTGTTCAACCATTGATAAATTATCGCCTGTTGAATATAAAATTCCTCTTCATTTCTCTGGAAACTTACATCTACACCATTGGAAATTGTGCATCTATACAAAGGATTAATTCACCCTCTCTGTAATGCTAATAAGCAGGAATTGAGACCCACCTCGTTGTGATTAACAATGGATAAATTTGTCTTCTGTGAGTATGTAATCCCTCATCATATCTCTGGAAATTCATATGTGCTCTATGGATTAGGTCACCTTCTCTGTGATGCTATTAGAACTTTTTTAAAATTCTGTGATAAGGCTGTACATCATCTTTAAAGAACTTTAATGAACTTTGGAAATCTGTTTATGTTACTTAATTATCTACATTACTTCATGAGTATAGCCTCAACCACTAGGATGTCTAGAGAACTCACATGTATTTTAGCTGATGAGTACGGGACACGTTTATATGCTGTAATTTTTACAACTTTTAATAAAGCCTGTCCTTGTATGAAACGATTGTACTAAAAACCTATCCATTCTTGTTGCTTCTTTCTCGCTTATAATCACCCCACATTACTGTATTGTTAAAACAGTATAGTTTTTTTTTTTGGTGCATCTAAGTTAGGTACCATATTCAAGTAAATTCATTTAAATTAACTTGAATCTTTATTGCTTTTTGTATATATATATATATATATAATATATATATATATATATAATATATATATATATATAAGCGAGAAAGAAGCAACAAGAATGGATAGGTTTTTAGTACAATCGTTTCATACAAGGACAGGCTTTATTAAAAGTTGTAAAAATTACAGCATATAAACGTGTCCCGTACTCATCAGCTAAAATACATGTGAGTTCTCTAGACATCCTAGTGGTTGAGGCTATACTCATGAAGTAATGTAGATAATTAAGTAACATACACAGATTTCCAAAGTTCATTAAAGATGATGTACAGTCTTATCACAGAATTTTAAAAAAGTTCTAATAGCATCACAGAGAAGGTGACCTAATCCATAGAGCACATATGAATTTCCAGAGATATGATGAGGGATTACATACTCACAGAAGACAATTTATCCATTGTTAATCACAACGAGTGGGTCTCAATTCCTGCTTATTAGCATTACAGAGAGGGTGAATTAATCCTTTGTATAGATGCACAATTCCAATGGTGTAGATGTAAGTTTCCAGAGAAATGAAGAGGAATTTCATATTCAACAGGCGATAAATTTATCAATGGTTGAACACTTGCCGTCTACTAATTCTTCTGGATAACTAGAACCCTCTTTTTTTTTTATTTTTTCCCTTCTTTCCCTATTTCTTTCTCTTTTCTCTTTTTTCTGTTTCTTCTTCTTATTCTCTTTTTCCTTTTCTCTTCTCTTTTAGTCCCCTTCCCCCCCCCTTTTTTTTGCTCCCTCCTCCCTTATTTTCTCTCTTTTCTTCTATTCCCTTCCCTTTCTATTCTTGGCCTCTCCAGAAGGCCCTTCAGCCTTTATAAGTTAAATAGCTACAGCCTCTTGTAAATAGCAGTAATGTGATTAATGTGGCAAATACCTAATCATATAACAAGAATTGATACCTACCTCATTGTGTTCAACCATTGATAAATTTATCGCCTGTTGAATATAAAATTCCTCTTCATTTCTCTGGAAACTTACATCTACACCATTGGAAATTGTGCATCTATACAAAGGATTAATTCACCCTCTCTGTAATGCTAATAAGCAGGAATTGAGACCCACCTCGTTGTGATTAACAATGGATAAATTTGTCTTCTGTGAGTATGTAATCCCTCATCATATCTCTGGAAATTCATATGTGCTCTATGGATTAGGTCACCTTCTCTGTGATGCTATTAGAACTTTTTTAAAATTCTGTGATAAGGCTGTACATCATCTTTAAAGAACTTTAATGAACTTTGGAAATCTGTTTATGTTACTTAATTATCTACATTACTTCATGAGTATAGCCTCAACCACTAGGATGTCTAGAGAACTCACATGTATTTTAGCTGATGAGTACGGGACACGTTTATATGCTGTAATTTTTACAACTTTTAATAAAGCCTGTCCTTGTATGAAACGATTGTACTAAAAACCTATCCATTCTTGTTGCTTCTTTCTCGCTTATAATCACCCCACATTACTGTATTGTTAAAACAGTATAGTTTTTTTTTTTGGTGCATCTAAGTTAGGTACCATATTCAAGTAAATTCATTTAAATTAACTTGAATCTTTATTGCTTTTTGTATATATATATATATATATAATATATATATCATCATCATCATCATCATCGTTTAACGTCCGTTTTACATTCTTTGATGGCTTGGACGGTATGATCGAGATCTGGAGAGCCAGCGGCTGCATCAGGCACCAATCTGATTTTTACAATGTTTCTACAGCTTGATGCATATCCTAATGCCAACCACTCCGAGAGTGTAGTGGGTGCTTTTACGTGTCACCGGCGCGTGAACCAGTCAGGCGGCACTGGCATCGACCACGTTTGAATGATGCTTTTTACGTGTCACTGGCACAGGAGCCAGTCATGGGGAACTGGCATCGGCCATCTTCTTCTTCTTCTTCTTCTTCTTCTTCTTCTTCTTCTTCTTCTTCTTCTTCTTCTTCTTCTTCTTCTTCTTCTTCCCTACCAAGAATTCACAATGACCTCAAACCCACAAGAGTAAACAAGAGAGACAGAGACAGGCAGAAACAAGGAAAATGTCACTTGTCCGTCCATTTATTGTCTAGTTTGGGACACTCGGCTTGAGCAGAGCCTCCTGTCGCTATGGAGACCGATGCGAGAATGACATTCTCGGTCGCATAGATCGCATCTGTGTGCAGATTTTGGTCTGTCGGCTGTCGATCCTTTATGTCGGGTTCGCTTCTCTGCAACTGCAGCTGACAGCTTCTCTTCACCGATCCATAGCTGTTTGAGAAGTGTGCTTTACATATATATATATATATGTATATATATATATATATATATATATGAGAGGAAGAAATAATAAGTCAGAATGCTAAACTGAAAGTAAATTTTAATGAAATGGGTGTATGAAAAATTTGAAAATTAAAAAATTTATAATTTTTCATACACCCATTTTTATTAAAATTTACTTTCAGTTTAGCATTCTGCTATATATTTTTTTCCTCTCCTATCATTTCTCTACGTGTGGTAAAACAACCCCACCATTTACTGACTTCATATATATATATATATATATATATATATATATATATATAAATTAGAGATAAAACCACTATTATGCAATTCAAACAGTGATAGACATAAACCAATACATAAATAACCAATATATATATATATATATTAATTTGTTTTAAATATATAACTTATAACTAGAGCTCAAAAAGTATAAAATGAATGATAAATATATATGTAAAAACACTACGTACGTTTCATGGCTACAATTAAATTCAAATTACAATTAAGTTTAAATTCAATTGATATAAATTCGATTTAAAATTATAGTCAATCTTCAGGTTAATGATAATAGTTAAATAAATAAGCAAATAGAGTTAAACAATATTTATTTAAGAAATAAATAAATAATAATTTTTCTTATAGAAAAAACTCCATTAACTAAATTATAAACTTAAAACATTAGGATTTTTCCTACAACACATTTATTATGTTAAATATTTAATTTTTAATTTTTAAGGTAAAAAAATAGATAGAAATATATATTTATCTTTGAAGATATAATTTGGCTTTAAAAAGCATAATAAACTCTCGAATATCTTTAACTCAGTTATACTCTAATATTTAATTACCAAATTATTTAACAAAATAATCACTATTAATATTTTTAGATTTAAGTTCACATCTAATAATTATTATATAATCAATACATAAAAATAAGTATCTAAATTATAATCAACAAATATAGTAATTAAAAATCTAAAATTTTCTCTATTAATAAATATATAGACCAAAATATATAGGCCAAAAATAAATCAATTAATTAGTCCATTATTACTTACATAAATATTATATCTATAGAATATATTTATGAAATACAATTTAAAAATTAAAAATTAAAAATCAAATTAAAAACGTATAACCTATGTTAAAAGAACCGTATAACTATTTTACGATCTATATACCACAGTGATTAAGTAATATCGTACAATTTACTTACAGTTATAATCTAATAATTAAATATACATATCGAAATTATCATCAACTACTAAAATAATTATAGATTCAAATTAACAATCAATAGTTATATAGAATACAATACAATAAAATTTCTTAAAATTTCTAAAATAAAAAAGTTTACTTAACTCTCGAAAATTAAATACTAAATTGAATTTTTCTCTGTAAGTTTGGAGTTATACTCCCTAGAAGGCACGGCTGCCCTCGATTATTGGGATCGCCTTAAAGCCTTGAAACTTTACTCCCTCCAGCGTCGCCGTGAGCGGTACATCATTTGTACGATGGGGAGAATATACCACCAACTTTGCCCAAACGACCTTAACATTAGCTTCAAGGTTCATTCAAGACTGGGACCACGGGCCATACGTCCCCTGCCCAATTCAAGATCACCACATACATGTACACTGCAACATAATTTCTTTTCCTCAACAGGCCCTGCCCTATTTAATATTGTCCCGAGTGAGATCAAAGAGGAAAAGGATACCATCAACTTTAAACGGAGTCTGGATAGATTCCTTCAAAGAATACCAGATAAGCCACCCATAATTGGATACAACTCACCCAACAAGAACTCACAACTTGAACAAAACTTGACTTAAACAGGATTCGAATAATCCTATCAGGTGGTGCTATTAAGTTAGACATGGCCTGGACCAATCTTTGGTCGAAACATATCTAAGTTATCTAAGTTGTATATATATATATACATATGGGCGGGGGAGGGCTTTGTACCTGCGTTTGTCCCCCACCATCGCTTGAGAGCCGGTGTTTACACCGTCATAACTTAATAGTTCGGCAAAAGACACTGATAAAATAAGTACTAGGCATAAAATTCTTCCAGACGGTGCCCCAGCATGACCGCAGTCTAATGACTGAAACAAGCAAAAACAAAAGAAAGAAGTAACTATGACACTGAATTAGTTGCTGTTATTGTTTAATTGTCGGTCATTCCTGGTTGAGTAAAATCTATGGTCAAAGGCGTTCCAGGAGTGATCATCTCTTTTGCTTTAAGGGCAGGGCATCCAGGACCACATTAACCAACGTGTTCTTCTCTAAGGCTGTGATTTGAAAGGATTCGACTTCTATTTTTAGCGGGCTGAACGACTCATTGTTGACTCTTCGGCGGACTGCGTGTTCAAAGAGGAGAATATAGAGAGAAAGAAAGAAAGATTATGAATAGAGAGAGAAACAGCAACCGGGCGGGGAGGAAGGGGGGAAGCCTCCTCACTGGGAACGTGTTTATGTAAGTGACTGTAAGTGCATGTGTGTGTGTGTTTGTGTATGTTAGCGGTGTGTGTGTGTGTGTGCGTTTGTGTGTGTGACTGTGTGTTTGCGCGTGCGCATACGTAAGTGTATGTGTGTGTTTGTGTTTGTGTATGTGTGTGTGTCTGTGTGTGTATGTGTGTGTGTGTATGTGTGTATGTGCGTGTGTAAACGCATCTGTCTCTGGATAAGACAAAACGAATGATTATATCTTTTCATTTTTCTTAGTTGTTTCAGGCATTAGACTGCGGCCATACTGCAGCATCGTCTTGCAAAATCGTTTAGTCGAGTGAATCAAGCGCAGTACTTGTTTTTCTTTTCTGAGGTCTGCTACATATTATATCGGGATTTTTTGCCGAACCGCTCAGTTATGGGGACGTAAAAATATCAACACCGGTTGTCCAACGGTAGTGAGGAACACACACACACACACAAACACACATACACACACATGTACACATAAACACACGCAAACGCACACATAAACAAACACACACAAACAAACACAACCAAACAAACGCACACACAAACACACATAAACACACACACACACACACTTACACAAACACACACACATACACACACGCACACACACACGCACACACACACACATATATGTATATGAAACACCCACTTTTCAATGCTCAGACCAGACAGATTTTGTACAGCCGGATGCTTCTCCCGCCGCCAACACTCTCTTGTTTGCAATTAAGGTAATATTTCTCCATAGCCAGGCATGATTACCTGGAAGACTGGAAGCAAAGAACAGCCTTTGTGCGAGAGGAACACTCGCTTACAACTATAACCCAGTGTCGAGGAAAGGGGACAAGAAAGCACACACACACACACACACACTGCTACGCACTTTGCTCGGCGTACTAACGGTGCTGCCTGTTCGCAACTAATAACCGTTTCTACTGGAGTCACAAGGCCCGAAATTTGTGCGACGGGGGCCAGTCGATTTCCTCAACCCTAGCGTCTCACTGGTACTTAGTTTATCAACCCTGAATGGTTGAAAGGGAAAGTCGACCTCGGCGAAATTTGAACTCAGAACGTAAAGACATACGAAATGCCGCTAAACATCATTTCGCCTGGCGTGCTAACGATTCTGCCAGCTCGCCGACATGATAATAAGAATCTCATGATAAGTAACCGTCTGAAAGTCTGAATATAATTGATTAGAGAGAGAGAGAGAGAGAGAGAGAGAGAGAGAGAGAGAGAGAGAGAGAGAGAGAGAGAGAGAGAGAGAGAGAGAATGACAATATAATTAAAACATTAATAACAAGGAAGAAAATTAACAAAATAAATATTGTGTATTTGAAACTATGGCAACGTCAGGTTAATGAAAGTCTTATGAGGTGAGCTGTTCGAGGTTCATGACTAGGAACGTCTGTTCATGGCTGCTGCCTTCACAGTACAAACGACTGTTACTCAGCCAATTGTACTTACGTGTTTACAGAGCTGAATAACACGGCTTTTGTTGACCATCATGGATGGTTGTTGGCGAACAAACCCTTAACTCTTTGACCTATTCTTCTCCACTTTACTCTCTCTCCCTCTCTCGCTAGCTCTCTCTCCTCCCTCTCTCGCTAGCTCTCTCTCCTCCCTCTCCCTCTCCCTCACACACACACACACACACACACGCATCTACACACACACACAAACCCACACTTAACCTCAAAACTTCACATTTGTTCCGCGACACAGAAACAGCATTCTCTTCTATTTACAAACTCGATGTCTTCCACCATTGTCTGGTAACAAGTTTACTTCCCAACCACATGATCCTGGGTTCAGTCCCACTGTGTGGCACCCTGGGCAAGTGTCTCCTTCTATAGCTTCGGGCAGGCCAAAGCATAATGAGTGGATTTGGTAGGCGGAAACTGAAAGAAACTCGTCGGGTATATATATATATATATATATATATATATATATATATGTGTGTGGTGTTGTGGTGTGTGTGTGTGTGTGTGTGTGTGTGTGTGTGCGTGTGTTGTGTTCTTGAGCAAGACACTTTATTTCACGCTGCTCCAGTTCACTCATCTGTAGGAATGGGTTGCGATGTCAATGGCGCCAAGCTGTATCGTTCCCTCTGCCTTTCCTTTGGATAACATTGGTGGTGTGGAGAGGAGAGGCTGGTGTGCTTGGGCGACAGCTGGTCTTCCATAAACTACTTTGTCTGGAATTGTGCCACAGAGGGAAACATTCAAGGTGCAGTCCCATGGCCATTCAGGAACGAAGGGGGTCTTCACCCTTGGCCCTATACACACATGTAATAGTCAGACCATGAAGTATATAAGAACGAAAGCAACATCAGACCGTATAAGGGAAAACACTTCAAAGACACTGCTGTATTATGTGCATGTGTGTATGTATGTGTGTGTGTATGTATGTATGTATGTATGTATGTACGTATGTATACCTAGGTGCATAATATATACATATGTATATATGTGCATGCACACACACATATACACAGATATATTTGGGTGCGTATGTGTGTGTGTGTATTGGATTGGAAGCACTCCGTCGGTTACGACGACGAGGATTCCGGTTGATCCGAATCAACGGAACAGCCTGCTCGTGAAATTAACGTGTAAGTGGCTGAGCACTCCACAGACACGTGCACCCTTAACGTAGTTCTCGGGGATATTCAGCGTGACACAGAGAGTGACAAGGCCGGCCCTTTTGAAATACAGGTACAACAGAAAAACAGTAAGAAGTAAGAGTGAGAGAAGTTGTGGTGAAAGAGTACAGCAGGGATCACCACCATCCCCTGCCGGAGCCTCGTGGAGCTTTAGGTGTTTTCGCTCAACAAACACTCAGAACGTCCGGTCGGGGAATCGAAACCGCGATTCCGCTGCCCTAACCACTGGGCCATTGCGCCTCCACGTGTGTGTATTAGTACAGATGTAAAGACCATTGTTTCGCATATATAAATGTTTTTAAGCCAAAACAGGGCAAGTATGCAGGTCAGTAATTTCACCCGGTATTACAATATTTCCCACAGGAAAAAGAGATCACCAAACAACGCCATTTTTTTCATGGTTTCCTGAATAAGGGGGTTTAGCCCCCAAATAATGAAATACAAGATCGACCTGTATTATTTGTGTAACTTCAAAAATATTAAAACACACACACACACACACACACACACACACACACACACACACACCACACACACACACGGTATTTTCTCACGGCGAAAATTATCGCTGTAGTCAAACAGGTGTAAGCATGCCAAGTCAGCTTGAAGCATCTCCTAACAAGTGAAACAAATTTGTGTATACACACGTGCGCGCACACACACACAGACATATATATATATATATATATATATAACAACAAATAAGGGTGAGAAAATTGGATGCTAATTTAATAGTAGTACATCCATTTAACACCAAGTGGCTTAGTGCATAAAAACCCGGAATACGATAAATTTTATACATAAATATAAGAGAGTAACCACTAAACCACTATGTGGTCGACTCTAGCACTAAAAATAGATCCGCTAGGTTTCAGCCACAAGTGCAGTTCAGTCGATTGCACTCGCTGTTATAATTCAAGTGCCCCTGTCACGGCCCGCCAAAATTCACGGAAACAGATACTACATCCAAAATTAAATTATAACAGCGAGTGCAATCGACTGAACCGCACGCGTGTTTGTCGTTATGGCAAAATCTAGCGTGCGGTTGAGTAAATTGTATTCTGGACGGGTTCGGCTGAAGAGCTACAGATATGTTATGTGAGTAAAATTACATAATTTATTAATAGCGAAACAATGTCCTGAACTAATCTACATTTTTGTTATTTTTATTTGCCCTGTTCGTTTGCGCTAGTAGTCGTGCTAAATTTCATCGGAAACAATTCTTTGTGGCTGTGAAACTAGCGGATCTATTTTTAGTGCTAGAGTCGACCACATAGTGGTTACTCTCTTATATATATATATATATATATATATCTTATATATATATATATATAAGAAATATTAAATTTCTAAATCTCTCGTAGAGATATGTACGGTCGTGGGGCGATAGAATGGTTGTATACTGTCAATTTAACATGAACGTAACAGTAGGGGGGGGTACACTACCGCTGTTTAGCCCTAGGAAGCATCGAGGCCTCCTGATGGCTTTGACACATTTTTCCTGTGTCCTTAAATACATTTACGAAGGGGAGACAAACTTGTACAAACGTCAAATTCGAACCATCGACTTTCTATCTAACACCAGGCTTCCACGCATTTGATTAGATAGAAATATTACCACGGCTCTTAAACACATAAAGTATACATGCGACTGAAAATCTACACAAAATCAAATATCAGTTGACCAAAAAGATTTTTCTTATTCTCCTCAAATAAGAAATAAAAGTGCCCCAAAAGTTCATTTCATAAAAACCATGGTAGGTTGGAGTCCAGGAGCAAAAAGAGTTCCACAAAATCAAGTCAAGGTTTTTATGAAATGAAGTTTTTGACATATTCTTTTTTGTTTGAGGGGGGGGGGAGAAAAATCATTTTAGTCGACAGATATTTTATTTTATTTCGATTTTTAATCGCATATCACGCTTCAGAATTTTTAGTCGATTGTATATACCTTATTGACAGGCCGTTCTACATATCTGTTTCTTTTTTTTTTTTTGCATATACCTATTTTTACCTTCTGTGTATTTTATAACATTACACGTTCAAGAACCATGGTAATATTTCTATATGTCCAATTTTTTTCAGAGGCGTGGTGTTATATATAAAATCATTGACTCAAATTCGATGTTTGTTCTCTGATCAATGTTTTTTTTCTTCTTTTCATCTCCGTTTCAATTACATTTGAGTCCTTCCATTCTGCACTCTTATAAAGTTTTTCATCTCCATAAAAAGAGGCAAAAATTATCTCTTATCGTCAGGCAAGTAGCTTGCATACCAACCACATGGTTCCGGGTTCAGTCCCACTTCATGGCACCTTGGATAAGTGTCTTCTATTTTAGCCTCGGGCCAACCAAAGCCTTGTGAATGGATATGGTAGACGGAAACTGAAAGAAGCCCGTCATATATACATACACACCGATGCTGGTGTGTTTACAAATAGACCGATAGAATAAGTACTAGGCTTACAAAGAATAAGTCCTCGGGTGGATTTGCTAGACTAAAAGCGGCGCTCCAGCATGGCCGCAGTGAAATCACTGAAACAAGTAAGAGAATAAAAGAATATATATATATATATATATGTGTGTGTGTGTGTGTGTGTGTGTGTGTGTGTGTATGTAGGCATAGTGAAAGAAAGTGTGTGTGAGAGAGAGAGAGAAAGTGTGTGTGAGAGACGGACAAGTTGATAGTTGTAAATGAATCAACGCAAAATTAATTTCCAATGTAATTTGTTCCCATTAAGTTGCAATAAACTATTTGCTGATTCTTATTACTAATTATTATTCTTACTCATTGTTATTACTAATTATTATTATTATTATTATTATTATTATTATTATTATTATTATTATTATTATTATTATTATTATCATGATTAATTCTTGTTACTCCTATTTCCTTTCAGTTCATTGCAAACACCACCTGTAAGGTAAACACTACACGACCGACTCTTTCCTCACCACCACTTCTTCTTCTTCTTCTTCTTCTTCTTCTTCTTCTTCTTCTTCTTCTTCTTCTTCTTCTTCTTCTTCTTCTTCTTCTCTTCTTCTTCTTCTTCTTCTCTTCTTCTTTTCTTCTCCTCCTCTTCTTCTTCCTCCTCCTCCTTCTTCTTCTTCTTCTTCTTCTTCTTCTTCTTCTTCTTCTTCTTCTTCTTCCTTCTCCTTCTTCTTCCCCGTCTCTCCTCTCCCTGTCTCTCCCTCTGCCTCTCCCTCTTCCCATCTCTCTCCATGCGTTGTCTTTCCTCATTCGCTCCGTCTGCGTTGACGTTCGGCGTTATGGATTCCTCGCTGGAGTAAAAAAGAAACGAAGGAAAAACATGAAACAACTTTCGAAGCATCAACGGTGAGTCCTGGAACTCTTTGCCATTCAGGAAATGCATGCGTGTGTGCACGCATATATGTATTTGTGTATGTGTATGTATGTATGTATGTATGTATGTATGTATGTATGTATGTATGTATGTATGTATGTATGTATGTGTGAGTTTGTGTGTGTGTATGTGCATATGTGTGTGTATGCATGTATGTAGTGTGTGTATGCATGTACGTACTATGTATTTATGTATGTATATATATGAATGTATGTGATTGTTCAGTTTTATTTCAAGATTTCTTTCCCAAAGAGAAAGAACCGGTTTCTAACCTAGATTCAAGGCTCCTTCGTTGGAATTTCAACATCAATAACAGGGTATTTTTTGTATGTATGTGTGTATGTATGCATGTATGTATGTATGTATGTATGTATGTATGTATGTATGTGTGTATGTATTTATGTATGTATGTATGAGTGTATGTATATGTATGTATGTACGTAGACATGTATGTATGTGGGTATGTATGTATGTATGTATGTATGTATGTATGTATGTATGGTATGTATGTATGTATGTATGTATGTATGTATGTAAGTATGTATGTATGTATGTATGTATGTATGTATGTACTTACGTACGAATGTATGTGCGTATGTACCTATGTATGTATGTGTGATTTATTGTCAGGGTGTTAAATTCAGGATAATAAGATCGTGGTTTCGATTTCCGGACGAGGCAGTGCTTTGTGCTCTTGAGCAAGACCCTTTATTTCTCATTTCTCCAACCAACTCAGCTGAGTCCCTTCTTCACCAGACCCTCGCATCATTCGGGGCAAATGTTGTGATCTCTGTCACTTACGGGTCATCGAAATCGAATGAGTATCCACGGCGTACAATGAAAAGGAAGGGAAATATTCATAGTATAGAAAAAAGTTTTAAAAATTTGGTGGGGAGGCAGATGACAAAGATGTCGTCCTCCTGATAAAGGATGATCTCTAGGAATAATTGAGGGACCCCACTGTCCAAAATCTCCCCGAACACCAAGGATAAGTACCCCACCCCAGTTCCCTCTCTTTGACTCACAGCTCTACGCATAGAGAGATGCCTTTCAATCTCGCCCGACACACACTACCTCCTTCGCCATAGCCACCAGACAAAGGAGAGCTGCCTTTCCTTCCCAGCTAAAGGAAGGCGGCGGGACGATCTTCACGGTGGACTTGGCTGAGAGTCGGATCCGTCCTACATGCGACAACAGCTGTTCGACAAAGCTCCACAAGTCAGTAATGCACGGACTCTGGAAGAGTGCACGAAGAACGGTTTCGTCGCCCTGCACACACCTCATACAGGTCCGTCGGACAGCAATCCTTTCTACGAGACGATAGGGTAATTTTGCTGGGAAGTGGTGACTTTGATAGCATCTGCATCTGGCACCAAGAATATGGCGATCTCCTCCACCATTTCTGAAACTATTTAGACATTATTTGTAGTGCTATTGCGGTGAAAATGTGACAGCGAACCAGAGGTTGGTGACTTACCTGTCTAGTATAGTGTCTGTGAAAGTATGTGGCTTACTTGTCTAATATTGGGTTTGGGAAAGTACAGTGGCGGCCAAAATGTTCAGAACGGCATTGTTTTCGTCAGAAAAGTAGGTATAATTTTTTATCAAAGTTGTTTTATATTCACAGACAATAAATACGATATTATTTGTTATTGCCTGAGATTTTGGTGTAATTTGAGAGGATAATACAAAAGTTATGGATGATTTAGTGATTTACTGCAAAACCTATGGCGGCCAAAATGATCAGAACGGTTGCTTTTACTCCGTGTTTTAGTATATTTAACCGGCGAACTCTAATGTTTTGAATTTGTTTATTTGACGGTTCGTTTACTAAACATTAGTAAGAATATTTGCAGTGTACTTTGTTAATATAATGCCACTTACTCCGTTACCAATTCGTCAGCAGATTATTAAGCTTTGAAGGAAGGATAATTTAAGTATTGGATCTATTGCAAAGATTGTTAACAAGTCAAAAAGTGTTGTACACGGTATTCTTAAGGTCTACGATGATTGTGGTTCGTGTGAAGCAAGAAAGTTTACAGGTAGGCCAAGAAAAACGACCAAGAGAAGATCGTGCTATGGTAAAGTTGGTTAAAAAGGACAGATTTAAAACTGCTGCTGCTGTTTCTCGGAAAATGAGCATTGTATTGAAGAAAACTTTATCTCGAAAAACTGTCTCGTCGTTTAGTTGAACATGACCTACAAGCAAGAGCACCTGCAGTGAAGCCACTGATCAGCTCCAAGAATAAAAAGTGTCGTCTTACCTTTGCAACCGAACATGTTTTGTGGTCTCAAGAAAAATGGCAAACAGTGCATTTCAGAGATGAATCTAAGTTTATGCTATTTGGCTCAGATGGGAAAAAGTACGTTCGTAGAAAAGTAGGTGAAAAATTGTCGCCTAAATGCCTTAAGACTAGTGTTAAATTCGGTGGAGAAAGTGTCATGGTTTGGGGATGATATCTGGAGATGGTGTGGGCCCTTTGGTGCGATTACATGGAAAGGTAAATGCAGGAGTTTATAAACAACTTGTAAAAGATCATGTCTTGCCTGTGCTGAGAAATTCAACTAAGCGACCACCCATATTCATGCAGGACAATGCCCCATGTCACAAGGCTAAGGTGGTCATGAACTTCCTCAAGGCTGAAAAGGTTATTGTTATGGATTGGCTGCTCAAAGCCCAGATCTCAATCCTATTGAAAATGTATGGAATATTCTAGGAGAACGTTCGAAAGCCAGAAATCCTAAAACAACTGAGCAATTATGGAATGCCCTTCAGGAAGAATGGAATAAGATCACCCAGCAAGAAATTGAAAATTTAATTTCCTCATGCAGTCGAAGATGTCAGAGTGTGATTGAAGCTAAAGGGCTTCACACTAAATATTAAATAATTCCAGTATTCTCTGTCACTTTTTGATTATTTTGTTATTTTTTCAACCGTTCTGATCATTTTGGCCGCCATGGGTTTTGCAGTAAATCACTAAATCATCCATAACTTTTGTATTATCCTCTCAAATTACACCAAAATCTCAGACAATAACAATTAATATTGTATTTATTGTCTGTGAAAATTAAAGAATATAAAACAACTTTGATAAAAACTTATACCTACTTTTCTGACGAAAACAATGCCGTTCTGAACATTTTGGCCGCAACTGTGTGTACTAAATTTGTCTTTCCATTGTTGCCGTTGTAATTATTTCTCAGCAGGACTTTTTTTATTTTACAATGTGACAGAAACGTTCTATTTTAAGAAGTTTCAACAAGTTTATTTATTGCCAGTTTAAATTTTTCACTCTTACCTAATACTTCAAGGATAAATCATTTTTATCTACTAAAAGGCAATAACAAATCTTAGTTACATTTCATGACTACGTTTTGAGTATAAGGTTATTAAATAACTATAACTATGTTTAACTTCCTAAAACAAAACTGAAATTGTATGTAGCAAAGATTTTGGAGGAATTGAATAGGGGTATCCATGAACGTCAATCTGATCCTTCTGAAGAGAAAATATCAAATAATTGTTTATTAGATTAAATGTTGGTTATTCTATTTTAACCTACTGTCAAAGTAAAATATGATATATTTTGGAGCATTGTTGCGTCTGAGGTGTTTAATCTATTGTGAGCACAAGGACCAGGATTCTGCTGGTGTAGGTGGGGTCCGGTATTTATATGCGTCAATCCTCAGTGTATTTTCTTGTGTGTGGTCAGAGCGCACAGATGGGGAATGTTTCTTAGTACAAAGGCCTCATTCGCGGAATTTGACATGTCAACAAACTTAATGGATTGACATGTCAGTGGACTATTGTGTCAGCAGATTAACATTTCACTGAATCAACATGTCAGCGGATTATCATGGAAACGGATTAACATGTCAGCGGATTGTCATGGCAACGGATTGTCATGTCAGCAGATTGTCATGGCAACGGATTGACATGTCAGCGGAATGTCGTGTCAGCGGACTATCGTGTCAGCAGATTAACATGTCACCGAATCAACATGTCAGCGGTTTGTCATGGCAACAGATTGACATGTTAGCTGATTGCCGTGTCAGCAGATTAACATGTCAGTGAATCGACATGTCAGCGGATTGTCATGTCATAGGACGCATAATCCGGCATTCCTATGACTCGTTCCCCAACAATTATACGATAAAGAGTATCCACCTTCGGCCCTTGACATCCAGTTGGAATTCATACAAAGAGCAATATAGAGGCTCACCCTCCACCTTAATCTAAACTAAACTATATATTCTTAATGCAAATACAGCATTGATAGGACAATTACTGTGGTTTTCGTCCTGAGATAACATCTCTTCTTATGCTGTTGCAGCGATTATAGACTTTAGTAAGCCTAACGTAACAGTCCTGTCGGCTGTCTTTTGTTTATGTCTTACACTTTTTCATTGGTCAATTTTATTGTTCATACACCGATTCTAGTCTCCGTGCTTTTTTAATGGAGAAAGGTGTCTAGATTCGGGTTTACGGCAGTTATTTAAGGTCAGATTTTTGGGAAATTATTAAGTGACCCTTGGTTGCCTCACGGAACCTTGTCACTCATTTCTGCTTTGCTATTTTGCATTGTTCATTCTTTATGACCTTATGCCATGCTATTCTCAACCTGTTAGTGTAGTCTCAAGAACTAGCTAAACACATTCATCCTGTCGCCATTCTCGCGACGGATACCTTTTTAAACTGTTTATAATATCGACTACAATTTCTCCATCATGATTCTGTCGTGATGAATTCACTGTTTATATTTTTACTACTTTCTGTAAATAAACGATTGGTGTTAAATCCAGTCCGTTCTTCTCTTTTGTACAATGTGTACGAACTCTCATCCTATATTAATAAGGAAAAATTAATTAGTTCAAGATTAATTTGCATGCACCCCTACAGAGATATACTCAAGCCTTTGTCAACGCGAGAAAATGCAGTCAACCCGGTACGACGAAACTAAATAACATTTTCAGAGTAACCACGACTTCTTAAATTTACTTTCACAGATATTTTCATCTCGCTTTTGAGCACACTTTATAATCCTATTTCGACTGTCATCTAACCGTGCTAGTGAAATGTCGGTTTTCTCCAACAGACATGCTGAACACGGCTAAGAGCGTATATTACATACATGCGTTCTGCATACACCTCTATACTCCTTCTCGCAACTCGGGCATCAAGACACAGCGACGTTTACCTATATACTCTTTTATTTGTTTCAGTCATTTGACTGCGGCCATGATGGAGCACCGTCTTTAGTCGAGCAAATCGACCCCAGGACTTATTCTTTGTAAGCCTAGTACTTATTCTATCGGTTTTCTTCTATCGAACCGCTAAGTTATCGGTTGTTAAGCGATGTTGGGGGAACAAACAGACACACAAACACATACACACACATACATATACGTCGGGCTTCTTGCGGTTTCCGTCTACTAAATCCACTCACAAAGCTTTGGTCGGGCCGAACACTTGCCCAAGGTGTCACGCAGCGAGACTGAACTCGGGACCATGTGGTTGGTAAGCAAGCTACTTACCACAGAGCCACTCCTTCACCTGCATAATTATACTCAATGAACGATCGTAACTTGTAACCTATCAAAATGCCGCCAGACCTAATGTTTATAAATGGTGACATATATACCTGTAACAGTAAAAAGTTATAGTTAGTGACAACATGACATTCAGAGCGGTTATACTCTTATACACGTACTGCGTTAAAAACACGATAATTATCGGAGGTGGACGAAAAATCGCCAAGCAGCCGTCAGCGGGAGCACCAGATGCATTTCGGCCCTTTGAAGCTTCTTGCAGTTAGCCCCACGCTCGGACAAGAGTTTGTCGCTTCTGATGAAAGAAGCAGGAAATAAAACATTTTCTAATATTGCGAAAATACACTAAACCAACGATAAACCCACTGGATAAT
Organism: Octopus sinensis; assembly: GCF_006345805.1. Taxonomy (NCBI): domain Eukaryota; kingdom Metazoa; phylum Mollusca; class Cephalopoda; order Octopoda; family Octopodidae; genus Octopus; species Octopus sinensis. Next base: position 973,945 of record NC_043003.1, read on the forward strand.
TCGTCTCCCCGTTTGTCGTGTAATCCTGTCAGACTCAGACACCACCTGTATCTATAACCTGTTTCATCACCTGTATCTATAACCTGTTTCATCACCTGTATCTACGAATACAAATTTCTCATCCTTTGTCTTTAGTCTATCACCGCTCTGCACGTTACACAACAGCAATATGCTAACTTGGACGAGTAACACTTCCCTACCTTCATTCGCCCCAGGGGCAAAGACGAAAGAGCCAAGCAAGTTTCTGTTAACATAGAAATTGTGTTTTCCGTGTTTTAAGCTTTGGATATTTTGATTTTTCGGTCTTCTGGCGTTAGGCCTTATGACCATTCTTGACCGACACATACACCGTCCAGACATAATTGATTTCTCCTTTACCTGCAAATCCAACCGTTAGGAAGTCTTTCTTCCCCAGTCACAACGTAATCACCCCTACCTAGCACCTCTACAGACTACGTACCACGAAACCTGTGGCACTTTAAGCGAGATAACTGGTCGAAGTTCCTTCAGATTTACGCTAATAACCCCTGGCAGCAAATGTGCCTTACTCCTGATCACTCCAAGATCACCAGACAAGTGATTTGAAACTGTTCTCTTAAGTATGGCCCTTCGCAACTCTCGCATTGGGAACTACCATAAAGACCACATCGTAGCAGTGTTCAAAGCCAGGAATAGATTTGCATATTCAACAATGCACCCGTTCATCATGAGATTGAGTTTTCCCTTCAAAATATTCATAACTGTTGTTTGAAATGCTTTGCAGGTGTATTTACATATACCAAGTCCCCGGAGGGCCCGGTATACACTGTGAATGTATTATATGCTAAATGCAGAACTTTCTTCACCAGATGTAACAGACAGATAAAATTTAGATACCGAGGGGAAATTTATCATTGAGTGAAATTGTTATATTTTGTTCTCAACAAAAAAAAGAAGAAAGAAAATTTTTGCCTTTGGGTAGCAAATGTCATTTCCTATTTGTTTATCCCTAAAAAGTATGAAAAGTGGTTAATATTTCCTTCAAACTTTACTTTTGTTACATTTATTCAAACCCCAAAGAACTCCAGGTCACAAAAGCAAAGTTTGAAGAGGATAGAGGTCGGTCCTATGATTTCTTGATAGAAGCAAATAGAAAAAAGTACTTACTGATCAATGACAAAAATATTAAAAAAATAATAATTGTCACTCAGTGTTATTGCATTTACACGATGTAAGGCGTCGAGCTGGCTGAGTCATAAGCAGGCCGGGCGAAATGCTTAGCGATATTTCGTCTGCCGTTTCGTTCTGAGTTCAAATTCCGCCGAGGTCGACTTTGCCTTTCATCCTTTCGAGACTGATAATTTAAGTACCAGTTACGCACTGGGGTCGATATAATCGACTTAATCCGTGTGTCTGTCCTTGTTTGTCCTCTCTGTGTTTAGCCCCTTGTGGGTAGTAAAGAAATAGGTATTTCGTCTGCCGCTACGTTCTGAGTTCAAATTCCGCCGAGGTCGACTTTGCCTTTTATCCTTTCGGGGTCGATAAATTAAGTATCAGTTACGTACTGGGGGCGATCTAATCGACTGGCCCCTCCCCCAAAATTTCGGGCCTTGTGCCTAATGTAGAAAAGAAAAGAATCGTTAGCATACCGGGCGAAATGCTTAGCGCTATTTCGTCTGTTTTTACGTTCTGAGTTCAAATTTCGTCAAAGTCGACTTTGCTTTCCATCCTTTCGGGGTCGATAAAATAAGTACCTGTTGCATACTGAGGTCGATCTAATCGACTGGCCTTTCCCGCCAAATTTCAGGCCTTGTACCTATAATAGAATGGATTATAATTATACGACGAACATATTGCCTCATTGTTTGGTTGATGAAAGCTTGAAATCAACGAACAATGATGGTACGAGGGACGTTCAATAAGTAATGCCTCTGACCCACTTGCAGTTGTTTGATCTAGCTAAAATTGTGCATGTGCAATCATTTATATCTCTATAGAGTAAGTGGCAAATTACAGCACTGAATTAATTGTGGTTTCTGATTTACAGGTGTTTGAACCGAGTCAAGTGTTAAATGGAGCCTGTTGAGTGTCGAGCAGTAATCCGGTTTTTGTATTTGAAAGGACGCACACCACGGGAGACTTTTGATGAAATGAAAGTAACTTATGGTGATGATGCCCCATCATATGACCTTGTAAAACGCTGGCATCGTGAATTCAAACATGGTCGGAACTCTGTGGAAACAGCTCCCAGATCTGGTCGACCTCTCTTATGCCATTGATGAGGCATCTGTCCGTCAAGTTGAGGCTGCCATTTTGGAAGATCGACACATAACTATTCGCCAAATAGCCCATGAGGTCAAGATTAGTATCGGGTCTGTGGAAACTATCATTCATGACCATTTGCATATGCAAAAGGTATCTGCCAGATGGATTCCCAGGCTGCTCACGCCTTTCCAGAAGCAAGAACACGTCGAGTGCTCGAGGGTGAATTTGGAGATGTGCCAAGAAGATGAGTCAAAATTTTTCAAAAGACTGATTACACAGGATGAAACCTGGGTCCATCACGATGATCCAGAGACCAAAGCCCAGTCAATGCAGTGGAAGCACCGTGACTCACCCCCTCCAAAGAAGGCAAGGGTGCAGCCCTCCGCTGGCAAGGTCATGCTCACAGTCTTCTGGGACCAAGAAGGAGTAGTGATGACAGATTTCCTGGCAAAGGGTACCACAATTGCAGGAGCCTATTATGCTTCACTTTTGAGGAAAATAAGAGAAGTTATCAAAATCAAGAGGCGGGGCAAGATCAGCAAAGGCATCCTCCTCCTGCAGGACAACGCTCCGGTCCACAACTCGCTTGTCGCCAGATCAGAAGCACAGGCGTATGGCTATGAACTCCTCCCCCATCCCCCTACTTTCCTGACCTTGCACCTTCTGATTTTCACCTCTTCCCAGTCATGAAGTTGTTTTTGAAAGGAAAGCGTTTCCCAGATGATGCAGCCTTGATTTCTGAAGTCGCGTTCAGGTTGGAGGACCAAGCTGGGGTCTTCTATAAAAACGGTCTCCAGAGCTGCATCAAACAATGGTAGAAATGCGTAACTCTGGGTGGTTGCTATGTAGAAAAAGACTAATAACTGTGCCAAGTTTCGTTGCTCTACTGCTATGGGAAGTGGGTCAGGGGCATTACTTATTGAACGCCCCTCGTATGTTATTTTTTATTATTAAAATAAAATCTTTTTATACAAACTTAAGACCAGCTTAAACATGTTTGAGGGATATTTGAACCTGTAAATGCTTTTCGCTGAAGTTTGTTGTGGAGAAAAAATTTCGTTAATACAAAAAGGTGTGAGAACACCTTACCCAGTTCAAAACGCCCTCTGGTGGATGCATTTCGAACTCGTTAGTTCTCCTCAATACCAGATACCAAGAGGGGCAACTCTGAACTGGCTAAAAAGCTTGGCTTCTTTTATCGGAAATCAGTCAATATTATTGTGTCATGGCTGCTTTATGGTTAAGCGAGAATTTTTTTAAGCGAGAATTGTTTACTCCACGATGAACCGCAATGAAAAACCTTTACATGTTCAAATACTTCTTAAACATATTTGAACTGGTCTTAGTTTTGTATTCTTCTCGTTGCTGCTTCGTGCGCCTACTTACGAAAGTCTTTTTGTGTCCATTTCCATAAGAAATTTTTATTCTCACCTTGAAGTGGTAAAACCTCATTTTGACGTCATTAATTTTACGAAGTCTCTTTCACATCAAAGTAAAATCTATTCACTTAGAATTACAAATATTTTCACCTCCGCCAATTCAATGTAAAGGTAGTTTGATGTTTTCGCCTATTGCCATCTTATTTTAATGAATTTCTTGTACTCTGATGAAATTCACGAACATCCTTGCTCCTTTTTTAAAGAATTTATGAGTAGTTAAAACGTAATCTGTGTTTTATAATGACTGATGATGTTTCTCATTGTCGTTTTACGTGATATCTCTGTTATTTCCTCTCTTTCAGGTATCTTCTAACTGGAATGATTTCGACATCGGTATTTCTGTGGTTCTACCTTTCTGATAACCAAGCTAAACTAGAAACGATACTCGGACCTAAATGTGCCGCTCGAACTCATGTCGTTTTTGTAAAAACACACAAAACTGCCAGTTCAACCGTGACAAACATCATCCAGAGATTCGGATTAAAACATCACCTTAGCTTTGTACTCCCGAAATACCCGGAGAATTATTTATGGTTCGATAGTAATGCCTTTATCGATCGCTTGCTTCCACATCCCAATGGCACAGATAAAAAATTTGATTTGTTGTGTAATCACGCAATTTATAACAGGTTTGCCATAACAAAACTGATGCATAATAACACTGCATACATAACAATCTTGCGTCATCCAGTGAATCAGTTTTTGTCAGCATTTTACTTTTATCGTACCGTGTACAAAATCCCGTATTTAGTCCGTATACCTGGACCCAATCCAGTTGAGGAATATTTGAAAGATCCTGCGAAATATGAACCCGTATCAAACTATGCTTCCTATACAAACAACAGAATGACAATTGATCTTGGTATTCCAAGACTAGTTTTCGACCAGCCTGCGCTATTGACTGGTTTTATTAATAAAATTGATGAAGAGTTTGATTTTGTGATGATAATGGAGTATTTTGCTGAGTCGCTGGTTTTGTTGAAGCGTCTGATGTGTTGGAGAATGGAAGACATTATCTCCATGAGAATGAACATATTTGATAAGGATGAAGTCAACATGCCACTGAAAGCTGGAATGTTCAACAGTATTAAAAAATGGGCTCATGCCGATCTTGAATTGTATGAATATTTTTACCGAAAGTTTTGGAGGAGAATAAACCAGATGAAACAAGATTTTTGGAGAGAAGTTGAAATCTTTAAAGAAATACAGCTGAAAGTTGAAAATTACTGCCTGAATTTAAATGCATCTCAAGATTTGCTTCTGATTGATGGAAGTGAATGGAATGATAGATTTTTGGTCAGCAATGAAACGTGTAAACTGTTAAATATGAAAGAAGTGAAATTCATGAATTATCTGAGGACTCAGCAGAAAATTGATGTAAACTGATTTAAACTACCGTTTAATTGATATTAGAAGAGTAATTGTACGTGATTAATAATTAATAACGTACGTTAGTAATCGAAAAAATGTACTCGCTTTGTAAAAAAGGTAGCAGGACATTTGGTGGTCACGAAACAGAATTGTAAGCTAAAGAAAGTCGATGTTGTTTAAGGATTTATTACTTTATGTTTCCGCGTGGGATGTGTTGTGTAGAGTAGAGGTAAGATTCCTATGAGGCAGGCCTGCAGTTCTGTTTCGAATCCCGCTAGAAATTATTTCCTTTACACCATGGGTTCCCACCAAAGTGAGAAAAAAAAAAAAAAAAAGGCATAAGCCAAATCACTTTCTCTCAATTTCTAATGATTTTAGTGTAAACATGTTGACATTGATGAGCTGAATCGAAGTTTTCGTAGTTCGGGATCTTATTTAGAAAGGTGAATGCTGTAAATGTAAACTAAGGCTGTGGAACCGATAATCTTGCGTTGATTTTAATTTCCATTCATAAATGGTTAAAATTCGTGAGAAGCTTGTCTCTACTCTGCAACACTCGTCATCAGACATCAAGCTTTATACAAATACATTAAAAACGTGGCATGAGCTCCAGGACACACCAGTCATATCAACAAATTCGCCAATTGTTCGGCGATGGTCCTCCAAGAAAGATCAGTTCATGAATTTTCACGATGTTTTCATTCGTTCGGGAGGTCGACGGTTGTCCTGAACGAGGTTGGTCCTCAATCAACGAGTGACCGTTCCTAAAGCGTAGAACCCACTCCTAAGCACGCTGTTCTTTCGTTTCAGCCATCGCAAAAATCGACGAACAGAGGAGAAGCACTGCAAGACAAAGACGTACCAGGTGGCAGTACGACCTCATACGACGTCGCCGGTTGGCAGACTGATGCCTGGGGGTCGCACCAAGTAGATTCTAGCAGCGGAAGCCCAAACTACAACGAGTTTGTCCCACTGAGAACGTTTCCGATTGCCACCTCGTATACTGGTAAATAAAATAGTGAGATAGCAAAGATCACAAATAACAAAATACATATATTGGCCTGGTTTAAAAGAAAAATACACGATCCACAAGTACAGATATACGCAATACTGTAATATTTCTATAGAGAGACGCATAAGTATTCGCACTAATTTCAATAAAGGAAGACTACGAATTGTATTAGAGTTTATTTCTATGCTAGATCCATGAATTGGTTGAAACTAGGCTAAATGTGTAGCTGCAGTTCAGTTGCGAACAGGGTCCGTCAGTGTCACCAATGTGTCGTCATCAGGTTGCAGGCAAACTTCTGATGATGGGCCAAGAACGGGATTCTCAAGTGATGAAGTGGCACTACGAGAGAGGGGCATTTTTGAAGACTTCTTCAAGTGTCATCTGTCTCAGCATAGGTTTCTGTCCAAGCAATGTCTCTATAATTGGATAACTCCCATAATCTGTGGATCACTGATAAATGCATGTTGTTCAAGGCCAGCTATTAACTGATCACAAATTTTCTCCATATGTTCCATAAGAATTCTTTCACCTGTGTCCTCTATATAATCACCACTACTCTCTTTATTCTTATCCGTATTTAGCACCATTTCAGCAATTTGCCCATCACTCAACAAACACACAACAGGCGCATCCCTGTCAGTGGTTTGCATTTCTCCAATGTCCGCTTCCCTTAAACTTCCGCATGATAAACTTTTAGCGTAATTTATGAGTTTTGATATCATACTTCTTCTCATTAGCGACACGAAATCCTCTCAACTCGTTGTCTGTTGGGTCGTTTTCATCCAACATCATTATTGGCCAAATTCTGTGCCAGGCATTTGTTACTGTTGATTTATCAATATCATTCCAAGCGTTCGGAACTGAGTAAATGGCTTCGAACTCTTTCGGGTACTCTTGCATTCTTACTCCTTTGTTGACTGCATCAAGCACACAGTTCATAAAATAATTTCAATAGTTGCTCTGCATGGAGCGTAGAATTCCTTGGTCACAAAGCTGTAAAACGGATGTCCCATTAGGAGGCAAGTAAATGCCGAAAACGTTACTTTTTACAAGAAGTTCGACAGGGAGATGTGTGCGGTAGTTGTCCAGGAACAATAGGATTTGACAGTTTTCTTCCAGTCCAGCTTACCTGTAATGAGCTCGTGCCACCGGTACAAAGTGATTATTGAACCAGTCAGAAAATATTTCTCGGCTTACCCAGGCTTTTTTTGTTTGCGTAATAATGCACAGGTGAATTAATTATGCCAATCAGTCATTTCAGACGTTGGCTTTCTCAAATGACTGCCAACTTCACCTTATGTGTGTCTGTTGCATTATCACATCCAAGAATAGTTAACCTTTCCTTAGCATTCTTGAAACCTGCTGGTACCGTCTCATCTGCCGTTGTTCAGGTTTTTCTTGGAACCCAGCGCCAATACAAAGCTGTTATCAATTTGTTCAGGAGAAAGCTTTTCATCAGATACGACTTTGGCAAATTCGTTTCTGTAATTTTCCGCAGCTTCATAATCAACAGAAGCGTTTTCTCCACAGATTTTCAGATATTTTACACCATGACACTTCTTAAATTTCTGCGGCCATCCTTCTAAATATTGACACTCACCTTCAATGTTCAGTTCTTTATGATATATTTTAGCTAAAAGAATAATAATAATAATATTCGATCCTTTTGCGTAAGTTATTCAGCACACAATCCTTTCATCAAAATTAAAGCCAGATGAGTTATTTCCCTTGCCTCAATTTTTATTTTATGTAAATCGCGATTATTCATTTCTTTTTCTTCTTCTTCCTTTTTTTGTACAAAAACCTTTGTTGATTAATCAAAGTTCCTGTTTAACTTCAGGAACAATGAAGCACCGAACAAATTAAATTTCTAAACAAGGGTTCCAGCGTATTATCTTAGGAATGGTCTAGCTTCGTATGACCAGGGTCGGTTTTTTTTTTGAGATATTTCTGTAAGGGAAAGTCCCTCTCGTATGCTATCAAATACGGCAATTTGGGAAGAAAAAATACAAAAATATAAATATTGGATCCAATGTATCAACTCTGTGACAAAAGCCTTATAAAACCATATCAACATTTCTATTTTGGTTATCACCTCTTAATATTCGAGGACCGGTGCTACTTTGGCGTGTGATCTACAAGGAAGATTGATTTAGCTGAGGTTTAGTTTACTTTTCCGTTTCTGAAAACTCGTAAGATGCTGGCTAAAGATTTTTACAATGTGATCAGTGATGAGATGAAGGCAGTTTCATTTTTACAAGAAACCAGCATTAAATTCACATCATTTCTTAAGACAAAGAAACGTGCCTCTTTGCCAAGTGATTTACAATTTAAAGGGACATTGCTTTAGATTACTTTTTTTTTAGTTTTCTTTACATCCGGGCTACTTTCCACGTGATCTGCATGAGCAAATTTACTTTGGTGGGTGATATACGCGCTTATTTTAATTATTATATGTTTTTTTTATTATTATCAAACTAGTAAGTATTTTGAAAACTGATTTAAAACGTAGCCTAAAGTAATCTCCCTTGTGGGTCTCTCGCCAAAGGGGCACCCGAGGAGGAGCTTTGTATTCTAAACGATGCACATGAATAGGAATGTATGGACGTGACGGAGTAAAAATAATAAGCAATTGAATAATGATAATAAATAATAATAATAATAATAATAATAATAATAATATAATAATAATAATAATGATAATAATAATAATAATAATAATAATAATAATAATAATAATGATAATAATAATAATAACAATGATAATAATAATAATAATAATAATAATAATAATAATAATAATAAATAATAAATAATAATAATAATAATAATAATAAATAATAATAATAATAATAATATATAATAATGATAATAATAATAAATAATAATAATAATAATAATAATGATAATAACAGGAATGCACAAAAAGCTGGCTGAAAACTTTAACAACATACTAGCAGAGCCAGAGACAATGCCTGAATGGCTCACGAAGGGGAAAACCATCTTAATTCCCAAATCAAATGAAACAGCAAAACCAGAAAACTACAGACCAATAACCTGCCTCCCTACTATGTTCAAGGCATTTACTGCAGTGATATCACAAAGGCTGAACAAGCACCTGGACGAAAACAAACTGTTCCCAGAAGAGCAGAAAGGATGCCGCAAAGGCTCATATGGCTGTAAAGATCAACTAATGATTAATAAAGCCATAACTGAAGACAGCCACAGAAAGAAGAAAGGCCTCAGTATGGCCTGGATTGACTACAAAAAGGCGTTTGATAGCATCCCCCACACA
>NC_043003.1:990805-1018305 GCF_006345805.1 Octopus sinensis
TCCACGACATTAGCATCATACATTAAACACCTCAAAGAGTTTAACATTGAGTATAATTAAAGTTGGTCGATAATTACTGAATCAACACCATGTAACACACACACACTAAATCTTGTAGGCTTCGCATAAAGGAATCGAGTAGCATCGAACCCAATTACTCATTCTCTTGGTCTCTTTTGTGAAGCTGATAATTTATGGGGATGTAAATATATATTTCTTTACTACCCACAAGGGACCAAACATAGAGGAGACAAACAAGGACAGACAAACGGATTAAGTCGATTACATCGACCCCAGTGCGTAACTGGTACTTAATTTATCGACCCCGAAAGGACGAAAGGCAAAGTCAATCTCGGCGGAATTTGAACTCAGAACGTAACGGCAGACGAAATACGGTTACGCATTTTGCCCGGCGTGCTAACGTTTCTGCCAGCTCGCCGCCCTTTTGGGGGTGTAAATATACCAACATTAGTTGGCAAGCAATGTATAAAAACTTAGATATGTTTCGACCAAAGATTGGTCCAGGCCATGTCTAACTTAATAGCACCACCTGATAGGATTATCTAAATCCTGTTTAAGTCAAGTTTTGTTTAAGGTCCAAAGAAGTAGTGAGTTTTTGTTGGGTGAGTTGCATCCAATTATGGGTGGCTTATCCGGTATTCCTTGAAGAAATCTATCCAAACTCCGTTTAAAGGTGATGGAATCCTTTTCCTCTTTGACCAGTCTTGGGACGATGTTAAACAGGGCAGGGCCTGTTGAGGAAAAGAAATTATGTCGCAGTGTACCTATATGTGGTGATCCTGAATTGAACAGGGGGCGTATGGCCCGTGGTTCCAGCCTTGGATGAACCTTGAAACTAATGTTAAGGTCGTTTGGGCAAAGTTGGCAGTATATTCTCCACATCGTACAAATGATGTACCACTAGCGGTGGCGCTGGAGAGAGTAGAGTTTCAAGGTTTTAAAGCGGTCCCAGCAATCGAGATCAGTCATGCCTTCAATTCGTTTAGTGAGTGCCCTCTGGGGTGATTCAATCCTTGAGATGTTTTGTCTTGTATGGGGAGACCACAGTGGACAGCAGTATTCGAGGTATGGTCGTACAAAGGAGAAAAGTTGAATGATAACACCTTGTTCTCTGGACCGGAAAGTTCTTAAGATCCAGGAACTCATCCTACGAGCTATATCGACCTTATTGTTGATGAGGGCACTTCTACTAAGATTGTCATCAACAATTATGCCCAGGTCTCTGATATTATTAGATGCCGTGAGCGGTTCCCCAGAAGGAAGAGAGTATGGCTGTTTCAGTATAGACTTTCTTCCAAAATGCATCGGCTCAAATTTTCCCTCGTTCAGCTGCATTTTGTTTTTGTCTGCCCTTTGACTCACAGCATAGAGATCAGAACTGGAATTGAGTTCGGTCTTCTTCTTCATTGGTGATTTTCTGGAGCTTAGTGTCATCAGCAAATATTTTCACTTTGCAGTGATTTACGACACTGGAAAGGTCATTTATGTAAATTATAAAGAGGAGCGGGCCCAAGACAGTCCCCTGGGGGACACCTGCTGGGCTTGAGTGGACTCCATCAACTACAACATGTTGTGTTCTATTCGCCAGGAAATACTTAATCCAGTGTAGAACTTTTCCACGGATTCCAACATTTGCCAATTTTAAGAGTAAGATATCATGGTCAACCCTGTTGAATGCTTTACTGAAGTCAAGATATGACATCAGAGTTCGAACCTGTTCCCAAGACTTTAAGTATATCTTCAATGTGGTGTAAGAGCTGTGTTAGACAGTCCCTGCCACAGCGAAAGCCATGCTGATTTGCATTTAGGAGTTTGTGGGTCTCCAGGAAGTCAGCTATCCTTGATCTCATCACTCTTTCAAACACTTTAATGATGTGGGAGGTGAGTGAGATTGGGCGATAGTTGACTGCAAGGGATCTGTTTCCCTGTTTGAAAACTGGGATGACAGACTGGGATAGAAGCTGTTTCGGTATATAACCTGCGTCTAACGAATTTCTCCAGAGGTTGGTCAGAGGGACTGCAAGTTGGTGTCTACTTTCCTTCAGGAGACTAGCGGGGAATCTATCAGGGCCTACAGCAGAGTAGTATTTGACCTCATTTATTGCTGCTATGATGTCAGAGGCAGTGAAGGTTATGTCCGAGATTTTATGTTGGGAGACAACTTCGTTCGTTTCTCTTACGTCAATATCAGTGGGAACACTACAGACAGAGCAGTATTGTTTCTGCAGTATTTCTGCCATTTCGTTAGCATCGTGTTGGGGAATGCCGTTATTATCAATCAATGGCCCAGTGGGTGAGACAGTGGTTCTATGCTTATTTGCATAAGAATAGAACACTTTTGGTTTCTGTTTGATATTTTTGATTACCCACTGTTCCTCCACAGCTCTTTGATTTTCAATGGAGGTTTTCATGTTGGTCTGCAGATGAAGTTTTTCCAGCTCTAGCCTTTTCATTATTGTTGAATGTGGATGTTGTATGTGGGAGTATTTTAATTGGTTGGTTTTTTCATTGAGTCTTTTGATGCGCCTGATGAGTGTTTTTTTCTTTTGTCGTTTTTTATTTTTATATAATAATAATAATAATAATAATAATAATAATAATAATAATAATAATAATAATAATAATAATAATAGACAAGCTCAGAAAATATAAAGACCTGCTCATTGAAATTGAGAAAATGTGGCATCTCAAGGCGGTTACAATACCAGTGATCGTAGGAGCACTAGGAATGATCAAGAAGGGAACCGAAAATTATATGAGAATGATCCCTGGCTTACCATCCCTGCAAGAAGTGCAAAAGATTGTCTTAACTGGTACATCACACGTATTGAGAAGAGCATTGTTGATGTGAGAACTGTTGCTGCTCATGTATTTTAAATTAACTTAAAAAAAAATTTTTTTTAAATGAACGAACTATTGAGTTTGGTTTAATGGTCTACCAATGTATACTATGAGTTTCTTTGCCCTAGGAGTCGGGAAGACGCTCGGCAAGAAATGGAAGCAAATTTGAAAGAAGAAAAAAAAAATAATAATAACATTAATAATAATAATTATAAGATCATGGAGAACCACACTGACTTTGAACAGTGACAATGAATCTCAAAATGCAGGAGATGTAAAAATTTCATGTGGCTGGGTGACTCACTATCACCACTGCTCTTTTGTTTAGCCTTGATACCTTTCTCAAAATTTTTCAATGATGCACACACAGTATGGCTATAAAATGTTTGATAAAAATATAAATCATCTCATTTACATGGATGATTTAAAGCTCTTTGCAAAAAATAACCAACAACTCAAGGGCTTACTAGCGATTGTTAAACAATTCAGTGATGACATCAGAATGCAATTTGGGGTCGATAAATGTGCAAAAGCTACCTTTATCAAAGGAAAGCTGACAGAAACATCTAACGTTAACCTTGACCAGCAGAATGTCAGAGAGTTACAAATACCTAGGGGTACTTGAAGGGGACGGAATCAAGCATTCAGTGATGGGGGAAATGATCAAGAGAGAATGATTTCGCAGGGTGAGAGCAATACTCAAGACAGAGCTCAATGCAAGAAACAGGATCGAAGCGATCAATGCTTTAGCCATACCAGTCGTGACTTACAGTTTCAATATCGTTAACTGGTCAATTACTGAAATATGTAATCTTGACAGAAAAATACAAAAACTGTTGACAATGCATAGAATGCACCACCCAAAGGCAGATATAGATCGACTTTATCAGCCAAGAAAAGAGGGAGGCCGTGGACTTTTACAAACTGGAATTAACAATGAAGATTGCCACAATTGGCCTAGACACCTACCTGAAAAACTCTGAGGGCTGGATGTTAAAACTTGTCACAAAACACGAATACAAGAAAGCATCATACTCAGTAACAAAACAGGCAAAGGAATGTCTAAGTGAATTCCAAATACAACAAATTCTGGAATTAGATATACGAGAAACAAGCGCAGAAAAAGCTAAGCGCATGAAAACCCGTGCTAAAACTTCTGTCTTAGATATTTTGACTGATAAATGGCAAGAAAAACCTCTCAATGGCAAATACCCAAAGAGAGCGAATAATCCGATGTTGACAAAACCCTTACCCATCAATGGCTAATGGCCTCTGGCTTAAAATCTGAAACAGAAGGGTTTATCATAGCAGCTCAAGATCAATGCCTATCTACAAGGAACTACCAGGCCAACATACTAAAGAACGGCAGTAGCCCAACATGTCGTGTATGTCAGCAACAAAATGAAACCATTGATCATGTTGTCTCCAAGTGCAGTCTTCTTGCGCCTACAGAGTATCCCAACAGGCATGATAGAGCTGCACAATATATTCACTGGCTAATTTGAAAAAAACCTGGGCTTGCCCCATGATAGAAACTGGTGGGGACACAAACCACTTCCAGTGCTTGAAAATGATCACATCTCACTCCTCCGGAACTTCCCCATTCAAACTGACAGAAAGATAGATGCAAATAGGCCAGACATCATATTGAAAGAATTCAGACGAAAATCATGCCTCCTCATTGATATGACTGTCCCAATCGATATAAACGTATCTGTCAAGACCTACCAAAAACTGAGCAAATATAAAGATCTTGAAATAGAAATTAGCAAAATGTGGAACCTGAAGACTGAAGCAATACCTGTTGTCATAGGTGCAAAAGGGGCTGATTGCTACCTGTCTCAGATACCAGGAAACCTCAAAATGGCAGAAATTCAAAAGATAGTGCTCATGGGAACTGCCCATATCTAACGCAAAATACTTTCTATGTAATCTCATGTATTGAACAACACTATGTACAAAACCAATTATATGGCACCCTAGGTATAACACCAACATGAATTTCCAACTTGTGGTCTCTTGAGGTCTCTGGGTGAGACTTGGAGACAACTTGTACAAATGTAAAGCAAAAGTCAAACATAAAATAATAATAATAATAATAATAATAATAATAATAATAATAATAATAATAATAATAATAATAATAACATAAATAACATATATGTATATGCATATATACATACATATATCTACATACCTACATATATATGTATATATACATGCATATATGCGTACAGGACGTCAAAAAAACGTGAACAAAATTAAAAACGAGAACATAAAAAAACAAAAACATGGAAAACGAACTTTTTTTTCGAACAACGAAATAATCAAATAGAGAAATGAGACAGACAACGTTAAGGACAATCCCTTCGTCAGTTGTCCCCTGTTTTATCTACTCCGCGTTTTGAATGTTGGGACAAGACGCGACTTCGTTAAAACTGTCGTTCGCGCAAATCAAATAAAATTTGGGATTTGTGGAGGGTGAAAGTGGTAACAAAAACAGAACAAAACAGTAAAAACAAACGGTAAGGGTTGTTAAGCCATAACAAGGTGAAGTGGTGAACGCTGGAGAAACAAGCTTTGACAGGAGACAGGCAAAAGCATGTCTTGTCTCTTGTGAGGCAAGGGGAAGAAAGGAAGATAGCCGCTGGTCACGTGTGAGCAACGAGAGAGTCAAGGAGGAAGAGTGAGAGAGAGAAAGGAGAGAAAGAGAACAGTGAAGGGGAGGAGAAGAAAAACAGAAAGAAAGAATAATAGAGGAAGAATAGAGATAGTTGAAGAGTGCGCATCAGAATTATTAAGATTGGCGGGTTTGCGGTGATTATCGATCACTGAATGAAAGTACTCTCAGTGATGCATATCCAGACCCTATTTGCAGGATTTTTCTAGCTCGCTGCATGGAGCTCACATCTTTTCCAAGATCGACTTTGTGCGAGCATACAACCAGATCCCAGTGGAACCTGCGGACATTCCGAAGACAACAGTTACTACACCTTTCGGAATGTTTGAATTCCTACGTGTGCCTTTCGGTTTACGCAACGTGGCACATACATTCCAAAGGTTTATCGACATGGTTACTAAAGATCTGCCTTTCGTCTATGCCTACATAGACGACATACTCGTGGCCAAATTGCTCGGACGAGGAACATAACCAACACCTTCACCTGCTATTCGAACGCCTCCGCAAATACGGTGTCGTAATCAACCCCAGCAAGTGTTCGTTCGGAGTTGCTTCCCTTCATTTTCTCGGACATGTCGTTGATAAGGATGGCATTTGCCCCCCTTCCTGAGAAAGTCAAGGCCATCCTGGATTTTCCACCACCCACAAATCTCCGCAAATTAAGGGTATCTCTCGACCTAGTGAATTTGCTACGTCAGCGAACTTGCAAAAATACGGAAATTGCCCTGAACGAAGATCAACTCGCCTCTTTCGCAGCCCTGAAAAAAGTGTTATCTGACGCTACCATGTTGGTTTATCCAAAATCAGACGCCCCATGGTTTTTACTCGTTGATGCATCCGACTCCAGAGTTGGAAATGTACTACAGCAGCTTGTTGACGGCATATGGCGACCGTTGTCCTTCTTTTCCAAGCGGTTAAAACCCACGGAAACGAAATACAGCACATTCAGTCGGGAATTATTAGCGGCATACCTGGCCGTTAAGCATTTCCGTCACATGCTAGAAGGTACCATTTTGCCATATACACCAACCACAAGTGCACATTACCAGGATGGCGACAAAGTGCAGACGACTGGCTGGATGGATCCTAAGAACATTCAGAACCAGAGATAAGGAAACCATGATGGTTCTCTGGCGGACATTCGTCCTCAGCCGCCTGGATTACTGCTCACAGCTATGGTCTCCCACCAGTGTAAAATTAACAGCGGACTTTGAAGCAATCTAGAGAAGATTCACAAAGAAGATCGTCTCTTTGCAACAGCTCAGCTACTGGGAAAGGTTGAAACAACTAAGACTCTACTCCCTGGAGAGAAGACGGGAGAGGTATGCAGTAATATATATCTGGAAGATCCTGGAAGGAATTGTGCCAAATTTTGGTATTGAAAGCTACACCAATACCAGAACGGGACGACACTGCATAGTGCCAAAGATCCCAGCAATGCCATCATGCCCCAGGACCAGTTACTGCAACAACCTGGGTTTCAAGGGCTCACAGCTTTTTGATATTCTCCCAAAGAGTTTGAGGAACTTGCACAAAGAAGATATAGGGTTTTTAAAATCAAAGCTGGACCTCTTCCTGTCGAGAGTCCCAGATGAACCTACCTCACGGCAAGAGGTGGAAATTAGGGTAGCTATATCAAACTCCATTCTTCACCATGTGCCACATATTAGAGGAGGTTCTTCGCAATAACCGTGTAGCAAAACGGCGGTGCATCAGCATGGGCGCAGCTCTGAGCTGAAACTACAAGAGAAAAAATATAATATACATATATATATATATATATATATATATATATATAAATTTTGTGAATTTTCTTGTTTCTGCTGCTTAAAATAATAATATATATATATATATATATATATATATATATATATATATATATATATATATATGCCCTTCAACTTAACATCAAGGAACTGAGACATCCCAAATCAAAGAAAACTTACAACCAAAAGCCTTACCATACATCTCCACACACAACCCTCTCAATAACGAAGCCTTCGGCACCATCCTCCACAACATCCCCTCCTAAAAAAAAGACCACAGAATGAACACAATCCTCCAAACACACACGATCATAAAAAGCAAAAGACAGCCTAGATCCATGAAAAGTCTCCTAACACAAGCCCGAATTCACTCTTCAACACAGAAGCCGACAGTAAAAAATGTGGAAGACCCAATTGCGGGATATGCGACTATCTAATTGAGGGATCAGAGTTCTCCTTCAAACAGGGACAACGGTTTACAGTGAAAAGCAACTTCACATGTGCTTCGGGAACCTAATATACTCACTAACCTGCTCCGGGTGTCAAGAGCAGTACATAGGCCAAACAAAAAAATGGTTTGCGTAAACGAATGGCCCTGCACAGATCCCAGATAAAAATTCCCCAAAACAGAAAAATAGCTTTTAGCCAACACATAGATACTTGCACCAACAAAAAAACACAACCAACTTCAGGATTTCCTCCTCTACCAATTTAGGGACGATACAACCTCGAGACAACGAATAAGTAAAGAAAATCTCTTTATTACAAAATACAAGCCACTTCTTAACGGGTCTACGACAAACAATTAATATACCTCAACTTTAGAATAAAAGAAATATATACACACACAAATATTACACTCCATAGAATCCATTACTAATCAGCCCCATCACAGCTATACTTTCACCCATTCATATTCTCCCTTCTCTGTTTTTTTTTCTTCTTCTTCTTCTTCCTCTTCTTCTTCATCATCATCATTATCATCATCATCGTCGTCATCATCATCACCACCATCATCACCATCATCTTCTCCTTCTCCTTCTTCTTCTTCTTCTTCTTCTTCTTCTTCTTCATCATCATCATCATCAACATCGTCATCTTCTTCTTCTTCTTCTACTTCTCCACCTTCCACCCCTTAACCTTGTCACTAATGTCTTTCAGTATAACGCCTACGCAAATTCCATAAACAATTCCTGAATTGAACTGCGACTACTGTCAGCCACTGACCATTCAAAATACGACCATCAAGGCATTCCCAGATTTCCCCACACCCTTTCCACATCAGCCTCCTTATTCTTCACCTACCCTACCAAGAACTCAAAACGACCTCGAACACACAAGTGCAAACAAGGGAGTCAGAGAAAGGCAGAATGCTACTTATATCTGAACACTACTATAGAAATATTCTTTTAAAAAACTTTTCTTCTAATTTTTCTAAATTTAATTATTTAATCGTTACAGTTGAAAAGGTCTCAAAATGACCGAAACCGGTACTGAAAGATTCACTATAAAATTATCTTAGCATTTTCTATTTTTGACTTGTTTTTTCATATATATATATATATATATATACAAATATATACACACACACATACATATATATACACACACACATATATATATACAAATATATATATATACATATATATATACATACACACACACACACACACACACACCACACACACACACACATATATATATAATTGTTATCGCCATATTACTATGGCATTCTTATAGATATAAGATTAATCGCTGCCGCTGGTCAGCTCCATGAGGCCACCGCCTTAAGATAGCTATTGATACACGATCTGTATCCATTAGAACCTTCTGGCCATGTCTGTGAGAGATTTCCCTCCAGTGATCTTAAGGCGGTGGCCTCATGGAGCTGACCAGCAGCAGCGATTATTCTTATATCTATAAGAATGCCATTGTAATATGGCGATAACAATTAATTTCCAGTAAACGCTGCCGTAATCTCTTTTATAGAGACTTAGTAATTTTAATATTTCTATTATATATATATATATATATATATATATATATATACATACCTATCAGATCGTCATTGGAGTAACTGTGGCAAGGGAACAATATAATTACCCGCAATTCTCTCTCTCTCTTTCTCTCTCTCTCCCTCCCCCCTCTCTCTCTCCCCACTTCATTCACCAATAATATAAAAACAGGAAAAACTCTGTCAACTGACATTTCTGATGAAACTACAGAAGTACTTGAAAGCGCTTAAATATCTAATTAAATGTGATTTGAAGAAATAATATGTGATATGTAAATAAATATGAATTTGTTTATATGCAACTATCTAGCATTCTGAACGCCTTTTTCTGTCTTTTATATATATATATATATATATATATATATATATATCTATATCTGGCAATGTTTCTACAGCTGGATGCCCTTCCTAACACCAACCACTCTGAGAGTGTAGTGGGTGCTTTTTACGTGCCACCAGCACAGGAGCCAGTCAAGTGGGCCTGGCATCGATCATGTTTGGTTGGTGCTTTTTACGTGCCACCGGCACAGGAGCCAGTCAAGTGGGCCTGGCATCGATCATGTTCAGATAGTGCTTTTTACATGTCACCAGCACGAGCCAGAGAGGGGGCACTGGCATCGGCAATTTTTGATTGGTGCTTTTTATGTGCCACCAGCATGGGAGCCAGTCAGGCATCGACCGCGTTCGGTTGCTAGGTCTACCTGGTATGGGGAGCCAGATGTGACTGTTTAACCCTCAGCGTACCAACTATTTTCATAGTTGCAGTTCCTAATCACCTTGATGGGTTGGTTTGCCATTAGATTTAGACTCTGGTTTTAAATATAGGCTGGTGTTGTTGTTGTTGTTATGTAGGTCCATCTCTGCTCTTATTGAGCTGTTATTTTTAATACAACACAGTAAAATTTGAAGGGGATTTGGCTGCCACTTCTAGCAAATCAAGTAATTGTGTAAAGGCTCCTTTACTGGGTATGTTTGGCAGGGTGTGTCGTCTGCTGGTGTCAGCCATCAAGTGAATAATCTGTTTGACTCTGAGTGACACCATGATGAGAGGGACAACATCTTAGACGTTTGTTTAAAATTGAATATTAAATATTTCTGTTTAATTTTTGCTGCTGATGGTCTGTGATTAGAATAGTGTTTTCATAGGTGCAGCTATGACTGTGGGGTTTGGAAAGTTGCTTCCCAACCACACGGTTCAGGGTTCAGTCCCACTGCGCGGCACCTTGGGCAAATGTCTTCTACTGTAGCCTTGGGCCAATCGAAGCCTTGTAAGTTGATTTGGTAGATAAAAACTGAAAGAAGGCTGTTGTGTGTGTGTTTGTATATCTATATTTGTGTATTTGTGTGTACCTTTGTCTTCACATTGCATAATGGTTGTAAACACAAATGACTGACTTAGAAGAAATGTTGTTTATTTCCAATCCTCCATGAAAGCATGTTTAGTCATGAAAGAATATGTGAAGGTTGGTGACAGGGAGGGCAGCCAGCTGTAGAAAATCTGCCTCAAAGAATTCTGTCTGAGCCATGCCAGCAAGGAAAAACAGATGTTAAATGATGATGATGATGATGATAGGGTATTAAGAAAGAATCAAGAAGACTCGTCCGAGTATGTCCGACTGACAATGTCTACTTCACTGTTTGATGTTGCAGTCAGTTATGAAAGTATTTAGCTCAGCAATACACATCCCTAGTGGCATAAAAACCTGATCATACTTGAGAAACAGTGGTTTATTTGTCAACAAGGAAACCTCTACGTGGCTTCCTTGAAAAAGCAACCAATTCTTGGAAGAACATTGGATAATGTAGTTCTTGATACACTATGCTAGGATCATCATAACTGGAATGGCTTTGATCAAAAGTTTGTTTCTTCAGTTAGGACACACCTGGGGCTAAACAACACCAGCCAGATGATCCACTGAAGTCAAAATTCCTTTTTTCTTGTTCTTTTTCTGTCTTGCAAGTAACATGGCAACCTCACTAATGTTGGCGGCATGAAAAAAAGCATTAGGAAGGACACCAAGCCATAGGAACCCTACCAAAGATGACATTGGAGCCTGACGCAGCCCTGCAACTTGTTGGTTCTCTGTCAAACCATCGTGACCTATGCCAGCATAGAAGGCAGGCATTAAATGATGATGAGGATGAAGGACAATGTTAGAATGTGAAAATGATAAACTCTTGATCTTTTAATATACTGAAAACTACTTTTATGTTAAGTTTGGTTAATCATGTGGTTCTTGGCTGAGAATAGCTTCAATTACAGCAGCATCATCATCATCATCATCATCATCTAATATCCCTTTTTCCATGCTGGTCTGATTTCTCTTAAATGTTGTTCAGTCTTCCACTTGGTCTATTACTTCTGTCTTAATGAGAATTATTATTATCATTTACTTCCAAAATAATGATTCTTAAAACAGCCAGGTTCAACTTTTTTTTCCAGTAACAAGTCCTCACCTCTAAAATAGAAAATCTACTTCCTTTTATTTTTATAATTATTTTTAATGATTTTTAAAAAGAATTTATTTTCTTTATTCAGATGCTAAAAGATCCTTCTCGAGAAAAATTACTGCCTGACCCTTTGCAATATCCCTATGCTCAGCCACCTTATCCTTTAGTTTTAGAAATGACTGGTGTCCTGGTACACCCTGACTGGACGCTAAGTATTGTTTTTATTGCTGCATGTTGTTCATTGTTGTAACAAAGAAACTGGAGTTAAAATAGATCAATCTACTTTACTATTTTAAAGTTTGCATTTCATTGAGGGCTTACTGTGCGTTTCAGCCCTTCACAGTTGATAAAATAGATACCAGTTATAGACTTGATGATAAAATAATCACGAACACCCCTTCCCCTTCTCATATTCAAATTTATTAGAGTATAAGATAAGTTGAGAGTTTGTATTCTGTTGCTAACACCTCATTGTGCCTGTTGCTAATATTGTACATTTCTGTTGCAAATGTTGCACACTGCCTGTTGCAGATACTGCACAGTGCCTGTTGCTAACACCCAGCAGTGCTTGTTATTAATGCTGAATAGTGCCTGCTGTCAATGCCAAGCAGTGCCTGTTGCTAATGCAGGGCAGTGTCTGTTGCTAATGACAAGCAGCTCTTGCTGCTAACGTGGGGCACTGCCTGCAGCTAATGCCAGGAAGTGCCTGTCGCTAGCGCCAACAGGTACCTGCTGCTAGTGCAGGGCATCACCTGTTGCCAATGCTGGGGCAGACCTGTTGTTAGCACTGGGCAGGCCTGTTGCGAACGCCAGGAAGACTTGTTGCCAAAACCAGGCAGCACCTGTTGCTAATGCCAACAAACACTACCTGTTGCTGACACTGCACAGTGCCTGTACCTGACACTGTGACATTGTGCTGTATTGCACTGCTGTCTCTTACCAATACTGCTTTCTCTGTTGCTCACACTACACTACTGCCTGTTGCTAGCACTGCATTGTTGCATGTTGCTAACTCTGCTCCTCCCCCACCTCCCCTGTTGCTACCATTTTTCTGCTGCTAACATTATCATTGTCAGATGATAGCATTGTATTGTTACTAACACAACGTAATTGTCTGTTGCTAGCACTATTGCTGTCTGTTGCTAACACTGTATTGTACCTGTTACTCGGACATTTTGCCTCTCAAATCTCCACATCCTGATTTTTGATAAGGGCATGTATAACAGATCGGTTTCTCTCTCCAGACAATGTTTTCAGGTTGTTATGGGCAAGCATCATTTTCTTTCTTTACATAAACTAAATATGCCACCACTCAAAGAATTTCTCTCCTCACTGTAGACAATGCCAAAAGCTTCAAGAGTGCCATTAGCCAGTGTTCTTCATTGTCAATAAACATTAACAAGGAACATCAGCCATTCAAAAATGCTGTCTCTTTCAAAACTGATTCTGAGAATGGAGAGGCAAGTTTTGTCTCGGGACAGTTTCAATAAAAAGGTGGTTGAATATAGCAAAGATGGTACGCACGAATGACAAAACCACTTTAAGCATGATCCTGTAAATCGAAAAAAGAGAGAGTACTCTGTTTTCATGTATCTATTTCCTCCCTGTCCGAGGTTACCGTGGTCTTTTCCATAGGCCTTTCTTCCCACGGATAAACCTAATCTTTCTTTTTACATTTTTAATATTTTCTGTGATACACGATCCCTTTTGATTCAAAAAGAAAAGTTCTACATTGTATTTTGTCCCCTCTGTGTTCGGCCCTGTGTGGCTAATAAAGAAACTTTACCTATTTGTCTATCTATCTATCTATATATATATATATATATATATCCATCTATCTATCTGTTTATTTCTCTAAACCAGTCTTCTTCAACCATTTTCCCCCTATGAACCCTTTTATTCTCGTTTTAGATGTTTTAAAAATCCTGTTATATTTTAATAATTAAATATTATAAGAAATTGTATTAAAAAAATAACATCTTTCATAAAAAAGAAAACAAATTAGTTTTAAATCTTTGAGCGAGAAGTAATAACAATACTACAGAGTAAAGTCTATTTGCCAACAAAGTGATTAGGACGATGTGGGGACATTAGCTCCCTTGTTCGAGGTATAAGGGCGCAGTTGTGAGTTGATAGCCAACTTGAAAAGATGTTTCCCTGGGGCTAAAAAACGGAATAACATCGTAACATCGTCCTAATTAGGACTGCTACTTTACTCAATATAATTAATGTATTGTAGAAATTTAACCAATTTATTAAACAAATTTTAACAACAAAATCTTACATGGGTCTCTCCATGGGTCGTATAGCCCCCGAATGAGGACCACTGATGTAAACCTTTAAGACTGAGCTCCAGCATGACCGTAATCCAGTGACCGAAACAAGCAAAAGATTACTATGTGTTTATAAAATTCTTCGTTATATTTGTCAGTGTCGCTGTCTCCGTTTTTCAATCGGGACTCCACGCTATCAGCAGGTTATTTAGGACCAAGTCGTCACAATCTCCTCAACTTCTGTCGCCCTGCTCGCATTGGCTGTTTGCTCTTCTCCTACTACAATTTTATTGTTAACCGACATGATTTGATCATGACGCAGAGCAGTGGGGGGAAAATATTTTTCTCGGCCTCACCTAGTTGAACAGGTGAGAAAGACAGACAGACACTAATTACCTGGATTGAAGTACCTGCCTAAGTGAGTGTCACACAGAGAGAGGGAGAAGGAGAACTAGATATTGAGTGAGTGCTAGTGTGAGCTAGAGAGAGAGGGACAGTGAGAGAAAGACGGAAAGCAACGTTGCTTACCTGTAGGAAGTCAGATTAATCTAGGTTGAATGATTTAATATTCGCCATGTCTCCCTCAAGTTCTTACCAGTTCCTGGTGATTTTGATCTTCATAACGGTGTCCATTAAATACAGTAAGTGAATATATCTTCTTATTTCAACCAGCTTCATTAACTTAATCACACGCATATACGTATAGTTATACCTATATTATATCTCCCCTGATTAATTAGATTAACTTAGGGCATGGATGATAGGTATTAAGTTTAAAAAAATAAATGCTTTTTCTTTGATATATTCCTTTTTGTTCCTTTTTCAACACGAAATGGTCAAATGTGTGTTTTTAAAACTGTGACCTATATATACTATAAAACGACCGAGTGGTGTATTATAAAGAAAATATAATTGGGTTGAATGTTTTTGTTACAATACTGTGATGTACTACGAAGTTTATTCTATGTACAAAGCTTGCTAAATTTTTGACCTTTTAGCCAAGACTATAGACAAACACTAGAGAAGTTTTGATTCTCTAAATTTGGTGTATCGGTTAAGAAAAAATTAACACCTGAGGTACACTTAATGTCCTATTTTTATTTACTGTTTTGTCTTAATTTTATTCCCCGAAATATCCAATGGAGATTCTATTTATTCATTTTTGCATCTTTTAGAAATTTATTTCTATTATTATTTATTATATCTTTATTGTTGTTGTTTTCCCTTTTGAGCCGTGTAAACCCCACCTTTTTATGTTGTCCTCAATATCTTGGGCCGTTGTCGATAAATCATCACCATCATTAACATTTGTTCTTCTTTTGTTTTCTTCTTTAATTAACAATTCAAGAAGATTAAACGTTCTGATTTCATAAAGTTCAGCTTTGTTTTCTGTTGTGTTTGTGGCGGGTTGATTTCAATGAAACGTTGCGTTCCAGATTTTATGTAAACAATAAAAGACTCCCCTGCCAATTATGATGGTCATATTCTTCAAGCTAGTAAACTACATAATTAGCTGTTCGCAGTAATACATATTGAAAGTTAACAACTATTTTGATTGCTTTTCACTGTCTCAATAAATATCGAGGCCATATTTGCCTCTGGAATCATGACACTATTGATTTAATTCAATGTCTAAATTGGTTTTATGCATTTTTGTTCCCCGAAAAACTTAGCGAGTGACCGTCAGCTTCCAACGGATAAACTTCTGGGAGCCGCAATGTGGGTCACTCGACCTGTTAGAAATAGCAACCGAATTATCCCGATATCACTCTGCCATCATTAAAAATATATATATATATATATATAATAATTGAAGTCGTCAGAGCTATCCTCCTCTAGGAAGACTGATTGGTCACGATTGGAAATGCCGACGATCATTGATAAGTTCGATCATGGTTAACTCAAAGTTAATCAACAATTGTCCGTGTTGAGTATGTTTCTTTTCTTTCTTTTGTATATCCGAAATCGAGAGAGGGAGAAAGTAAGAGAAATTGGTAGAGAGTTTTGCGTTAGGATTCAACGGAGTGTTAGGTAACAATTCGATTATGTAACCCTGCGCTAACATTCCATTGAATTCCTAGCCCGAAACCGATTGGTAAGACCGACCGTAATGGACATATAGCACTATACATTTCGGATAATCTACCCACGCTGTTGACACTGCATTTTCACCCTGACTTATGGACCCTTTGACAATTTACACGAATAGATATACTGTGACGTGTGTGTGTTTCAATCCAATAACAACTTTTAATTCTGTGAAACTGGATCGTTTTGGAAAGCATTAAGGTGGCTGGATCGATCAGGTATATAATGCAAATTTATATTTTTCAACATTTCGTAGTGTCTTTATCTTTTCTTGTTTCACTCATTGGATTGTGGCCATGCTGGGGCACCACTTTGAAGCGTTTAGGTGAAAAAGTCAACCCCATTGCTTATGAGTCTGGTATTTATTCTATTGGCCTTGTTACCAAACTACCAAGTTATGGGGATGTAAAAAAAACCAACATCAGTTGAATGTTGTGAAGGGGACAAACTCAAAGACACTCACTCACACACAGATGTATATACCTATATAATCCAGGCTTCTGCACAGTTTCCATCTATCATATTCACTCACAAAGCATTGATCAACCCAAGGCTATAGTAGAAGACACTTTCCAAAGGAGTCACACATGGATTTGAACCTGAAACCACATGGTTGCAAAGCAAGCTGCTTAACCGAAAGAATTGAGTTCCTGTTCCAGCCATCTTCACATTCTTAATAATTTCTTAGTTTGGCACCAAAATATTGGATGCACAGATGAGTCTTTGAGTTAGCTTTGTCATCCATACACACAAACATTGCACATCTAATGAGGCACAGTGCGGTTTCAGGCACGGGCAGACTGGGTAGTTGCTCAGAGGGGTCACATGGGTCTAGGGGTCCAATTCTAGTCTATGGATGCTGTGATTTGCTGTCAAGAAATAAATAGTAGAGAGCCCAGTACATTGATTTGCCTGGAGACCTCTTATGCTGCTAAGACGACTCAGATGGAGCATGCTTGCTTCATTTCTTTCTACCCTTTGCATGTCCTCTACATTCAGGGCCCATGTTTCACTACCATGTAGCATTGCAGTTCATGCACAGGCATCATACAGTCTGGCTTCCCTCAATGGAGAAAGCAGCACTCGGAACTTTCTCCAGCCTGTTCTTACTCTGGTCACTCTATGTCCAGAATGTCTTGCACTGTTGCTGATTAGGTCACCTTGCTAAGAGATGAAAATCTTGCTTCCCAACAATGTGATCTTGGATTCAGTCCCACTGCTTGGCACCATGAGCAAGTGTCTTCTATTATAGCCCCAGGTCAAATAAAGACCTGTGAGTGGTACACGGATACCCTTACATACCTCAGCTGTCTATTATGATGGCTGTTCACTCTGTTAAACCTTGTACAGTTGTACAGGGTCAGAACGGTATCAAGTGTATTATATTTTTGAACCACAAGGCAAGCAAAACAACACTTGATTTAATGGTGTTTTCTAATGTTTTAGCATTTAACAGTGTTGCATGCTGCATCAAACACTCTTTTACAAGCACTTAAGCCAAGCCTTTGGTCTGACAAAACTTTGCTCTCTGACCATTCTTAAAGACCTTGTAAAAAGAGCTACAGGATGCTACCATTTCTCATCTGGTTAAGTCAGTAAAAGAAGATAATTTATTGGGTTTAGGCTACTTTTGAATTCAAAGACACCTAAGTGGATATTGGAAGGCAACACAAAACTTCAAAGAATAAGCATCAAACTATCTTTTCTTTTCCACCTGAGGTAACCATGCATCTCCTCTATAGCCAGACACCTGTATCTGTTCTTCTATCATAGTTTAACCTCTCATCACCTGACATGAAGCCACCTCTTTCAATCCTACCCAAACCCCTCAGTTGAAAGCTTGTCTTGTGAATTACTTGGCAACCTCACAGGTGCTGGTGCCACACAAAAACCACCCAGCACACTCTGTAAAGTGGTTGGCACTTAGAAGGGCATCCTACCATAGAAACCATTCCAAAGTAGAGCCTGCAGTTTGATACAGTTCTTTCATTTCTTTCCCCAGTTCCTGTCAAACCAACCTCTGATGGAAGAGGGATCTTATGTGATGACGATGATAATGACATTTTTGTGATTTGTGTTTGAATCTTATGAAGATTACTGTTTCTTTTTTTTTTCCTTCTTCTCATTAACTGTTTCTTTCTTGATCCCCTTTCAGCTGATGCCATAATGTGCCATCGCTGCTACAGTGCCATGGGTGGTTGTGGCTACGACGTCAACTGGCGAATGTATCCATGGCGGTCTTGCCCTGACTCAGAGTTTTGCGTCAAAGTTATGGAAAAAGTTGGAAGTAAGTCTCCTGCATTCGTTTTTATGTTTTCACATTCCGTGAATGGATTAAAATTATTATTTTCTTTTTATGTCCAGTTGTAGGTGCTGGGGTGACTGTTTGGTAAGAAGCTTGATTTGGAACCAGGTGGTTGTGGGTTCAGTTTCACTGTGTGGTACCCTGGTCTTCTATTAGTGTCTCCTATTATAGCCCAAAGCCAACCAAAATCTTGGGAGTGGATCTGATAGGTGGAAACTGAAAGAAGCCCATTGAATGTGTGTATAGGTGGAGGAGTGACTGGACTGATTGCTTCCGCTGAATGTCCTCCCTCAAACACTTCAAAACATCTCAGTAGAACTCTCAACAGTCTGGCCCTGGGGGTGGGGATGAATTCTTGATGCACAATACCACATTTCTAGGGATGATGTTCATGGTGGGCCTTCCAGGTTGCTCCACTTTTGAGGTGACCGTGCCATTTGAGACTTTGTGTATGACCCATTGCCTCATTACTGTAAACTTGCCAAAACATGTTCAAGTTTAATGCAAAGTTTCACATTGGCTCTTGGTTCCTGTCTGACAAAATCACAGACTACAGCAGACACACGTCATCACAAAAACACACATTTCACAACTTGCAAACTAAACATAGTGATGTCACTCTGAACACTGCCTCATGAAGGACACTGCTAGCTCTCACTGCACATATAACCATGTGCTGCCATCTGTAGGCACACTACAGAACTAGTCTGGTGACTTTTTGATGCCACCTCTTGTGGAAAAGTGGTCTTTAAAACTATGGTGGTGATAGAAGTATTACTGCTCTGTCTCCCACTGTTACTAAAAGAGGGCAATACCCCCCCCCCCACCCACTTCCTCATCCAGAATCCGTTGGTTGCCGTCTTTTGATGAACCTACTCTCTCTGTTTCTTTGCTAAACCTCATCTCATCTTTGCATGAGAATGAGCCAGTGATGAAGGCCTCCACATTTTGTTCAGCTTGTTAGAACTGCTGTTCAGATCTTCCTCAAATCTTCTCTCTTAAAGCATAAAAGGAAGGAAGCATTGAATAATCCTTACTGCTAGAGGCACAAGGCCCGAAATTTTGGAGGAGGATGTCGGTCGCCCCAGTATGCAACTGGTACTTAATTTACCGACTCCAAAGGGATGAAAGGCAAAGTCAACCTTGATGGAATTTGAACTCAGAACATAAAAACAGACAAAATGCCACTAAGCATTTCGCCAGGTGTGCTAACGTGTCTGCCAGAATGATGTAAAGGTGGCGAGCTGGCAGAATCGTTAGCACACCTGGCAAAATGCTTAGTGGTATTTCGTCTGTCTTTACGTTCTGAGTTCAAATTCCATCAAGGTTGACTTTGCCTTTCATCCCTTCAGAGTTGATAAATTATGTACCAGTTATGCACTGGGATCAATGTAATCGACTTAATCCCTTTGTCTGTCCTTGTTTGTCCTCTCTATGTTTGGCCCCCTGGTGGGCAATATAGAAATAAGAATGATGTAACCTTAGATACATCATAATCATTTTAATGCCCACTTTTCCATTAGCTGGACAGAATTTATTGTGGTCGACTGTCCATGGCTGTTTGCCCTTCTTGTCACCAACTACTTTACAATCAGTCATCATCATCATCATTGTTTAACATCTGTTTTCCATGGGTTGTCGGTTTGTTTATGTCCTCCCTCCCCCCTCCTTATCTTTGCAGTTTGCCAAAAGAGACTGATAGAGTAAATACCAGACTTAGAAATACAGGGAATGACTTGTTTGATTGAAACCCTTTGAGGTGGTGCTCCAGCATGGCTGCAGTCCAATAACTGAAACATGTTATTGATGAAAAATACTGAGAAAATACTCATTTGCCTGGGACATTTCCATTGAATGTGTTGTCTGTTACTTCATCCATCTTCTATTCCTGGGAGGGTCATGGAGGGAGAGTCCTCAGGCCCCTCCTCTTCCATAGGGTCCTATCAGAAGCAACCATCATTAGACTTTCTGACCAACTAAGCCTATGGATATTATCCAACCATCTCATCTAAATCCAAACCTGACCTCTCCTCCTGGTTGGTTTCTCTTGAAGAATCTCTCTTGCATTTCTTTCCTGTTGCATTGTAATCACATGTCAGTAATGCCAGAGTTGTGACTTCTCCATGGAAGTCGTAGCTTCATCTGCTGAGGTTCCCTTATCTCCAGGCTCCTTGTCGAGTAACGGAGGAACCCCATTTCCGTCACCTGTATCCACAATCGGACTGTTTTGATCATTACTCAACAGCCATAAGTACGGAAAGGCACCTAAACTGATTCGAAAACCGGCTCGGCTTTTTTACCAATTTCTCCTCTTCCGAGGACTGAGTCTGGGAAGTGGTGCATCATGGTGCCAGCACCTGCAACTCCAGTAACCAATTCAGCCCTCTGCTTTCCATCATTCATGAAAATGGCCCCACGATATTGAAACTTTTCCACTTGTCTCCATGATGTTTTATGAACAGGCTGACTGGACCAATGTCTCAGCCATTGCAACACTCATTCCTTGCAATACATGGCAGTGAACTTATTCGCTGATTTCTATTGATTTCCTTACAGTGAAATAATTTTGTAACTCCAACAATTCTTAGAAAATTACTATTTGTAAATCTCACAATAAAAGATTTTCAGTAACTGTACTTTTGACTAAAGATCGTTTGCCAATATAAAAAAGCCAGTCCTGGTTTAGGACGAATGTTGCTGTAATTTAGCCCCAGGAGACATCGTCTCCAGCTAGCTATACGACACGATCTGTGTCCTTATATTTTCGAACAAGGGAATCTAGCACCCCAACTCAGCTCAAAACAATATCTGTGTCATCTCTTGTGAAAGGTAAGAGAGTTCAGTTTGCTGGACATTGTTGTAGAGCTGAAAAAGAGGTAATTTCTACTCTTCTCCTCTGGAAGCCATCTACTCGCAATACCAGAGGGCGCACACTCTCCTACCCTGATGTAATCTCCAGGGATACAGGCATCCAGCAACAGGACCTCTGTAATGCCATGATGGACCATGAAGTCTGGTGTAGCATGGTAAATTCCATTGTCTCGACCACGGTCGAACAATGATGATGATGTGTATCGCGATTTCCAGGTTATTTCCCTTCATCTGCACAGAATAATTGTTTGGCTAGATACACAGATATTGTTTTGAGCTGAGTGGGGATGCTAGATTCCCTTGTTCGAAAATATAAGGACACAGATTGTGTCATATAGCCAGTTGTAGACAATGTCTCCTTCGTCCTAAACCAGGACCGCTATGTTATGTTGGCAAACAATCCAACAATTCTGTCTGTCTCTCTTTCTCTCTCTCTCTCTCTCTCTCTCTTGCACACATACACACATACTGCACATATTTACAATTGAAATTTTTCATTGTTTTTTTTTAACATTAATCCTTCACTGTTCTTGAGATTACTCTATCAATTGCATGAGGTGGAATCAAAAAGTTCCCAGACGAGTTCTGTAGCATGCCAACAAGTGGCAGCACATAGCTGCATGTGCAGTGAGCCTCATGAAGCAGCAGTGTCCTGAGTAATATCACTGTTTACTTTGCGAGTTGTGAAATTTGTGTTTTCGTGATCACGTGTATGATGTAGTCTTCAATTTTATCATGGGGAAGAACAAAAGAGCCACCGTGAAATTTTGCATTAAACTTGGGAAGTCTGCTACAGAAATATTAAGTATGTCTCGGAGCTCTTCTTACCCAGGAGTTTCTCACCAAAGACAACATGGTACCTCTTCCCCAAAGTGAAAATACAGCTCAAAGGTCACTGTCTTAACACCATTGTCCTTGACTCACAGACAACAACTTCCAGGCTAGATACCAAAAGTGGTACAAATTCTGAGACCAGTGTATTGCTGTTCAAAATGACTATTTCGAAGGAGATGATGTTAAAACTTAATTAAATCAGCTATTTTTTAGTAAAGCTAATTAGTCTGAAAACCTCTTGATACCACCTCGTAAGGCTTATTTATTCCCATTGCATTGAATTAATAATGTATTATCTTGTAGCTTTGAAATTTCAACGTGAAAAAACATTCAAGTGAGGTTGTTGCCAGTGTCGTTGGACTGGCTCCTGTGCAGGTGGCACATAAAAGACACTATTTGAGCATGGCCATTGCCAGTACCCCCTGACTGTCCCTCGTGCTGGTGGCACATAGAAGCACCCACTACACTCTCGGAGTGGTTGGCGTTAGGAAGGGCATCCAGCTGTAGAAACTCTGCCAAATCAAGATTGGAGCCTGGTGCAGCCATCTGGTTTGCCAGCCCTCTGTCAAATCGTCCAACCCATGCCAGCATGGAAAGCGGACGTTAAACGATGATGATATTGTATATTTTTAGAATGACAATGTAGGTTAGGTACGAGAAGCCAGATCTGGCCTTTTTAACATAAAGCAGGAAGAATATTTGGGCCAGAAACAATCATGTAATTGTGTTTTGTAATGTTTTTCCTTTGTTTCAGGTGAATATAAAATCATTCGTGAATGTGAACATGAATTGGATAAGAATGTCCGCCATCGATTAATGATGCCAGTTCTGAGACGCCATGGATACTGTGAGCCTGCGCGCAAGAACGATCCTCGCAACCCATCAGTTTTAACAGATTCCTCAATTCAGTATTGTTTCTGTAAAGATTGGAATGGTTGCAATGCTGCAACTCTGCTACAAGGATTCACTCTTTTGAAACTAATTTCAGTTTTCCTCACACTTCTTTTGGTTCTTCATTAATCCCACCCCAGAAATCAACAGCAAACTTCCAAATATTTTGTATATCACTTTTTAAAATATTTTTTTTATAATTCCATGTATAAATATTTACTTTGAACTTACATATCAGTCGTCACTATAACTGTTTGCTATGTATATATGTGTGTATAATATACATTCATACGTACACATATGTAATATATATATATATACTTAAAGCTGCAGAAACATCACAAAAACACTACTACTAGGAGTTTCACCTTCCAGTTTGTCGGATTCAGTTTGTGATTCAGATTGGGACTAGAAATAGGTTGTACTTATATTATAATTGACAGACACACTTTCGAATGTGTATCTGTCAATGTGGATTGCATTATGATATATTACATGTATAGCATATTTCTTGTTCCATTTTGAATCCTGAATCACAACTGTCCGATGAACAGGAACATGGAACTCTTTGTAGCAGTGTTTTTGCAGCTTTAATAATAATGTGTGTTACTCTGCTTCTAGTATTCAAGTACTATTTCTTCCTCCCTTGTTTCACACCTAAGTGCTTACTGTGGGGGGGGGGGGGGGTATGTGTGCGTGTATATATATATATATATATATATATGTTTGTATGTATGTATATTGTTTATATCATGAGGATTTAGAAACTCCCAGGACATGAAATAATTCATTTTTAACTGTGGAACTTAAAGTAGATAAGACTATAAATAATGGCATACAAAATATTAGACTAAACAAAAGCCTTGGGTGGAAAACATCAAAGGCTGCTTATGGGAGTTGAACCCTCATCTTCTGTAAATGTGACATGTTTTACCCCTGGACCAATACAAACTTTCAAAACTTTTGTTCCTTTTAAAAGTTTTTTTTCTTTTTAGAAACAAAGGTTTTTAACTGAATATTTACATACTATTACGTATAGCTTATCAGTTAACAATGAATTTATACACACACACACATATTCACATATGATGATATATATATACATATATAAGGCGGCCAGCTGGCAGACACGCTAGCATGCTGGGTGAAATGCTTAGCAGTATTTCGTCTGCCGTTACATTCTGAGTTCAAATTCCGCCAAGGTCGACTTTGCCTTTCATCCTTTCGGGGTCGATAAATAAAGTACCAGTTTCACACTGGGGTCGATGTAATCGACTTAATCCCTTTGTTTGTCGCCTCTATGTTTAGCCCCTTGTGAGCAATAAAGAAATATATATGTATATATATATACATACACACATAATACACACAATGATTTGAAAGATGTCTAATCTCACATTCTGCAAAACTCCCTGTAGAGAATTTCTGACGTTAACCTGTATATAAAGAAGCCCCTCCTCAATAGCAACTGCTCCTTTTCAAATTGATGACTTTCGTTACTGAAATATATGTTAAGAATTCCTTTGTGTACCTGGAATAATTTGTTGTGAATACAAGTGTGCGTTAGTGTTGCAGTGAAAAGTATAACAATGAATGATGTATAAGGATTTAAAGCACAATGGTTGTAAGATTACAAAGTGCGGAGGTTGATGTTGTAAGGGGAAATCTTGTGCTTTGAATCTGAGGAAATCAAATACTTTAGCTTTATCTGGTTTGTTTGGTTGAAACGAGACATCTGCTTGTCAAGAAACAAACTAGTGAGAAACAGTATATAACTATACATACATATATATATATATATATATGTATGTATATATATATCAGAAATTTAGATTCAGATGAATATGGTACATAAGTTGAGGAACCAGAATTTAGTACGGTATTATCCATACAATTTCAAAATAAGGTGATTAAAATCAAAATAAGCAACAGGATATCCTCTGGATATCCTGTTGCTTATTTTGATATATATATATATATATATATATATATATATATATATATATAGTAATAATAACAATAATCCAATTGTTATTATTATTATTATTATAGTTATCCTAAATTATATTTGGTAAAGCTCGATGCAACCTTACCAAAAACTGGTGCCCCAGTCAACATCCTGTGACTGTGGCTGACACAATGGGTTAGGAGCTTTATTGTATATTCAAAATGTTTCCCATAAACAAATTCAAAAGATGTCTGTGTGTGTTTGTGTATATATATATATATATATGTGTGTAATACATATATATGTTTGTGTATATATATATATATATATATATATATATATGTATGTGTGTAATATATACATGTTTGTGTGTGTATATATACTCATGGATATATATACATACACACCCATATATATTTACTCTCACATATAAGTGTGTATATATATATATATATATATATATATTTATATACATACACACACACACACACCATATATATAAATTTATATATAGCTATTATGTGTGTTAAAATGTCTAATTTATTGTTGTCATGTAATAAGTGTCTGTCTTATATATACATGTAATATATAAACATTTTAGGACATTTTTTAAACAAAAAAACTTCATTATTGAATTTCTGTCATTTTCTAATTTGTAAAAAGAAATTTTGTATGATATAATATTTGACAAACTTTTATTCTTTCTCTTTTCATAAATAAAAAAAAAAAAAACCTTATATTTTATCAATATGTTTTTGTCTTGAAATTTCTCTAAATTTATCAGAATTGTATTATGTCCATTGAACTCAGGAGGCTTACAGCTGACCAGAAATTTTAAGAACTTCGTAATAAGTAAACAACAACAAAAAAGAAAGAAAAAGAAAAAATTTAAAGCTGTCTATTCTATGAATTTTTTTCTTTATTCCTTAATTTCTAATTCAAGCTTCTAATCCTGCCAAATATTATGAAGATATAATTATCTCCTTTATAATTAGTGTTCTTTGGGGCAGCAGACCCCAACATTTTTTGCACCATGGAATGGTTTCATGAAAGACAAATTTTTCTGCAAACCAAGGCATCATGTGCATAGCAGAACACTAAAGTACTTGGTATAGAATTTAATCATTACATATACTAGCAGTAAGACTGCCCTCTGGGCGGTTTTCTGCTAACCCCTTGATAATATTTTCACATTTGATTTCCAATTCTAATAATTTTTATATTTTACGTTTAATTATTTTTTTGTCTAATAATGCTTAGTAAATATTACTTTCATTATTTCATCATAGTTATTAATCTCTCTTTTTAAACAAACATCAAGGTAGTCCAAGTACATTTAGTGTGCAAACAAGCTTTCTCCATTGCATATTTTTTTGGATGCCCCTTGTTGAATTGCAAAATTCTAATGCAATATTTGTGTAATAACGAAATCATATCTGGAGTGTGTGTGTGTGTTTATATTACAGAGACAGTGTGTGAGAGAGAGAGAGAGGCGGGGGGGGGGGAGAAAGACCACTGCAAACAATGAATGAAATAAACATGAAATGTAAAAAGTTGTTTAAATAAAAGCTCGTTAAAAACTTTCTTGTACCGAATATTTAAATTTACGAACTTGAAATATTCAATAACCAAAGGAAGTTCAGAAAGTGAATTTTCCTGAAAACAT
The DNA here is from genome assembly GCF_006345805.1 of Octopus sinensis. NCBI lineage: Eukaryota > Metazoa > Mollusca > Cephalopoda > Octopoda > Octopodidae > Octopus > Octopus sinensis. The sequence continues at coordinate 1,017,455 of NC_043003.1, forward strand.
CATCATCATCATCATTTAGCGTCCGTTTTCCATGCTAGCATGGGTTGGACGGTTCAACTGGGGTCTGTGAAGCCGGAAGGCCACGTCAGGCCCAGTCAGATCTGGCAGTGTTTCTACGGCTGGATGCCCTTCCTAATGCCAACCACTCCGTGAGTGTAGTGGGTGCTTTTTACGTGCCACCCGCACAGGTGCCAGACGGAGCTGGCAAACGGCCACGAACGGATGATGTTTTTACATGCCACCGGCATGGGGGCCAGGCGAGGCTGGCAACGGATACGAATGGATGGTGCTTTTACGTGCCACCGGCACGGGGGCCAGGCGAGACTGGCAGCAGACATGACGATCGGATGGTTCGCTTAACCACAGCTGCAACTTCCACTGATGTTGATCGGTCTCAATTTTGGTTCTGCTTTCTGATATCTGATTTGATTTGGTTTGATTTTCATTCTGACTGTTCTCACTGGTCTTGCCGTGTCTTCTCACGCACAGCATACTTCCATAGGTCTCGGTCTCTAGTCATTTCCTTGGTGAGACCTAAAGTTCGAACGTCGTGCTTCACCACCTTGTCCCAGGTTTTCCTGGGTCTACCTCTTCCACAGGTCCCATCAACTGCCAGGGTGTGGCACTTTTTCACACACCTATCTTCATCCATTCTCACCACATGACCATACCAGCGCAATCGTCTCTCTTGCACACAACAACTGATGCTTCTTAGGTCCAACTTCAGTTTACAAAAAATTTCACTTGCTTATTAAATATATCTTTCAGTAATTTATCATAGTTGTAATACATCTCTAAACAAATTTCAGGGTAACCCAACTATATTTAGTATGTTAAAAATAGTAGCAACC
>NC_043003.1:1023305-1033305 GCF_006345805.1 Octopus sinensis
TATATATATATCATCGTCATCATCATCATCATCATTTAGCGTCCGCTTTCCATGCTAGCATGGGTTGGATGGTTCAACTGGGGTCTGTGAAGCCAGAAGGCTGCATCAGGCCCAGTCTGATCTGGCAGTGTTTCTACGGCTGGATGCCCTTCCTAACGCCAACCACTCCGTGAGTGTAGTGGGTGCTTTTTACGTGCCACCCGCACAGGTGCCAGACGGAGCTGGCAAACGGCCACGGATGGATGGTGCTTTTTACGTGCCACATGTACGGGGGCCAGGCGAGGCTGGCAACGGCCACGATCGGATGGTGCTTTTTATGTGCCGCCGGCATGGAGGCTAGTCGGGGCGGTGCTGGCAATGGCCACGATCGGATGGTTTGCTTACTTGTCACCGGCACTGGTATCACAGCTGCAATTTCCATTGATGTTGATCGACTTCGATTTTGGTTCTGCTTTCTGATATCTGATTTGATTTGGTTTGATTTTGATTTTGATTTTGACTGTTCTCACTGGTCTTGCCGGGTCTTCTCACGCACAGCATACTTCCATAGGTCTCGGTCTCTAGTCATTTCCTTGGTGAGACCTAAAGTTCGAAGGTCGTGCTTCACCACCTCATCCCAGGTTTTCCTGAGTTTACATCTTCCACAGGTTCCCTCAACTGCTAGGGTGTGGCACATTTGCACACAACTATCTTCAGTCATTCTCATCACATGACCATACCAGCGCAAACGTCTCTTTTGCACAACTGGAACCCTCGTCATCGTAACCGACGGAGTGCGACTGTTTGTGTTCGCACCCATCCCCACCACCAGCATACTTTATGAACGATGCTGGTTTGTTTATGTCCTCTTAAATTAGCAGTTCAGCGAAGGAGGTCAAGTCATTTTACTAAACCCTTCAAGGGTGTTGCTCCAGCATGGCTGCTGTCCAATGAGTGAAACTAAATAAAAGATATATTTGGTGATGCTTTTATTTTTCTCTTTCTTCTTTTCATTTGTTTCAGCCATTTGACTGTGGCCATGCTGGAGCACCACCTTTAGTCGATCAAATCGACCACCAGGACTTATTCTTTCTAAGCCTAGTACTTATTCTATCAGTCTCTTTTGCTGAAACGCTAAGTTACGGGGATGCAAACACACCGACATCGATTGTCAAGTGATGTATGGGTGACAAACATACACACACACATATGTATATATATATATACGACAGGCTTCTTTCAGTTTCCATCTACCAAATCCACTCACAAGGCATTGGTTGGCCCAAGGCTGTAGTAGAAGACACTTGCCCAAGGTGCCACTCAGTAGGACTGAACCTGGAACCATGTGGTTGGTAAGCAAGCTACTTACCACACAGCCACATTATAATTGTTCTCCTGTCTCTGGTCTGTGATTTTATTCAGCTTCACGGCAGCAGCATCATTCCTACATTCCTACCTCTTTCCCAGTCTTCAATCTATTCATAGATGCTGAGCTATTAAAAATGGCCACACACACATTACAGGCAAGAAGCACTGAATTTTTAACATATTTATGTACGGTAGAAATAGTTTTCTTGCTATTGTCTAGCAATTTCATTCGCTCTGTGATATTTCCATTCACAATAGTTCCTTTGTGGTCAGTTTATAGAATAAAAATTTCCATTTTTGTCATGGCTTCCAAACTTTCACACAATTCCTCACAACAACTTCACAATGCTTTGCAGCCATTCTCCATATTTCACTCGTTTATCAAACATTGATATTTATCTGCACATTGATATGTTCTTTTATTCTTTTATTGGACTGTGGCCATGCTGGAGCACTGCCTTTAGTCAAACAATCGACCCCCAGGACTTAGTTTTGTAAGCCAAGTACTTATTCTATTGGTCCCTTTTGCCGAACTGCTAAGTTACATAAAGAGACCAACATTGGATGTCAAGTGATGGTGGTGGGGACAAACACATAAATACAAACATCTACATATACAGATCATCATCATCATCATCATCATCGTTTAACGTCCGTTTTCCATGCTAGCATGGGTTGGACGGTTCGACCCAGGAGGCTGCACCAGGCTCCAGTCTCATCTAACACCAACCACTCCATTAGTGTAGTGGGTGCTTTTTACGTGCCAGTGGCACAGATGCCAGTCAAGGCGGCAATGGCATTGGCCACGTTCGGATGATGTTTTTTACATGCCACCAGCATGGGTATCACAACTACAATTTCCATTTATATATATATATATATATATATGTGTGTGTGTGTGTATATATATATATTATATATATATATATGCATATATATGTATATATATATATATATATATATATATATATATATATGCATATATATGTATATATATATGTATATGTGTATATATATATATATATATATATATATATGCATATATATGTATATATATATGTATATGTGTATATATATATATATATATGTATATATATATATATGTATATATATATATATATATCATCATCGTCGTTTAACGTCCATTATATATATATATATATGTGTGTGTATATATATATATATATATTTAAATAATGAGGGAGATAAATTAATATTAATTTTAATATCAATTTAAAACCAGTAGTCTAGCATACAAAAAATCTGAGAAATCAGAGAAAATTCTAATATATGTGTATATTGGCAGGGCAAGACTGCTAGGTAGTCGGCCGTATGCTAGAAATAGATCATCAACGATCAAACTACAAGGAAATTTCTCTTGAGGAAAAATTCAGCAAACACCAGAACCAAATTTGGCAGGCAGGACAGATGAAAATTTATATAAAAAACAGAATTAACTGCATACCTCGGTTTCGGCCTTTAACAAAAGAATTACTTACATAATTCAAATGTCCGTGGCTTCATCAGTGCAATCGTTTAGTGTAAATGCAATTTGAAAAAACTAACCCCAGCTTTCTGTGCCAAAACAGACACGTGTTTAGTTTTACCGATTACATTAGGTATAAAATTTCAAATGTCTTAGTTCCGGCGCGCTAAAGAATTCCTGAAGCGAAGAACTGCAGTAAATAATTCTAAAATTAATATTAATTTATCTCCCTCATTATTTAAATATTGAAATAAATACATTCTCTAGTAGCAAGCACTAACTGCAGTGAATTATTTACTGCAGTTCTTCGCTTCAGGAATTCTTTAGCGCGCCGGAACTAAGACATTTGAAATTTTATACCTAATGTAATCGGTAAAACTAAACACGTGTCTGTTTTGGCACAGAAAACTGGGGTTAGTTTTGCGGATTGCATTTACACTGAACGATTGCACTGATGAAGCCACGGACATTTGAATTATGTAAGTAATTCTTTTGTTAAAGGCCGAAACCGAGGTATGCAGTTAATTCTGTTTTTTATATAAATTTTCATCTGTCCTGCCTGCCAAATTTGGTTCTGGTGTTTGCTAAATTTTTCCTCAAGAGAACTTTCCTTGTAGTTTGATCGTTGATGATCTATTTCTAGCATACGGCCGACTATATATATATATATACATATACGTACATGTATATACAACGGGCTTCTTTCAGTTTCCATCAACCAAATCCACTCACAAAGCTTTGGTCAGTGTGAGACTATAGTAGAAGGTACTTGCCCAAGATGCCATGCAGTGGAACTGAACCTGGAACAACTCCGCAGCTTTGTAGTAGTTAGCTGCAATTTTCATCTTTTACTTGTTTCAGTCATTGGACTGTGGCCATGCTGGGGCACCACCTTGGAAGGTTAGTTTAACAAATCGACTCCAGTATTTTATCAAGTCTGTTATTTATTCTATCAGTCGTTTTCGATGAACTGCTAGGTTACAGGGATGTGAACTAGCTGACACCGGTTCGCAAGAGGTAGCAGGGAACAAACACCAAGACACACACATGCATACATATATATATATGCACATATATTTGGCGTTAGGAAGGGCATCCAGCCGTAGAAACACTGCCAAATCTGACTGGGCCTGATGAAGCCTTCCGGCTTCACAGACCCCAGTTAAACCGTCCAACCCATGCTAGCATGGAAAACGGACGCTAAATGATGATGATGATGATGATATATGGCAAATGAAAGACGGAAGATGGAATATATGAGAATTTATTGTTAATGACGACAGTTGTTTCGACACACCTAGCATCGATTCCTCTAGGGTGGGATGTATCTCGTCGGGTGATAAATAATTACAACTTGTTAAAATGATTGTTCTGCAATGTAACTTTCCGTTTTGTAGAGAGAAAAGCAGCCGAACGGAGGAAATACCTTCATTTATATACAAGATCAAAAATAAAATCAAAGATGGCAAAGAAAAGAGAAAAGAACAGACAATACAGTGAGAAAAGTATTAAAAATACATAACGAACACTGTGAAAGTGACCATGCTTTACCAGTTGGCTTCCAGGTGTAAACCATTCACTTTATTATCCACTGCACACACACACATACATATAGTCAAAATAATAAAACAAAGAAATCCTTTAACATCTTTAATGATTCAGTTCTATATTTAAGAAACAAGGAATTATGTACCTTATTTACATTATTTACATTCAACGGATACTTGTCCTCATCTTGTTTGTTGTTAACACAACATATCGGCTGATATACCCTCCAGCCTTCATCAGGTGTCTTGGGGAAATTTCGAACCTGGGTTCTCATTCCTAAGGTATTTTTCAATGTTATCATTATTTATATAGAGTTCAATTCCAGGCAGTGACCTGAATACTACTACTACTAATAATAATAATAACTAGCACTATGACCCAGCGTATACAGCTGCGTGCATGTGGACATACATGCGAGTACTGTCCAAATCTCCGACCAATCACATACAGCTAGCTGGCATTTCATTGGTGTATCAAGTTTCGGGCATTTTGATTGGGTTTTGGATAGAAAATTCACAAAAAAGTCACTTCTATTGATTTTTTAATGGCTTTGCAGGGCGACTGGGGAAATGTAAAGATGTGCACGACCACCCTTGGATGGTTTTGAATGACCATAGAAAGTGCGAGCCCTCTAACTGAAAAATTGTGGATTTGTATAAAGGACACACACACAGACATTTTGCCATTTACATATATAGAGATAATAATGATAATGATATTAACAACAACAACAACAACGAAAAATACCATAGGAATGAGAACCCAGGTTCGAAATTTCCCCAAACACTTGATGAAGGCTGGAGGGTATATCAGCCGAAACATTGTGTTAACAACAAACAAGATGAGGACAAATATCCGTCAAATGTAAATCTTTAATGATTTGTTACAGTTGTTTCCATAGCAACTCTGTTTGCAATGCCAGTTTATGCAATATTCACAGTGAAAATTTGCATAATATTTGCAGTTTTAGACATGCGAGTGACACTTCATCAGATCTGCATTAAAGGGGGTCTCTTATGTTGTACTCATTGCAAACATTGTTTTTTTTTTCTTCTTTTTGCTTGTATCAGGAGAAAGTATGGTTAGAAGATAAATACTTGGTATGGAGAGCATGCAAGGAGAAAGATGAAGAAGCATACCCCCCCCCCCCCCCACAAAGGTTTGCCATCCATTTTCTCTGGTAGGAGGTAACAGACCTCAGGAATCTCCTCCACACGGTCCTATCAGAATCACTTGTCATTACTCTTTGCAGCTGGATTCCCAAGCCTGACCGAGACAATGGAGATTATCCGTCTTGTTTCTTGGTCAACTCCTTGATTTGGCTTCAACAATCTGTCTTGCAACATTGTCGTCACATGTCCATAGTACCAGAGCTGCAACTTCTTAATGCAGAGAAGTCTTTGAAATGCATTCTGCATCTTGGTGGAATGTTACTGAGGCAAGTGGAGAAAGTGTCTGGAGGCCCTCTTCAAGAACTACATCGGCAGCAGCCAAGAGCTTTGCAACACTCGAATCATAAGTCCATTCCTTTTATGTTCCATCATACCTGTGACTGGGATGATCATACTTCAAATCTATTAATGAGAATTGACCAGAGGGCAAGTTTGGTGCCAGCACTCATGGCAATTCCATCTCTGGTAGTGTATATGTAGAGTAACCAAGTGTTTCTTAAGACATTGATGATCTCAGGGAATTTCATTTCTAGTTGAAGATCAAATATATATATATATATCTCATCATAATCGTTTAACATCCGTTTTCTATGCTTGGGTTTGATGGTTCAACAGGGGTCTGGGATGCCAGGAGGCTGTACCAGGCTCCAGTCTGATCTGGCAGAGTTTCTACAGCTGGATTCCCTTCCTAATGCCAACAACCCTGTGAGTGTAGTGGGTGCTTTTTACGTGCCACCGGCACAAGGGCCAGAGGAGGCTGGCAACAGCCGTGATTGATTGGTACTTTTCACATGCCACCAGCACGGATGCCAGTCAAGGCGGCGCTGGCATCGGCCACGTTCGGATGGTGCTTTTTATGTGCCACCAGCACAGGTATCACAACTACAATTTTCATTTGATTTTTATTTTGATGTTGATGTACTTGACTCAATAGGTCTCCTCAAGCACAGCAGGTCACCCTACGATCCAAGGTTAGCACAGCAGGCCGTCCTTCAAGGCATGAACTCACTTCATTTGTTGGCTCTTCACAGTCACAGCATATCTCCAGAGGTCTCAGTCTTTCGTCATTGCCTCTGTGAGGCCCAACGTTCAAAGGTCATACATATACAGTAGAACCTCACAGTACGACTGCCCGATTGTATGAGCCGAAACTTGTGCCAATTTTTGTTTTGAAGTACAAGCGGAAATCTGCAGTACAGGAACACAAATCATCCTATCTTTACAGTAATTCAGTTAATAAAACCAGTTTTCATATTTCTTTTGAATTCTCTTTTTTATAATTGCTACACCTTTTCTATTTTAAAACCCATAAGAATCGATGCTAGGTGTGTCAAAACAACTGTCGTCATTAACATTTCTGAGTGGTTTTGTTGGGGGCTGGAAAGGATTAATTACATTTTAGTTAATTTCAATGAGGAAAATTGATTTTTAAAATGAGTAAATCATAAAACAAGCTCAGTCTTGGAATGAATTAGACTCGTACTGTGAGCTATCAGTACGTCATCATGAAAATTCTTGATGACAATTTGTCAGTACTAAACTCTCAAATAATAAGTCAAAACCATTATAATATTTATATGTCTTTATTACAAAAATTCATACTAATACACAAATTAGTATTTCATTGTCAGTTTAATATTGTATAAAAATCTAAAATAAATTCATCTTTCTTTTTTTTTAAAATTATTTTTATTTTTTCATTAGGATATATTATTTAATGAAATTTTCCATTTTGGTAATAAAGTAACTGGAAACATTTGTAAAAATACAATGCGGTAAAATAGCATCAAGAAGGAATTGGGCGAATTGGACAAAAATAATTATGATATGTTAACGAGAGAAAAGACCCCCACCCTTATTATTGTTGTTATTTTTTTTTTACAAGCCACAAAATTTCATAAAATCAGTAAATGGCACAAAACGCAGAAGAAAGGGACAGAATATGGGTTGCAAATAAGATGTTGGGTTATGGTGGGTGGGTGGGTGGGGGGGAATTCTTGGGCCTTGTATTTACAGTTCAAGGGATTATGAAATGTGAAACTGTATACCCCCCACCCCTGTTTCCTGCAAGACACCGAAACAACTGGTGCAGACGGATCCTCATCACAACCAGGGAAGTGGCGGAGGTGGTAATGGTAATCAGTTGTGTTAGACTTCAGCTTCTGCGCCATCGATATTTGGGATCCTCATCATCTGGTGTCTGCTTTTCTATGCTGGCATGGGTTGGATGGTTCAGCATGAACTGACAAGCAACAGGGATGTACCAAGCTCCATTGTCTGTTTTAGTATGGTTTCTACAAGCTGGATGCCTTTCCTAATGCCAACCACTTAACAGGGTGCATTGGGTGCTTTTTGTGAGGCACCAGTGCCCACAAGACAAGAACCCCTCATCTAGTTGGGGTATAGGGATTGAGGGATAAGAAAGTATGAGAGAGGGACAAGAGGAGGAATGTCTTAGGTAGCTTTCAGTCTTGGAAGATCAGAGAGTTGCACCATTGAAATCTCCTTGGGGTGTGACCCCCAACCATTGTAATAGGGATTATTGGCTTTTAACATTGGTTTCAAATCTTGACACAAGGTCAGCAACTTTGAGGGTAGGAACTAGTTGACCTTGGCAGAATTTGAACTCAGAACATGAGGACAGGTTAAACGCTGTGAAGCATTCTGACTGCTGTACTAAGAATTCTGCCAGCTCGTTACCTGATCAGTAATTAATATTGTTGATGCAATTATCAGAATCCAGCAGTTGCCGATGTGTTACAGGGTAATTCTGACAGGATCACAAACACAGAAAATCATCTACATTTGAGAGAACATAAAACTTTAAGAATATATTGTCCATGGAGCCTCAGTTATCACTGATCTGCGATAACACGATACACTCAATTGTGAATCACGATACACTCAATTGTGAATCACGATACACACAATTGTGAATCACGATACACACAATTGTGAATCACGATACACACAATTGTGAATCACGATACACACAATTGTGAATCACGATACACTCAATTGTGAATCACGATACACACAATTGTGAATCACGATACACACAATTGTGAATCACGATACACTCAATTGTGAATCACGATACACTCAATTGTGAATCACGATACACTCAATTGTGAATCACGATACACTCAATTGTGAATCACGATACACTCAATTGTGAATCACGATACACTCAATTGTGAATCACGATACACTCAATTGTGAATCACGATACACACAATTGTGAATCACGATACACTCAATTGTGAATCACGATACACACAATTGTGAATCACGATACACTCAATTGTGAATCACGATACACACAATTGTGAATCACGATACACACAATTGTGAATCACGATACACTCAATTGTGAATCACGATACACTCAATTGTGAATCACGATACACTCAATTGTGAATCACGATACACACAATTGTGAATCACGATACACTCAATTGTGAATCACGATACACACAATTGTGAATCACGATACACTCAATTGTGAATCACGATACACACAATTGTGAATCACGATACACTCAATTGTGAATCACGATACACTCATCACAAATTGACCTGTAACAACACCAATCGATGATCAGTTGAAGATTCTGCAAAAATACACCTCAGTAACCACCCATGATGTCCAGCTACCCAGAATGCACTGACTGTTGCTTCTTTTTACACGGCTGTGTTGCGAGGCTGCATGGTTCTTACATAGATTTACATACTCCTAGCCATTAACATGGGACCAGCGAAAAGAAACCAAAACACACAAAGGTGCTAGATCAAAGGAAGCAGGTGAGTGGATTCGCTACAGGAAAAGACAGAAATGGTCAGAGAGGTACTTGGTGGTGGAAGTTCTGTTGCTGTGAACTGCAAGTCTGGTGCCAATAAATCTACCATTTGTTCCATTTACAAAGTGCATGGAGACGATTCATTTATCACTGTATTCTTTTGCAATCATGATAAAGAGGGGGAGATGTACAACAAACCACAGGAAGCATAAGGGCTACAATTCAACATTTACCGCAAATAAGAACAGGAATAGTTCCTTCACAAAACAAGGATTGACTGCGAAGTTCATCAAACTGATTTTTAAAAACATTTAAATGAGAAAAAAATGTGGGTGGATTAGGAATTTACCAAAATGAATTGTGATAATGTTTGGGAACCATTGATATCGTCCAAGAGATCCTGGCCACTAATATTGCTTGACCAAAGAGACTGACAACAAACACTGCCTTAAGGAGTAGTCGAGCTCTATATTTGGTCCTTACATTTACTCCCTAAACTTTACAATGAGTGGGTTTATACTAAATGTAAATGCATCACTTTTTGAAAGATTACCAAATACCAGCTTCTGAAATAAGTACACACAAACACATGGTACTAGCAGGCAGAATTATGAAAGAGCACACACATATACTATCATTACAATATA
>NC_043003.1:1038305-1053305 GCF_006345805.1 Octopus sinensis
TAATAGGAGGCAGCAAAGATGATGTGAAGGGTGTGAAGATGGTGTGCAAGAGAGATGCACAGTGCTAGGGATGAAGTCAGAGATACATGGGGGGGGGATAATGGAAGATGGACAGACGAAGTGGGGGATGAAGGGCTGCTGTTGACAAAATGAGGGGTTGTAGAGTAGAGGGAAAAGTGAAAAGGGGGCATTTAACAGAATAAGGAGATTGTAGGACGGCACTGAAAGTGCATGGCACTTGATTTGACTTCATGATGCACTTCCTGTAATATTTGTACAAAGCAAATTCCACCGAGGTCAACTTTGCCTTTCATCCTTTTGGGGTCGATAAATTACGTACCAGTTGCGTACTGGGGTCATTCTAATCGACTGGCCCATCTCCCCCAAAATTTCAGGCCTTGCGGCTAGAATAGAAAAGAATATTTGTACAAAGCTATTTCTGAATAAGACTCTTTCATGCTCAGTCGTACGGTTGTCCTTAACCACATTTATCTTTTATATATTTCAGTCATTGGACTACGGCCATGCTGGGGCACTGTCATGAAGGGCTTAATCAAACAAATCAACACCAGTACTTTTAAGTACTTATTTTTCAGGTCTCTTTTAAGAAATTAAGTTATAGGGATGTAAACAAACCAACACCAATTGTCAAGAGTTAGCGGGACAAACACAAAGGCATATATATTGATACACACACACACACATATTTATATATGTTGAGCTTCCACACAGTTTCTATTTACCAAATTCACTTACAATGTATTGGTCAGTCCAGGGCCATGGAAGACACTTACACAAGGTGTCATGCAATGGGACAGAACCTAAAACCATGTGATCGCAAAGTGGGCTTCTTAACCACACAGCTGTGCTTGCACCAAGAATGGGATCTGATTCTTTCCAAACCTCAAAAAGACATGTGTGATTAACTTCTTTCTAAGAATTTCCAATATTTTTTATTGTTTTAAGCAGGTCATCCAGCTGTAGAAACCATTCCAAAGCTGACACTGGAGCTTGGCGCAGCTCTGCGGGTCCCAGAAGCTGGCCAAATGCTACGGCCTTGCCTTGAAGAATTTTAGTCAAAAGAATCAACCATAGTATCCATTTTTTTAAAGCCTGGTACTTATTTTATCAGTGTCTTTTGCCGAACTGCTAAGTTACAGGAACATAAACACACGAACACTGGTTGTCAAGCAGTGGTGGGACACACGGACACACACACAATATATGTTTACACAATGGGCTTCTTTCAGTTTCCATCCACCAAATCCACTCAGAAGGCCCAAGACTATAGTTGAAAACACTTGACCAAGGTTCCATGCAGTAGGACTGAACCTGGAACCTTGTGGTTGGGAAGCTAACTTCTTGCCACAGAGCCATGCCTGCACCTACTGTTGCAATTTTTTTAGAATTCTTTGACAGACATCAGTTATTGTAATCATCTGACTTGAAGATGACAGGCCAGGAATGGTCAATGAGGCCACCAGTGAGTAAAAAGATCCCGTGAAGAGCTGTTCTGTTAGATTTCCATATAACATGCAATCAGGATTTGGAGACATTCACTCATAACTTACGAGTACCAGGTTCAATGATTTGGGTTCTCGTTTTATTTGATGAGATGAGTAAGAATCACAGGTGTTTTCCAAGTAACTTGTTTACAACAGAGTAATGTAAAATGAAGTGTTTTGCTTAAAAAAGAAAATGCACTGCTCAGTCCAGGAATTGAAACCACAACCTTAACCTTTAGCATGTAAGATGCATCATGTTGCTGTATAAGCTTTCTCCCTTCTCAATGTGACACAATGACTCCTGCTGTTATAGGGGAGAGAACTCTCATAGTGACATGATGCATCTATAGCATGCTAAAGGTTAACCACTAGGCCACGTGCCTTCACACAGTGGTAATGGCAGTGGGGGAGGCGGGGGCGACGGGGGTAAGAGAAAACGAACTACCAACCTGTGTTTTCCGACCACATAGATCCAGTGTCACGCATAACAGCATAAGTCTTGTATTTGACACATTTGTTTTCTCCTTCCTCACAATCACCACTCTGGGGTTCAGTGAACTTATCCAAACAATCGGATGTCCCAAGGGTGGTACACATATGACAGGTCAGGGAAGAGGCTGCAGAAAAGCAAACATTTAAAAAGATAAAGAAATAAAAAGATTTAACAAAAACAGCAATCATATATTCTAACATATTCCAGTCCAAATGCAAAAAAAAAAGTGGGGGATGAAGGGCTGCTGTTGACAAAATGAGGGGTTGTAGAGTGGAGGGAAAAGTGAAAAGGGGGCATTTAACAGAATAAGGAGATTGTAGGACGGCACTGAAAAAAAAAGGGGGTTAACCCTTTCATTACTGTATTTCTGTTGAGATGCTGTGTGTTTCTTTCAATTAATTTTAAATATAACAAAAAGAGTTTATTAAAATAAGTTAGTTATAATTAAGTTAGTGTTAGGAACATAAATTGTGACTAAGGTTTGGTGGAAGATTCTAATTAAAAACTTATGAAAACAAGACATTTGTACTACAGAGCCAGAGGTGGTTTCAGCTGGGTTGGTAATGAAAGGGTTAAGTATGACAGTATGCTTAAGAAGGTCATTTTGTAATTTTAAATGTGAGCCAATGCTGGAGCATTGATATGGTTGTTAAGCCAGAGTCAGGTGAAATAAATATCAGAGATGCTTTGTCCAACACAGAAATCACAAGAGCTACATAGAGGTTTTGCAAACTCTGAGTAGCTCCATTGCAATGCTGGAGACCCATCTTTATTATCAGCAGGTATTTCAGGGTCACAATCATGTCAGCCCTTATCCTATACACTTGAGTGAGGTAGTGAGGAGGGAGCTAGTCTTCACCAGTACAAGGGTTCCACTTGGGGTTTCTTATCAACCATAGTCATCTTTTAGTTAGTTTGAGCTGCCATTCCTATTTCCTTGATGGCTTTCTTCAGTTGTCTGGGTTCCAGACCTATCTTCTGCAGGAAATAGTGCACAGATGTAGATGGAAAGTTGTGACTTAAATGGGAAATGTGGCCCTTGAAAAGAGCCTCATCAAGTAGGTCCTGATATTTGGATTTCTCTACTTGGTAAGATATATCAAGTCTCCCAGCGGCACTGAAAGCTTAACCACAATGATTGTTTTTGTATTCCTGGAGAGCAGGAACATGTCTGGTCAGAATAATGTTACCATTATAGAAATAACAGCCAAATCTCCCTTACACTGTACCCTATTACCTTAAAAAAGAAAAAGGAAGGGCACACTGCCTAAAGTAGTTTTGGTATGGCTGAAATGCCTTTGGTAATGGGTTTCCTTGAACAGGATTGGTTTGGAGATAAACAACAACAATGACTTCATAATAGTGGCATTTCATCTGTCTTAAAGATGTTCTGAGTTCAAATTCTGCCAAGGGTGACTTCATCTTTCATCCTTTCTAGATTAATCTTTTTTAGTCAAGCATTGGGGTCAATGAAATATATGTGTGTGTGTGTTACAATGAAATTTTATACAGAGTTTCCCAAGTTTTCGCATCCACAAAGCCAAAGCCTTGCAGACAGCTCATCAGACTCTATATGAATACAAAATTTAAAGAAATCTGGTAAGAAAAGGGTTAAAATATATAACAGAGAAACAATTCTCAACCCTTTCAATACCAACCTAGCTGTAACCACCCCTAAAATAACTTCATTATCCTTAAGCTAGTGTTAGGAACATAAATTGTGAGTAATGTTTAGTGGAAGATTTTAATTCAAAACTTATGAAAACAAGACATTTGTACTCAGAACCAGAGGTAGTTTCAGCCGAGTTGGTATTGAAAGGGTTAAGAATTGTCACTCTATTATATATTTTAACCCTTTTCTTCCCATATTTCTGTTGAGATGATCTGTGTTTCTTTCAATTAATTTTAAATATAACAAAGAATTTAGTAAAATAACTTCGTTATCATTAAGCCAGTGTTAGGAACATAAATTGTGACTAAGGTTTGGTGGAAGATTTTAATTCAAAACTTATGAAAACAAGACATTTGTACTACAGAGCCAGGGGCAGTTTCAGCTGGGTTGGTATCGAAAGGTTAAATTGGTGATCATCATTTAGGAAGAATCGTTGACCTGATTCTGTTAGAATTATTAATTTATAATAATACCATTTAATCAATAGGCATTATCTTTTCTCCTCATAATCTCTAATCTCTCCAAATGCTTTTCCTCTCTCTTCACTGTTATTTTCATAATATTATCACTATTCTTTTTTTTTTGATCTTTTGACTTGTTTCAGTCATTAGATTGTGGCCATGCTGGAGCACTGCCTTGAAGAATTTTAGTCAGATAAATCAGCTCCAGTAGTCATTCTTTAAAACCTGGCACTTATTCCATCGATCTCTTATGTCAAACTGCTAAGTCACTGAGGGGAAAACACACCACACCAGCAGCGTAGAGGGGGACAAACACTGACACACACACATTATATATATATATATATATATATAGGCGCAGAAGTGGCTGTGTGGTAAGTTGCTTGCTTACCAACCACATGGTTCCGGGTTCAGTCCCACTGAGTGGCACCTTGGGCAAGTGCCTTGTGAGTGGATTTGGTAGACAGAAACTGAAAGAAGCCTGTCGTATATATTATATATATATATGTGTGTGTGTGTGTTTGTCCCACCTCCAACATCAACTGACATCTGATGCTGGTGTGTTTATGTCCCCGTAACTTAGTGGTTCAGCAAAAAGAAACCGATAGAATGTGGGTCGATTTGCTGGACTAAAGTTGGTGCTCCAGCATGGCTGCAGTCAAATGACTGAAACAAGTAAAAGAAAAAAATAAAGAATAAAAGAAAAGAATATATACAAACTATATAATTATATAAAGGAACAGGAGAAAATCCTGCTCCAACATGTGGTAAGAATTATGCCAAAACATGTTATAAAACCACCTTTAGTTCCTGCAAAAATACAGGTTGTGGACGAGAAAATGGAAAATTGAAAATAAAACTCCAGTCAATTGTGTGTTGGTCCAGTTTCGAGATAAAAACAGTAAAATAGTTTATTTCTCGTCCTCAGCACAAAAAATTTGACTTTATTTTGAAGCAAAAGTGCAGATATTTGCGCATAATCATAGGAATTTGTTTCCTGGGGGTATGTATAAAATATTTGTGACTATGTTTCTTTGAATATTGTGCTGAGGATGAGAAATAAACTATTTTACTGTTTTAATCTCAAAACTGGACCAACACACAATTGACTGGAGTTTCATTTTGAATTTTCCATTTTCTCGTCCACAATCTGTATTTTTGCAGGAACTAAAGGTGGTTTTATAACATGTTTTGGCATATTCTTACCACATGTTGGAGCTTATATAATTATATAATTTATATATATAATTATTATTTTAGTATAATTTAACTACAAGGTTTTAAAGCACATTGATCACTTGATATTATCCTTCACATGATTTAAAACAATGACTTGAGATGTATGCCTTGCCTTAATGTTTGACATCTTGTTTAACAATTATATATCCGCCTCACCGGAAATCTGCAATGGCTCCATAACTACCATCTCGGCCGTAACCTTGGAGCCCGAGTAATCCGTTACAACACTTACCTAGCATACCTAATCGTTTAGATCACCAGTGAACTAAAGCCCCATACTTTGTGTGTGTGTGTGTGTATGTATGATGGGCATCTTCCAGTTTCTGTCAACCAAATCCACTCACAAGGCTTTGGTTAGCCCAAGGCCATAGTAGAAGACACCTGCCCCAGGTGCCACGCTGTTGGACTGAACCTAGTACCATGTGGTTGGGAAGTAAGCTACTTACCACACAGCCACGCCTACATATATTTATGTATATGTATATATATGTGATAGGCTTGTGTATAGCTTCCATCAGCCAATTCCTCCTGCAAGCCATTGACCAGTTCAAGCCTGTAATAGAAGACACTCATTCATGCTGTCATGCAGAGGGAATGAACCTGAAACCACAGTGTTGTGAACTGAACTTCTTACATACACAACCATGCTTATGACTAGGAAAAATTCTGAAGCTCTCTACTAATCAAAAAGCCTGAAATTAAGTGGGCAGTACCATTGTTCAGTGATAGTTTGGCTTTGGAAATAATGGCACTGATTCTGTGACTGGAAACAAACACTCAGAGCCAAACTGAAATAAAGAATCACCCAACGGCAGGAATATGAAGCACGGCATTCTTTAGTCTAGTGTAGTCAGCATTCTTTTGAGAAGCTCCCATCAAACCTTTGATTTCTCAAAGCTGAGATTCCATTTTGGTTTTCAAACAGTGATTTGTGTAGAAGAATGCAAATCTGTATTTGAAGCATTAATTCCAGATATTTGTCAGACACCAATACCATTTCAGGAAATTTCTTAAACCAGAAGATGATTTCTTAGAGAGAAAAAGGTTATGTTTAATGTTGTGTTAAACTGATAAGAAGTAAAACGGTTATATTGTGGTTACAGAAAATTCTGAGAGATACAAAGAACAAAGCTAGAATATTGAAGACAATACACTGTGATAAAGTGAAGAATCTTTATTTTGGTGACTGCTACAGCTATGGGCAAAGATTTTGAATCTGTGAATGCAAAGTTTCATAAGGTGGTGAAACGGCCAAATTGTTAGCATATTGGACAACATTCTTAGTGACATTTCTTCCAACTCTTTATGTTCTGAGTTCAAATAATGCTGAGGTCAACCTTGCTTTTCATCCTTTCAAGGTTGATAAAATAAAATAGCACTCAAGTTCTGGGGTCAATGTAATCGACTCATCCCCTCCCATCTGAAACTCCTGGTCTTGAACCCTGTAACAGACTGGCATCCAGATCTCAGTTACTTACATGCCATGGGAACCAGGTAAATGGCCTTATGGATCTAAGGGCTAAATAAAAACATGGTGTTTCAGTTCTTTTACAGTGAGTTTCTGAATTGTATAAAGAAGCAAAATCATTGAAAAAAAACTCTGCATAATAGAAGTTAATGATATGGGTTTAAAAACTTTGACACAAGGCCAGTAAGTCTGAGGGAGGGAATAAGTTGGTTACATTGACCCCAATATGCAACAGGTACTTATTTTAGTGACCCCTAAAAGAATGAAAGGCAAAGTCAGCCTCGGTGGAATGTGAACGTAGAAGTCTATAATATTGAAAAGATGGGGTCTGGAGTCAGG
Source organism: Octopus sinensis (assembly GCF_006345805.1). NCBI lineage: Eukaryota > Metazoa > Mollusca > Cephalopoda > Octopoda > Octopodidae > Octopus > Octopus sinensis. Next base: position 1,045,483 of record NC_043003.1, read on the forward strand.
TTGAACCCTTCAGCATCTTTCGAATGACATTGTGAGGTCTTTCATGAGTGCTACTGGTAACATGAAATCCAATACAACCTGTTGCTTGGTCGGATTGTTGATGACTAAACTGGTGCCCCACTAGGGTTGGTAGAAACACAGCAGGACTAAAAACAAAACTTATCAAAGGACCTCGTGTAGGTTTAATGACTATCTAGCAATATCATAAACCCTCAGAAATTCTGGGTTGGTGTCTAGTGTGCTGGAAAGCCACTGGGCATGGGGCACCCTTCAGCTTTTGTTAAAGCATGTCTTTAGAACCTGCTTCAAACACAGGTTATGTTTGCTCCAATAATTGGTGGTGACTTGGTCAGTGAATTCTCTGTGGTGGTCGACAATCAATGCCAAGATGAGTTGCAACAGATCATACTACCCCAAAGTCTGTGTGACTGGGGACCACATGTGAACTTGTATTCCCACTGAAACTACAAAGATTTGCTTGGCACCACCTCAACCCACCTTGGAAGAATGCCTTCACAAATAGTGAATACAACAATCACTGATGTTGCAAATAGCTGCTCAGCTGAATAAAAATCTGGTATATGCCAGTGAAGCTGTATTTAATTAAAATAGCCATCTATGCATCATACACAATGTATACACACTATTGATAGGTCATATTGTGATATGAAAATGGGTGCTGTAATTAGTTGCCAGTTATATATTATATTTCATAATTAACCACATTTATGGAGTTACAATTTGAGAGTATTTAATGGTAGAATTAGGCTGATGTTGCACTCATGATAGCAGGATCATGGTTTCAATTCCCAGAACAGCAATGTGTCATGGCCCTTGAACAAAACCATTTTACATTGCCCCAGTCCACTCATCTGCAAATGAGGTGACTCTATGACATATGTCCCATTTAGGGGAAGGTTCTGAACAATTCTTTCTGATTTTGGTGCAAGGCCTGCATTAATGAAGTGAGTGGGAAAGTCAGTTTCATCAACCCCCAATATCCAACTGGTATCTATTTTCATTGACCCTGAAAGGATGAAAGATAAAGTTGACCTCAACAGAATTTGAACTTAGAATGTAATGAATCAGAAGAACTTCAGCAAAGAATCTTTTCCAACTCTTGTGTATGAGACAGTTGGGATGGAGAGTACGAGCAGCGAAGTACGGAGAAGGAGGCGGAAGTACATTGGCCACATTATAAGAGTCCAAGACTGTATTGCAGTCATGGTATGGCACCGGAAGGAAGGAGGAAGAGCCAAGAACATTTGGGGAAGAACTATTGGAAAAGAGAGGGACAGGCTGGCAGATGGAAAAGAGAGAACCAGGTGCAAACGACAGCCATCACCTGGGCAACCTGGAGAGAAAGGAAGCTTCAGGTGCTGTCTGGCATGAAGTGGGAAGAAGGTGGAGATGGATGTTCACCACAACCCATCAGGTATGAAACTAAGACGTAATTAGGTTTCTTTTCAAGACATTGATTGATTGATGTTAATTTTGTTACCTTTTTTTATAGACATAAATGTGGTAAATGGCTTGCTTACGAACCACATGGTTCTGGTTTCAGTCCCACTACGAGGCAACTTGGGCAAGTGTCTTTTACTATAGCCTCAGGCCAACCAAAGCCTTGTGAGTGGATTTGCTAGACGGAAACTGAAAGAAGCCCGTCATACATATGTATATGTATGTATGCGTGTGTATATGTTTGTGTGTCTGTGTTTGTCCCTCCAACATCACTTGACAACCGATGCTAGTGTGTTTACGTCCCCATAACTTAGTGGTTCGGCAAAAAAGACAGATAGAATAGGTACTAGGCTTACAAAAAATAGATCCTTGTGTCGATTTGCTTGACTAAGGTTGGTGTTCCAGCATGGCTGCAGTCACATGACTGAAACAAGTAAAAGAGTTTCATCTTTTACTTGTTTCAGTCATTAGACTACGGCCATGCTGGAGCACTGCCTTGAAGAGGTTTTTAGTTGAACGAATCGACCCCACTACTTATATTTTTACTTGAAGTCGGGAACTTATTTTATCAGCCTCTTTTGTCAAACTGCTAGGTTACTGGGACGTAAAGACACCAACACCGATTAAGTGGTGGTGAGACCACTAGCGTAGCTAGAGTATGTGCTGCCCGGGGCGGCCCCTGAACCCCACAAAAAACACATATTGCCAACAGCAGACCCAAAAATGGTGCCCCTTTAAAAGCGCTCACACCCTCGGGGGTGGACGGCCTCTGTCCACCCACTACACTTGTGGGTAGGAAACACACACACACATATCTACGACGGTCTTCCTTCAGTCTGCGTCCACCAAATCCACTCACAAGGCTTTGATCAACTTGAGGCTATGGTAGAAAAGACTTACCCAAGGTGCCAAGCAGTGCGATTGAACTTGCAAACATGTGGTTGAGAAGTAAACTTCTTCCACGCCTGTACCTCGTAGAGTAGTATTTTTAATAAACTCTACTTTTGGTATCTACCATGCATTGCAGTATTTTATAAACAACTTTGATGTACGGCCATTGTTTTTCTTTTTCGTTTTTGCCAATGTTTGGCTAGAAACGTCTGCGACTCTGGCAATCCTGATCTTCCGATTCAGAAACTAAAACTTAACCGGAAAGACACAGAAGTTATGAGTCAAGCAAGCAGCAGCATTTGAATTTGCTCCTTCTGTCAGCCTATAATGAAGAAGAGGAAGTTAACTCATAAATACCTAAGTAGCTCAATTGGGTCAACACTCGTGTCCGATATATAAGTTAACGGCATTAAACGATGATTAACCTTTAGAAAGATTTTATCGCTTTTAATGGATACAACGTAATTAAATGTTAGGCAGAGTTTGTCAGTTTTTGCTTAGAGGAGGGGAAATTATAATAACAGTTAGCTAAAACATGTTGAGTTTCATTTCAAAAACATTTGTTCGATTTCGTTGTAAGATACTCCTTCAATCGAAAAAGTTCTTGTTGCGACAAAATAAATAAATCTATGAAAGAATTTTTAAAAGGTGACAAAGAATATTTTACGTTGTTAAAAATATTTTTGCCATTTGTTGTATCTCCACAACAGATGAAAATAAACGATACCTCAACCGACTTTATTTACAAACGAATTATAAGTAAAATTTCTTTCATTCTAGATAAATTTTATGATCGCTTTAAGGTCTCATCTCTCTCTCATTATATATATATATATATACGCGCGCACACACAAAGACGTCTTCCGTTTAAGTGGGATCGATATTTGTCTTCCTTTTCACATAAACACTCTTCTGAATTCAAATTTACGTTAGAAAACAAGGTTCAATCTTACCATATTAATTAATACTCACACACATCATATCACTTCACAAGGTTATAGCAACTTTCAATATATTAGTTAATCTACGTTTCACCAAATAAAGTATAATCTAGGTTATAAATAACTCACCTCTGTTTATGAGAAGTACGATGAGTAAAAACTTCAAACTGGTCGACATTTTAATTGATGGTAACATAATTAATGATTTGGTTCGTTTTCTGTTTAATTCGTTTTATGTTTTAATTAAGAGTCGGATGAATAAATTACTTGGTAAAATTTTCACGTGTTTCTTTACGAAACTCGAATAAAAAAAAAACTTTGTTACAATCGGACAGGTAAAAACATACACCTTTGAAAGACGTCACACCTGAACTTCTGGTTTAATGAAGGGAGATAATTGTTTCACTGTTGCCGTCACCTGTCGACAGGTAAGGAATGTTAAATATTTTTAACGGTGGACGGGGGGTTCTAAAGGGATTGAACGATTGTTCTGATGGCTTTTAAGAAGTTTCGACAACAAAGGATGAAGGAAGGTGTTTTCGTATCTTAGAATAACTTAGAAAGGTTTTTGGCCAGTATTGGCCCAGGCCATGTCTAACTTAATAGCACCACCTGGCGAAGTCTTTCAGTTCAGGATTTGGGCACCAAGGCCCATTCGAGCAGAGAGTTATTGTTTGCGGAGACATATCCGGGTGTGGGTGGTTTGTCCGGTACTGTTTGAAGGAATTTGTCCAAAGAGTTCTTGAATATTGTGTGGTCAGTTTCTTTTTTGACGTGTCCTGGTGTAATGTTGAAGAGAGCGGGTCCAATTGAGGTGAAATAGTTGTGCCGTATTGTCGTTATGTGATGCGATTTAGATTTTTGTTGTGGACGGATGGCACGTGGTCCAAGCCTTGGATGCATTTTGAAGGTGATGCCAACATCATTCGGACAGTGCTGATGGAATATTTTCCACATCATACAGATAATGTAGCGTTCACGGCGTCGTTGGAGTGAATACAATTTCAGCTTCTCTAGTCTACCCCAGTAGTCAAGGTCTGACATGCCATCTATCTTTTTTGTGATTGACCTTTGGGGAGCTTCAATTCTCATAATATTTTGTTTTGTGTAGGGAGACCACAGTGGACAGCAGTATTCAAGGTGGGGTCGGGCAAAAGTGGAGAAGAGAAGGATAATAGCGTGGGAATCTCTCGACTGGAAGGTTCTGAGAATCCAGGAACACATTCTGCGGGCCATGTCAACTTTGCTGCTTATATGTGTAGCCCAGCTTATGTTGTTGTCCACTGTTACTCCCAGGTCTCTGATGTTGTTGGATGCCATGAGAATTTCTCCAGAAGGAAGAGAGTATGGGAGTTTCAGAGCGTCCTCCCTTCCAAAGTGGATCAGTTCGAATTTGTCTTCATTTAGCAACATGTTATTCTTTTCCGCCCATTGGACAACATCCAGTAGGTCTGACTGAAGGTTTATTCGGTCATCCACGCCATTGATGACCTTCTCGAGCTTGGAATCATCAGCGAAGGTTCTGTGTTTGATGGTGTCAGTAATATCATTTATGTAGATGATGAAGAGAAGAGAAGTGAAGTGGGCCCAACACAGTGCCTTGTGGGACACCACTGCTGACTTTGGCTGGGCTGGATTTGACTCCTTCGACTACAACATGTTGGGTTCTGTTAGAGAGGAAGCACTTGATCCATTGCAGCAGCTTTCCAGTGACACCAATATTGGACAGCTTTCTCAGAAGGATCTTATGATCAACCCTGTCAAAGGCCTTGCTGAAATCAAGGTAGATGACATCAGTGTTGGAACCCTCTCCCAAGGCTCTCAAAATGTCATCAAAATGATGCAGTAGCTGCGTCAGGCAATCTCTCCCATTACGGAATCCATGCTAGTTGGGGTTCAGCATATTATGACTCTCAAGGAAGTGAGTCATACGCGATCTCAGCACCCTCTCAAATACCTTGATGATATGAGAGGTGAGTGAGATTGGACGGTAATTCACGGCAAGCGATTGTTTCCTTTTTTGAAAACTGGGACAACAGACTGGGATAGAAGGTCTTCTGGTATATATCCAGCATCCAATGAGTTCCGCCACAGATTGGCTAGAGGGGGTGCAAGTTGGTTTTGACACATCTTCAAGACACAAGCAGGGAACCTATCGGGACCTACTGCTGAATTATGCTTCATTTCCTTTATTGCTGCTAAGACATCAGGAGCGCCAAATGTTATGTCCGATAAAGTGTATTGGGGAGTAACATCACTGATACAGCCCAGATCAGTCATATCAGGATTGCTGAAAACAGAGCAATATTGTTTCTGCAATATTTCTCCCATGGTTTTGGCATTGTCTTGAAGAGTACCATTTTCATCAATCAGAGGGCCAACAGTAGAACCAGTGACTCTGTGTTTTTTTGCAAATGAAAAGAACACTTTGGGATTGAGTTTGATCTTCTCAATGGCCCAGGCCTCTTCAGCTCTTCGCTGACTATTGATGATAGACATCATGTTGTTTTGGAGTTTATGTTTTTTAATCTCTAGCGACGAGATTATTGAAATATCGATTTTCTCTCTTATTTACGAAAAGTCATACAAATACATTGAGAGACTTCGTGATTCATGTTTTGTTGTTTAATGTTTGATCATTGATCAACACTAAGCGAGTTGGCCAGCGATCAAAGACATTCCAACTGTGACCACCTTGTCTATATGTATATCTTTACAAGCGCAGGTATGGCTGTGCGGTCAAGAAGCCCGCTTTGTTATTACATGCGTTCAGGTTCAGTCCCATTGCGCGGCACCTTGGGTAAGTGCCTCCTGTTATTGCCCCGGCTTGACCAGTAGCATGAGAGTGAAGTTGGTAAATGGAAACGGTGTGGAAGTGCGCCGGACAAAGTACGTAGCGGCGTTTCTTCCGGCTCTTTAGGTTCTGAGTTCACATTTCATCCTATCGAGGTCGATAAACTAAAATACTTGTCAAGTGCTGGGGGGGGGGATGTAATCGACTTGTCCCCCCCACCGCCCGCCTTAAAATTTCAAGTCTTGTGCAAAAATTAGAAGGAATTATGACATGTCACAAAAAAAAAGAAAAGAATTCTGTACGACAAGCGACAATGTTCCGTATGGTGATATCTACCGAAGGAAGTACCGAAGCACTTTGCCAAACTAAAATGGTCGGTAAATGGAATGATTCTCTTCGAAATCTTGAATCTAGACGAAAGTGAAGCATTGCCAAAGAAATCAACGAAACACAACGAGGACTGCAACGCATCGATCTAACATCGATCAGTCGGAAAGGACCGATTCTTCGTGACAACCACCGACCAAAAGTCTCAAAAATGAGTCATCATCATCATCATCATCATCAATCCTCAGACTTTACAGTCTTGAGCCCAAGGACTCACAAGAATAGTTACCTTGTTACCCGGTTCCCGTGGCTTACAAGTGATCGAGACGAAACCATTCCCCCAGAACGGAAGAATACTGTTACTTCGCCGAGTGGATTGGAACGACGCAAAAGAGAGCCTGTTTGCTCAAGAACAAAACGCACCACCCGGTCCGACAATCGAAACTGCGATCTCGTGATCACGAGTGCAATACTCGCAACATTAACTGAGCCATGAAACTCGGCTCCATTCAATAGACTCGAACACATCTCTTCGATCGACAACCAGATTTTCTACAAGCTTCTATAGGTTCTTGCAAGTAAGTTTTCAATAAATAAACGGCAGCTCAAAACGAACTCAAAGAATTCATTGCTTCCAGTATATTATTTTATCTTTTTCTAGTTCCAGCTTGAGAACTGCGGTCATGCTGCAGCACTGCAGTTAGCTTTGCTACACGTTCACTACTTGCAACCTCCTTCGGCATTTCGTTTTGGAGAGTTCGATGTTGATCCCTCGTCGGTTTTTCCTAAAACTTTCGTTGCGCTTTGCAACCTTTTCAATAGTCTTGACTCTCAATAGTCTTGAGAGTCAAGAGTCTTGAAAAGGTTGCAAGACGCAACGAAAATTTTAGGAAAATAAAAATAAGAAATAAGTGGAAATTTTACCGGTGAGTGTGTTACATTATAAGGTACAAAAAGAAAATGACTCTCCCCAGACACAACAGAATATGCTTCAACAGACAAACTCATATGGAGAATCTTGCAAACCAAATCCAAAAACGAAATATATATATAGCTGCGATGGGTAAATTGTCACTATTTTATGTTTCTAATTTCGTGTATGCTGGCAGCCAATCGTTCTCGAGGGCGTGGAGCTGGAGGATGTGGAGTCCTTCGTCTACCTGGGTTTAACGGTGGTTCCAACGGGCCAGGGCGCAGCCGAGATCAAGCGTCGCATAGGTGCCGCCAGATCCGCATTCGTGCGCTTCCAGCGGTGCCTGTGGGACAGAAGAGAGATCTCCTCGGTGACCAAAGGGCGAATCTACCAGGCCGTCTTTCGTACTATCCTCCTCTATGGTTGTGAAACATGGCCTACGAAGGTAGTCGACCAGCGAAGGCTGGAGGTGTTCGACAATGACTGCCTCCGCTGC
>NC_043003.1:1058305-1063305 GCF_006345805.1 Octopus sinensis
TACAACAACTAAAAAAAGGCCATCACGTGTACTGTTGGCGGATTTCATGAAGTTTTCAAGGATGCAGTGCCTCGACAGCTAACAACTGATGCGGGTGGTTTATTCCAAACTTCAGCAATTCTGAGTGTGAAAAAATATTTCCGAAAGAAATTGGCATCTATATAATTAATATATGCAACAAACAGTAGGGGTCCAAGAACGAACCCCTGTGGTACACCAAAAGTCATCTCGTAGGGTGAAGAATGATGTCCTAGAACCATAACTACCACTTTCCGGTCGACAATGAAGGAATTCAGCCAGTTATAAAGATTATCCTTCACACCCATTGACCCTTTGCAGAGAGTTTTACCATGAGAAGTGGATGGGAGTTCAATCTTTGGTTAATTTTATATATATATATATATATATATATATATATATATATATATATATATATATATATATATATATATATATATATATATATTATATATATATACTTAGTTTGATTGAATCACATGAACAACATGTAGAACACATTAAAAGGGTATTCGAAAAGAATACGGCTTCAATTTAATGGGAGAAAAATGCAAGTTCTTTATGAAAAAAAATACCTGGACCAGATAATAGATCAAAACGGACGGAAAATGGATCCATTCAGAGCACCTGTGATAAAAAAAAATATGCCCACATTGAATAATGTGAATATGGTTCAAGCATTCTTGGGTTTAGTAAATCATTATCAAATTTGCATTCCCAAAATACATAATGTAAGGACCCCACTCTGTTAAAGAAAAATATAAAATGGTGTTGGACTGATAAGTCCCAGAAGGTATTTGACGAGTTAAAAAGTATTTTAACATCGGACTTATCTTTAACGCATTTTGATTCAAAGTTGGATATCATTTTGGTTACAGATGCGGTTGAGTACGGTGCAGGAGCCGTGCTTCTGCACAAATATGACGATTGGAGTAAAAAGGCGATAGCCCATGCTTCACGATTATTATTACCAGCTGAAAGGAACTGTAGTCAGATAGAAAAGGAAGCGTTTGCAATCATACACGGTGTGAAAAAATTGCAGAGATTTGTTCATGGAAGAAGTTTCTGTCTGCAAACGGATCATCGGCCATTACTGTCAATTGCAGCTCTAAAAAAGGAATACCAACACACACAGCAAATAGGTTACAACTGTAGCGACTTAGGCATAGTTCAGTTGTGCAGTGGCTGACTCCAGCCAATCAGGGATAGAGGCGTATGAATAAAAAACTGCAGTGAAGAGGCACTTTCAAATTAGTTGATGAATTGACTGCCTTGAAGCAACATCACTTTCTTTGAAATGCAACGATATTTGTGTTCTCCACCAACTTCGGGCAACTTATGTGAATGATATCAGCTACAACTCTGCTTCAACATGAGCGGTACATTCGCATACATTTGCAGATTAATCGTTGTTACTACTACTTGCCAGCACTCGTTATATTTAAATAAAGTTTAAATGACCGGACTTCTGAACACTCTGCACACTGCAATGAACTTCATACATTAAATCACAGAACACTCACTCCAAATTACTGGCTGTTTATACTAAATTAGTGACTCACTAAACAACGATGGGGCACTACTTTATTGAATTAGGACTACAAAAGGGAATATTTACCGTCAAAAACCTAGGGCTTGCGGATGGTATGACCAGATTGATACCGAAACACTGCTAGCCATTCAATGATACGGTAATCGCAGCCTTAAGAGCAGAAGGAACAAATTTTTTAAATGTAATAAAGAATGTGGTACGCGAATTACCAATAACCCTAGAAGATATAAAGCAAAATGCGGTAAAAGACTAATTCATAAGAGAAGTGGAAAGAACACTGTGGTCAGGAAAAGTAAATAGGAACAGGATTGGTGCGAAAGAAAACCAAGACATGACCCTACACTCAATGTTTGATGGCGAACTGCTTTATGCACAGAGAGTAGTGATACTTGAAACACTACGAAAGGAAATGTTGAGAGAATTTCCTGGTATTTCGAGGATGAAAGCTTTAATGCACAACTAGGAGTATTGGCCAAAAATGGAAAGAGAAATCGAAAATTTGGTGGGAGGATGTGCTCTAGCAGCAAAATCACTGATGATGAAAACGTGAACCTTGGCCAAAAGCAAATGTTCCGTAGTCGAGACTAGACATCGATTTCGCTGGTCCCTTAAATGGTTCATACTACTTAGTGGTAGTTGATAGTTTCTCTAAATGGCCAGAAATTTCTAAGTATTAAAAAACTAACCTCAAAACCTCCGAAAAGGGAGGTGGGGTGATATAAAAAGCATTGCTATTAAAAGAAATAAAATGACACTCTCTAAGAAGAAAAGGAAAACTTAAAATGGGAGATGTTGTGGGGATAATAGTAATTATAGTACACACCATCCACGTGACAAGTGGTATGTGCTAGTCATTATAAATAGGGCGATGTCGGTCAGTATAGAGAGAGAGTACAAAGTAGACGGTCATAGATAGTTGTGGTCTTAGTTGTCTAACTAACTACACTGTTGATATAGTCTCTGCAAGGTAGTGAACATTTGTGAAAAATGTTTTTTTTTTTATTTTCAAAGTCAAAAATGCCGTAAATGTTACTCACTGTGCCTCGCCCACCCCTAATGGAAACTGGAAAAACATACTTTCAGAAATAGCTTTTCGAATTTTCCTGTTTTTATCGGGATTTCACCCCGGCTTCTTTTTTCCTTTTTTCTTTTTTTTTTCCACGCATTGCAAAATAATGAAGAATCCGTTTTAAAAGAAGAAGAATCCACGTCTTTATCCACCACCTCACACACACACACATCACGTGTTTGGAACAGCATCACCCACAGCAACGATTTTCTCCTTTTTCCTAATTTTCTGTCATGTTATCTTATTCCCCATCCTGAAGCATTTGTGACTCGCATCGAAAGAACAGAGAAATGCTTCCCTTCTTCGCCACTTCTTTGTACTTTTTACAATGAAACAAAAGTTAGATACTCTTTCCAACTTTAAGGCACATGGCCTGAAATTTTAAGGGGAGAGGCCAGTCGATTAGATCGACCCCAGTACGCAACTGATATCTAATTCGACCCCGAAAGGATGAAAGGCAAAGTCGACCTCAGCAGAATTTGAACTCAGAACGTAACAGCAGACGAATACCTATTTCTTTACTACCCACAAGGGGCTAAACACAGAGAGGACAAACAAGGACAGACAAACGGATTAAGTCAATTATGTCGACCCCAGTGCGTAACTGGTACCCTAGAACAGATTGGGATGATCATTTTCGATGTGTGTACTCTATCTCATAACGTTGCTTTTGAGTACACTGCGTTCCATAATGTTAGTGAGGGATTTCAGGATAAGATATCCTTGTTTCGGCAGAGTCAACAGGAGACTTTCGTTAGATACTTTCAGTTATTCCAAAAGACGCAAGACCTCACCAAATCAGACTTTGATTGAAATTATCGAATTTGTGGACGAATTTTAAGGAACTTCAACTGAAAACAAACATAAGAGCTTCAGCTAAACAAAAATCAACACTGGTGATTTTGATTTAAAAAAAAAAAATTTAACTGCTGGAACTTGGAGAAGAGGTTCTAACATCCGATGAAATTGCGGAACGGTGGGGAATTCTATAACTGATATTAAAGAATTCACATCATTAATTTGACGAACAAAAAAGAAAAAAAGAAAGTCTTTCCAGCGTTCATCTCAACAACTTCTGTTACAAATGGTGAACGACCAAGAGGTCTGTTACGATGAACAACGAGGAAATAATTTTAGAGTTGCATCGATGAATTTGTAGACAAGTCTGCAGACCATTGTTTTAGATCCCCCCAAAAATGTGGAGCACTCTAATGAGCTCAACAGCTTGGACTATCTCGCCTACCACACCACCGACTCCTACTAACAAAAGGATGTCCATCCATCCGTCCGTCCGTCCATCCGTCCATCCATCTGTGTGTGTGTGTGTGTAAAATGCTGCTGACTTTTACTCCAGTTCTACGTAATTCTTCCCATAATCAGATATTTTCTTGTTATCTTTCCTATTTTTCGTTTTACTTTCTTTTCTTTTTCTTTCATTCCCTTATTTTTATCCATTTTCCGACAACTGCTGGAAATTTTCAAGACACCATTTCTTGTAAAGAAAATCTTTAGATTTAAAATGAAGGAAGAATGAAATCATGGCATATCTTTTGTCTTCTTTCACGAAGCGATAAGGAAACCATTCTTACCCGTTCAATGCAATTATTTAAAGCAGCAATTTAAGGGGAGACTACTCTTTAAAATTGTATGATCAACACTGAACGTGGCTATTCTCCCTTGAATCAGTAAAATGAAGTCGACGTTTTTTACCTTAAATATTACTATTAACAATCCCTGTATGATTTATATAAAACGATTCCTTACACATATGGTGATGACTAGATTTGTCAGAGAGAGGTTTTGTGAAACTGATGTTCTTATTTATTTCTTCACTGATTTGGAATTTCCAGAGCGACGATTTCCAGAGTGACGATTCAGGAACAATGTCGCCGCACAATATCTTAAAGGAGGCTTTTTAAACATAATTTTATTTGTTTGCTGGCTGCGCCAATGTTTTACTTTGAGGCAGTATTGCACTTCTCCCGCGCCGAATTTATCTTCATACACCAGTGAATAAACTTTATAATTGAAGAAAGGCAACAAGGCGGGGGGCGCTTGCTTTGGGTTTCCAGGCGTGTCTCCAGGAAGTCTCCTTTAACAAGGTCTCCACATATCGTCCTGTACCGTCTCAAATATTTTTGTGAACCCTTAATGGTTAATAAAGAAATTATGCCATCGACATTTTCCATCCAAAAGGGTTTTCTAATCCAATATTGGCAAACTAATATTTCTAGCTTTATCTACTTCGAGTTCTACAGTTAAAAACAAATGAGCATTTTTATTAATATTATCAAAATTATTATTATTGTTGTTGTTGTTGTTGTTGTCTCAGTATATTAGGATTCATAAAAAGACTAGCTA
>NC_043003.1:1065805-1075805 GCF_006345805.1 Octopus sinensis
TATGTATGTATGTATGTATGCATGTATGTATAGATAGATAGATATGTTTCTTTATTAGCCACACAGGGCTGCACACAGACGGGACAAATTATAAGGTAGAGCTTTTCTTTTGGGGATAAAAAAAGTGGGGTTGGTTTTGGACAGACATATATATATGCGGTGCCCCAGCATGGCCACAGCTTGTGAGCTGAAACTAGATAAAATAATATAATATATATATATATAAATAGATAGATAGATAGATAGATAGATAGATAGATAGATAGAGATTAGGAGCAGATGTGGCTGTGTGGTAAAATGTTTGCTTTCCAACCGCATAGTTTCGGGTTCATTCCCACTGCATGGCAGCTTGGGCAAGTGTTTTCTGCAGTAGCTCCGGATCGACCAAAGCCTTGTGACTGGATTTGGTAGACGGAAACTGAAAGAACTCCGTTGTGTGTGTTTATGTGAGTATGTGCATTCTTTTATTCATTTAATGGTCTCAGTCGCAGATTTGTAGCCATGCTGGAGTACATATATGCGTGCGCGTGTGTATGTGTGTATGTTTGCTCCCTCTCCGCTTGACAACCGGTGTTAGCGCGTATACATCCCCATAACCTAGCAGAAGAGACCGATAGAATCCGGGCTTTAATAATATAATTACTAAAGTCGATGTGTTCGACTTAAATTCTTGAAGACGGTACTCCAGTATGGCCACACTCTAAAGAACTGAAACCAGTGAAAGATAAAAGCTATATATATAAAGGCCTCCTACTTCTCCCTTCTCGTTTATTATTAACCGTTCTTAACTCTGAACCGAACGACCTCACGTAGCAACCGACGACCAACTGTTGTGGCCTCGAGAGGGAAACGGTATTTCTCTCAAGAAATGCTTCGCGGTATTTCGGCTGCCGTTACGTTGTGAGTTCAAATTCCGCCGAGGTCGACTTTGCCTTTCATCCTTTCGGGGTCGATAAATTAAGTACCAGTTACGCACTGGGGTCGATATAATCGACTTAATACCTATGTCTGTCCATGTTTGTCCCCTCTATGTTTAGCCCTTTGTGGGTAATAAAGAAATAGGTATTTCTCTCAAGACGCACGCTCTCACAAATGCGTGGGCACACACACACACACACATGCAGTGGATATGCACACAAGCACGAATCCATGTGCGCGCGCCCACGCGTACATCGCAAAGAGGGACGCCCTTGTGTGGAATCAGCGTTAATGTTTCTCTAAGATTTACTGAAGGGGAAAAATAGAATTGTTGTTTCGAGTCTCATTTGAGACATTTGACATCGGGATAACTCGGTATGTAGGTTTTGGTGTGTGTGCAAGAGAGAGAGAGAGAGAGAGAGAGAGAGAGAGGAGAGAGAGGAAGGGGAGAGGGTGAAATAGAGACAGTGAGAAAGAAAGAAGAGGCGATTATCTTTCTGTCCCTTTGCTATGTTACCAGGTAACTTGGAGATAAGATTTGTGTGTGTGTGTGTGTGTGTGTGTGTGTGTGTGTGTGTGTGTGTGTGTGTACCTAATGTGTCTTCGTGAGGGAGAGAAAGGGTGGGGGAGAGAGATTCCACTTTAGATGTGTTGCTCGTTTAATTCGAAGCAAAAGCCGGTCGCCCTTTCCATGTGAACTACACATGCCTCAAAGCTGAACTGGTACTTAAGGTATGTGAGGTTAGAATCCGTTTAGGAGAGTGCTGCCGTCTCTCTCACCCCCTCTCTCACTCTCTCTCTCTCTCTCTCTCTCTCTCTCTCTCACACACACACATACACACACTCATTTGTGAGATTGTAGACGACCTCAGGGAGATTCTACTGTTATTTTTAGGCAAATCTAGTTCTAGCGAAGGCGTTTCTTCGTTGACTTGCTGGGTGAGATGTTGAAGATGGTGGTGTGGATGTGCCAATCAGTGTTTAGGGCGAGTGTGCTGTCCAATGAGCAGTAAATGTTTGTTCTATTCGCTTCTAATCATTTATACTTATAAAGCATTACATTGTTCTAAAAATTGACGACTGTCTGATGATCGGTAACGTGAAACTCTGAGTAGCATTAGTTCTTTAAGGTCGTTCATTGAGTTAACCGATCAGTGAACGAACTTATAATGATTATCGGAAACAGCTGTAAGTCAAATTTGCTGCAATAAACAATAAAAGAATACGCAATGGAGGTTCTGAGCGGAAGTGCATAGCTTCCGTTACAGTGGAGATATATAGATCCTAGTTGACTCGAAGTTACTAAAAAGAACCGGAACGAAATACAGGGAAAGTTTATTTTCCTGGAGGAAAAGAATAATTACTTCCCTTGGATTAAGGTTAGCCATGGTTGAAGCGTGTCAGTTGTGCGTCCTCACACGCGTATACATGTCCAAAGATTAGGGGGACTCTATTGCCAAAACGAATTTCCGTTCATGAGGGCAGCATCCGAATATTTCACCTTTCGAGTTCGGGAAAGAACCCAGTTCGTGTGAGTCTTTTTTTAATAAATTATTCTCCTTTCCGTCACGCAAACATTGCAACGTTTACTTCTATTTAGGTATCGTTCCGCTTACCCCAGCCATTTCCAGTTGACCCCTGTAGGACATTGCTTCCTCTTTTAATTGCCTTTCATAACTGGCTAACATTGTAACATTGCGCCTCTATGTCGGATTCTAAAAGTGGATCCGTGATTATTCATGTATTACACACACACACACAGAAACATTGTCCCCTTATATACAAAAATTGATTTTTCCCACTGTTCCTGCGTCTATCAAAATCACTTTAACCAAATATAATCAGCAATAGGACTTATTATAATTAATCCGGAATAAATATCCCCCCCCCCTCAGTAAATCGTCTTTTAGAGAAACTTTAGTCAAGAAGGAGTTCAGCAGATTTCGCTGTCCCCTTCTCTGGACCCATTTTACAATAACAAACCATAAGCATATCCTAAACCTTGCTCAACGACCACATTGCTCTCCAGATTCAGTTCCAGATTCATGAGAATTTGATTACACACATGCGCCCCCCCCCCCCACAAAGTGATAGAAGCTGGAATTACGATCTTTTAGAAAATCTTTTAAATTCGTTGTGGGCGCAAGTCTTGACAGCCGGATCTCGGATATGTACTGAAATTTACGGACGTATGGCAACCCTTAGCTCTAGCAATTCTATATCGATTTCAATGATTATATCAACACCTTTAGCACCATCTCTATCAATTCCTGTGTGGAACCATTATCAGACCATTCACAGCAAAAGCTCTGATGCTTTATAAATTCCACCCGACAATAATTTCTGAATTACTCTATTGAAACATGGATATCGTTAGGGGTGGGGGCACATATGTCTGAAATGGTCAGTTCCTGGACTTTCAACCAGGGATTGAAACTGCAGCCTTAATGTTTCAACTGACTTCCCCCCACCCCTTTGTTCTATAAAAACGCACTTGGAGGTCTACGTGTCGTCTGTTCACTTGTTGACCAGCTTGGGTCAACATCTGTTCAACCTAGATAATCCAAGGAAAATCCCGCGTTCGCTCCCCTGACCCACTTTAGTTAGGAAATTGTTCCAAATAAAAAAAGCCCCAACAGAATTCCTTCTCTTTGTTTTACCAGGCATTTTGGCAGAAATACAGCGCTGTTACCCTACCCCTCCCTCTTGCTTTCTTTCTTTCTCTCTCTCTCTCTCTCTCGCTCTCTCTCTCTCTCTCTCTCTCTCTATATATATATATATATATATATATATTCCTGGCTGTCAAAAAGATTACATGTTTCTCTTACCCTCTTTACTCGACAACCAAGAGCGGTCGATTCTCTCTCTCTTACTCTCTCTCTCTCTCTCCTTTTCCTCTCAGCCACACAGCAATAAACAACAAATGGCCACAGCGATCCATCAATAAACACGAGCGACAACAGAACTTCTTCAAGTCTTCATATTTCAACAACTCGAAGTAGTTGTGTAGATTGTAACGGCAAATAAAGCCACCACAGCTGTTCTTTATTTCTTGTCATCACCACTGCATCTCTACCACTCCGTTCACTAGATTCCTGATGACCTTCAACGCTTCAAACCAGCACACACTGACCGTTACATATCTCCAGAATGAAACTAGGTTATTTGAACAAGACATCACAGACTTATTCGACACCTGGAAACTAGGAATCTCTCTTAATTGATTATGTTCTGTTGCATCTGTTACATTTCCAACGAAAGCCATTTGCATGTCTGTGTAAATTTATTTAATGTTGGGGTTTGTTAGCAACGTGAGCAGTGAGCTGACCTCGTTTTAAATGAGATGCCGGCGAGCAAGCAGTCATTGGATACAATTCTGTTGATTTAGTTCTTTATTTTCAATACCAACACGCGCAAAACAAAAAACAAAAAAAAATCATTGAATTCTATGGTATGAGGTTCGTTTGGGTTTCCTCCACAAAACAAAACTTGCACAAAATTTGAAGATTTTTAATCTTCATCATCGTCACCACCACCACCACCAACAACAACAACATCATTTAAACGTCTGTGTTCGATGCTGGCATGGTTTGGACGGGTCGAGGAATTCGATGGCTGCAGGGTCTGCATCGTACAGCAGAGTCTGCGTTGGTGTGCTTTTTACGGACGAATGCCCTTCGTAATGCCAACCCCTTTAGTGTAGGAGTGGCTGTGTGGTAAATAGCTTGCTTACCAACCACATGGTTCCGGGTTCAGTCCCACTGCGTGGCACATTGGGCAGGTGTCTTCTACTATAGCCTCGGGCCGACCAAAGCCTTGTGAGAGGATTTGCTAAAGGGAAACTGAAAAAAGTCCGTCGTATATATATGTGAGGGTGCAAAGAGCATTTTAACCGGTTTTCACTTTGATCTCCGTACTTACATGGCGCTCCCCAAAGATATATTTTGTGTCGTTGACGCATTCGAATCTCGTTATCTCGGCCGTTTCCGTCCTTTTAACTTCCTTGTTTAAGGCCCTAGGTAATAAACCTTTCTTCTCGTTTTCATTGCTTTCTTCAAAGGTGTCACTTTCCGCCTTGGTACGGTGTGAAGGGGGGGGGGGGCGTATTTATTTTTTAAAATTTCCTTTTATTTGTTTCAGTCATCAGACTGTGGCCATGCTGGGGCACCGCCTTGAAAAATTTTAGCCGAAAGAATAGATCTGAGTTCTTGTCTTTTTGTTTTTTTAAAGCCCAGTATTTATTCCATCGGATTATGGAGACGTAAACATACCAACACCGGTTGTCAAGCAGTGGCGGGGTGCAAACACAGACACAAAGACACACACGCACACACGCACACACACACATATATACACAAAGGGCTTCTTTCAGTTTCCGTCTACCATATCCACTCACAAGGCTTTGGTCGGTCCAAGGCTATAGTAGAAGACACTTGCGCAACATGTCACACAGTAGGACCGAACCCGGAACCGCGTGGTTAGGGACCGACCTTCTAACCACACAGCCACGTCTGTACCTGATGTATTTAATTTCAAAAACTTATCGAAAATTTGTAATCAAACAAGTATTTTGCACAAATGACAGGAAACAGAATTAGGTTGGGAATCGAACGCGGGAATGATGCTGTGCCAATTTGATGGGTCACTTGCAAATGCTAGAGCTGACGAGTGGAGGTTCCCGACCATTTTTTACCCACGGACCCCTTTGGTCACTATTTTACCCTACGGGACCTCCATAGACATTCCCTCAATTCTTTTACTGGTTTCAGTCATTTAACTGCGGCCATGCTGGAGCACCGCCTTTTAGTCGAACAAATCGACCCCACGACTCATTCTTTGTAAGCCTGGTACTTATTCTATCGGTTATCTTTTGCTGAACCGCTAGGTTACGGGGACATAAACACACCAACATCAGTTGTCAAGCCATGGTTAGGGGACAAACACACACACAAATGCATACATTATACACACATACACACATATATATATATATATAAATATATATATAATATATATATATATATATATATATATATATATATATATATATATATATATATATATATATATATATGTGTATGTATGTATGTATGTATGTATGTATTTACGACAGGCTTCTTTCAGTTTCCGTCTACCAACTCCACTCACAGAGCCACGCCTATATGAAGCAAAACTTCTTATATTTTTATAATAAAATATTATAAGGAATTGTATTCAAAAAATTTGTAAACATATAAGCAATTTATTGATCATAACTTTTAACAAAAGAATCATATGGACCCTTAGGGACCCTGGTTAAGAATCACTGCTCTACATTAAGCATAGACAACCGTTTCGAAAACTGGGCCGCATGGGACATAGTTCATTATCGGGTTGGCCGCACTGCTAATAAATATTCAAGGTAATTTTTTGTGAGGCGTACCATTCAGAAAATCCTGTGGACCGCCTGAGGCCCAAACCCGCTCTACGTTGGTCGCTTGGTTTTCTAGAAAAAATGCCCTAATGACCTTCAAATGACACCCACTGCCTTAGGAAATAACACTAAGTAATGGGGTCTGGAGGTTTCTTGCACGTAGGTTTCCTGCGCAGGCGTGGCTGTGGGCTTATGAAGTTCACTTGACAATCACGTGGTTTTGAGGTCATCCAGTTCATTTAACGATTTCAATATTCTTAGCAAACGACAATCGTGCAAGGCGAATGGATTTCGTTTCTATGACAATCAATGGATTAAACAGTAAATCTATTCAAAACGCCATCCACACCGCTCTCCCTCCCTCCCTCCCTCCCTCTCTCTCTCCCTCGCTCCCTCCCTCTCTCTCTCCCTCTCTGTCCTTTCTCTCTCGCCGGCCTTCGAAATCGAATCAGCGTCCCAATTATTTATTCATCATTGATTTTTCGTTCCTCGGTGTCGATAAGTGAGATTTTGACAAATGGTCGAAAACGGATCTTATTCAATACATACATACATACATACATACATACATAAGCAATGCAATATATATACATACAATACATATACATAAACATACACACACATATATATACATATATACATTCATATGTGTCTATATGCGTTTGTGTGCACGTGTGTGTGTGTGTGTATGTGTGCTGAAGTTATTGATCAAATCCCGGTCAGTCTTGAAGGAGCAGCCTTATGATTAATGCGTTCCAGCTGTGGCCATCATATATTGTTTTCGGGCGTAGCATATTTAGGATTGTCTTTCTCAAAAAAAACAAACAAATAAATAATGTAGAGAATGAGAGAGAGAGAGAGGTTTGGCTGCTATTTCTAGCTGATTGGCCTGTGTCATAGAAGCCCCGGTTACCTTGGTAACTCAGTAGGCAGTGTCCAGTCCAGCATAATGAAATGTTGTTGATAAACGAGTTGAATATTTGTCATAGCAGTGATAGAGATGTTGTAAGATAGCGTGTGTGTGTGTGTGTGTGTGTGTGTGTGTGTGTGAAGGAAACAGAATGAAAGAATACACGCATACACACTTGCACATACACACACGTACGCACAGGCGCGCGATAAACACACACACATATCAGAATGCACACCAGCACGAACAAGCAGTCACACACATACACACACACACACAAACACAAACTCTCTCTCTCTCTCTCTTCTCTCTCCCTCTTCTCTGTCTCACATTCTCACATTCATATGAATATATATATAGATAGAACTTGTAAAGTAGGAGACAAACAGACAGACCCGAAGTGGACAGGTAAAGAGTCGTGTCGTTGATGAGGACACAAACGACGATGAAAGGACTTTTGCAAACCTGATTGACAAACGCGAATGATTCATCGAGCAATCGATGTGTTAACTGCCTAATTGATCAGCCAATTAACAATTAAAATAAAGAAGTGAAATATAACCAATGCGCGTGTCTCTTATTGGCTTAGTGACCTTTTGAGATACAGCAAAATGGTAGAGAGAAGAGAACGAAAGAAGCATCGAACCTCGGAAACAAAAGAGAAATAGTTAAATGAAAAGAGTTAGAAAAAAACAGTAAATAATAAGAAACAAAACAAATAAATATATAAATAAAAGGGAAATAACTGTGAGAATGAAGGAAATAAAGAGAAAGAATAAGAAGGGAGAGAGATAAAGAGTAAGGCAAATCGATAGGCAAAGAAATTGTGATTAAATAAACAGTCAATGCATTTGTAGCACAACATCCTTAAATGAACTACCAAGAATGCGTTATATATGCAAATCAGTCAATCCAATCTATTGAGGTAATAGATTATAAGCTGTGTGTATGAGGGCAGTTAAAGTGGGTTAAGTCTAATCACATGATGGAATGTTGTCAAGCAGATTTCTTTTTTCTTTTGTCTATATAGAAACGTCCCTTACACACTTTTGTCACATGACCCCTGTATTTACCGTATCATACGCTACTTCTCACCTGTGCCATATGCTCCTACACACCCTGCCAGATGCCTCCTACATGCACCTGCCATACGCCCCGCACACAGTTTAGACTCCACCCGGAATTCATCCAAGCCTGGAATCCTGTGTCATACGCCCTCACCACAATTCAAGCTCACAACATATAACCGCATGGCAACACATTTACTTCTCCTCCTCCTCAGTGGACCCTGCTCTATTTAACATTATCTCCAAACAAATCAATAAATATATCCCATCACCTTCAACCGATATCTGGACAAACTTCTTCAAGAGATACCGGACAATCCCTGGACAAGCCACCAATACCTGGATACATCCCAAAACAAGAACGACTCTACTTGAATGGGCCATGGCACCACAAAACCTGACACAACCCTTTAACTGCGAAATTAAACTTCATAGTTATTTCAGTAAATCTCTACCAAAAACTAGAAATGGTATTTTCTGCAATTCACGTTGCCTCAGTAAACTTGGCATATCTCAACAGTAAATAGTTTTAAACATCATATTCCCCAACAAAAGATATTTTGGTGGATAAAACCGCTTTTCGCAGTTAAAGGTCATGAAATTTTGAGAAGGCATATCTGCTTTCCGCTGTAAATAGGGTAAAAACGACGGTACTTTTTGGTTATCTCACCCCCATTAAAAAATTGCCATTAAAAATGGGGTTATCTCCCATATATAAAAACCATCATTTTTTTCAAGTGAGCTGAGTTCATTTCCAAACACATATAAACACACACACACACACAACACACACACACACACATTTTTTTTATTGCCCACAGGGGACTAAACACAAAGGACAGACAAAGGGATTAAGTTGATTACATCGACTCCAGTGCGTAACTGGTACTTATTTAATCGACCCTGAAAGGATGAAAGGCTAAGTCGGCCTCGGCGGAAATTGAACTCAGAACGTAACGGCAGACGAAATACCGCTGAGAATTTTGCCCGGTGTGCTAACGTTTCAGCCAGCTCGCCGAGGTATATATATATATATACATATATATACAGACCCACTGAGAAGAGGTGGGGGTCAGCCAGGGCGGCGGCCCAAGGCCCACCAGTTTAAGCGGCCCACAAGCCAGACGAGGGAAAAATACGAAGCTCACTTGAAAAAAGGGATGGTTTTTTCTTTAATATATGAGAGATGACCCCATTTTTAATGGCAATTTTTCAATGGGGGTGAGATAACCAAAAAGTACCAAAACCGCTCAACACATTTTCCCAGGTGCTGCTCTTACCTTAGACATTTCTTAGTTTTCCTCAAAGGTTTATATAGAGACAAAGTATTTGCATATGTCTGTACTTGGTGTTGGTTAAAAACTATTGCACCACGTAGAGTACTGTACTCTGTACGTTTTGTATGTAGCAGAGTATTTTAGTGCAATGCTGTATGTGGTAGAGTCGTGGCACTCCGTCGGTTACGACGACGACGAGGGTTCCAGTTGATCCGATCAACGGAACAGCCTGCTCGTGAAATTAGCGTGCAAGTGGCCGAGCACTCCACAGACACGTGTAGCCTTAACGTAGTTCTCGGGGAGATTCAGCGTGACATAAAGTATGACAAGGCTGGCCCTTTGAAATGCAGGAACAAAAGAAAGTTGTGGTGAAAAAGTACAGGAGGGTTCGCCGCCACCCCTACCGGAGCCTCGT
>NC_043003.1:1080805-1093305 GCF_006345805.1 Octopus sinensis
GTAATAGATACCATGCACGTGCTGCCTCGAACCCTTAGGTTTTGTCACGTCAGCTACATGGTCTCCATGGCGTATGAGTGACCGATGCCACAATATTCTCCTTGAGCAAGACGTCGGGCCGTTGCAAGGTTGCTCACTTACAGCTAAGTGGACAGAAGTAAATTGAAATGAAGTGTTTTGCTCAAGAGCACAACTCACGGGTATCGAAACCACGACCGTGTGATAGCGAGTGCAACACCCTAACCACTAGGCCATTGATTTTCTCTAAATAGATACCATAGAAATCGTAAAACTTGGCGTTTTATGTTTGCCTCAAATCCTCTGCCTATTCCTGTTCTCGTCTTTCAATGAGTTCAGTTTCGAATTATCCAAATTTGCAGGAATCCTGTGGATCGTTACCTGTATTATATTTATCCAATTATTCCTCTCGCTTATTCAAGAACAACTTGAATACGCATCTTCTTTTCTCATTCTAACAAATAACAAAAAAAGAAAGAGAAAACCACGAAAACTCCTAATGAGTTTTCAGCTAAGCTACGACAATGCAGCAACTCTGCATGTGGTCGTTTTCTTCTGTAAAATACAGAAAACAGATCGTAATTTTAATTCAGCAAGGATTAGATTAGATATAACATAAAGAAACACTCGTTGCACGCAGAAACCCTGCTTGTACTCTTAAATATTTCGCTATCTACAAAGTAATAATACACGAGTGAGGCATAAGACCATTGCTGTTTGTTGTACTACGTAATCTTTCCAACAAATGCCTGATACACAGAGATGGCTTACAACTGTAAACCACTTTGGGCAAAGCTTAGGATATTCCAATTTTGCATTTGGTTTGCAAGATTTCGTTGCTCGTCTTTTTTCTTTCTGTTCCTTTTGTTATACTGTTGTTTCTTGGGACGGTCATTTTGCTATAATAAACACACGCACTGGTTCTACTACACTTCTTTATTTTTTGTGCGTATTTTTTACTACTTACTGCTTTCTAAAAATTCTCTTCCTTTCACTTATTACCCTTTGTTTTCGTTGCTCGATTCTTTTCTCTCTGCTTCCTCTGCTATAGTGTGTGTATCTCGGGAGGGTCATTATGCTATAGTAAACACATGCACTGGTTCTATAAAACTTCTTTATTATGTTTTTTTTTTTGTCTTTCTCACTATTTACTGCATCTCAAACTCTTTTCATTTGATTATATCCTTTTGTATTCGTTGCTCGGTTTTTCTCCTTTCTTTCCTACTACTACAGTGTTGTATCTCGGGAGAGTCATTATACCAATAATAAGTACACACACACTGGTTACATTTCCCTTCTCTATTATCTAAGTAAAGAAACTAACAAAAATAGACAATATAGAAGTAAAATAGAACCAGTGCATGTTTATTAATGACATAATGACCCTCCCGACAGACAACACATTATGGGCGAATATTAAAGCTATTAGAAGTGTCGAAGAGCGGAAAGTAGGATGTTATCAAGTCTATGATTTTATAAGGCATAAAGGCCACGACTTCCCATTTATCCACCTCTCGAAATTTCATGATTCATGGCTTTTCTCGTTTAGGAAGATATGCGCGCGCGCGCATAATTCTTCAATAAGTATTTTATGAATATCAAATATCATTAAGCTAGAAAATGGAGAGAGTTAATGGATAAAATTAATTAATTAGTTGATTAATTTTATCAATTAAATCTCTCCATTTCCTTGCTTAATTATATATTTGTGTGTATATGTGCGTGTGTATACATAAGTAAATATATGAAACATCGAATCAACCAATTTCTGTGCAGACGTGTGTGTGTTTGTGAGTGTGTGTGTGTGTGTGTGTGTGTGTGTGTGTGTGTGTGTGTGCGCGTGTGTGTGAATATGTGGGTATGGAATAAGTTAATGAGGCTTATATATATATATGTATGCATGTGTATGAAACTTATATGTACATGTGTATGTATATATATACGTATATATACACACACACATGTATGTGTGTGTGTATGTATATGATCATTTTTAGTCAGCTAGTCAAGTGTCCACATCCGATTTATTGTCATAATAACGAGGAACTGGAAGAGAAACAACAAAGGCATCCACTTGCCAGGAAGAATATTGGCGGAGTTACATAAGTAATCATAACAATAACACACTTTGGTGAGACTTCTGGACCCTGTGGATAGATAACAACCTTCGGGTTTCACGTAGGTAGGTCTTACGGCGCAGGAAAAGGAGTTGTAGATGACCACTGAAATTGTAAGAGAAGAAAAACAGATTTAAATATATATATATATATATATATATATATATATATATAGGTATAAAAATTATATATAAAGAAACAAGAACGTGAAATACACAAAGGGACGAACACAGAAAACAGACGGGTCATTCGAAGCCTTTAATCTTCAGTCAGAAACCGGATCATCATAGCAAATTTCGGCTGATTAATTCTGATATTTGCTCCAACGCGGCCAGCCCCAAGGAAAAACTAAGCTGTGAGCATTAGATTTCTTGGAAAAAGGAACAAATGTAAACGCAACAAGGACAGAAAAACGGACGAAGCCACACGAATATAAATACAAAAAACGAAAACAAAAATAAAAATAAAAACAAGAATGGTAATAACAGGATAACAGCAGGTGTCTTACGACTTTAGACAAATTGAGACAAATTTAACTTATCTAGCAGGCGTATATATATGTGTGTGTGTGTGTGTGTGTGTGTGTGTAACAATATAGGGTAAGAATTAATTAATTAATAAATCAATTAATTAACTGATTAATAATTAATCATTTTACCTAGTAGTCAGTACGTTAAAATAACCTTTATAGGTGAATTATACAAAATCTCTTATTATAAAAGGCAGATTTTATCTGCCTCCCTTTGGGAGTTATACAAATCTACAATATAGGATTTCTTCAATTACAATTTACCTAGCATTTTTAAGAGTACAATGCATCGCGTCATGCCAGGTCCATTTTTTAAATTTAAACTCCAATTAAGCAAAATTTACAGAAAACTCACATTCTGGTGTGTGTGTCAAATGCTTTTCTTAGTCTGGTTTACACCACACGCAAACGCACACACACAGTGGGCAACGAATAAAGTGAAACTAGATGTAATATTTGTTTCTCTCTATCACGCTGATAGATACATGAGTAAAATGTATGGGAAGCTAACACATAAGTGTGAGTGAAAATGTTCTTGGAAGAGAGTAAATAGCCAGAGATAGTGATTTGAGGAAGACTACATTAAATAACCGTAGTGGCTTGTGTTAGTAATAAAGTAAACATACACTCATACATACATACATACATACATACATACATACATACACACACACACATACATACATACACACACACATACATACACACATACATACATATACATACATACATATACATACATACATACACACACACACACATACACACACACACAGTATTGAAGCTTGAGAACAATCAGATACATTTGCAACACATCTGTTGAAAATATTATTGTTCACACACATACATATACATATATACATACAGACAGACAGACAGATAACACACACACACACACCACACATGATCCAGCATGGCCACAACCTCAAGGCTGAAACATAAAAAGAATAACAGAATATAAATGTGTGCATGTGTGTGAGAGAGAGAGTGTGTGTGTATATGTATGTATGTATGTATGTATGTATGTATGTATGTATGTATGTATATATATATAATAATGCGGTTTTTTCAACAGCTTGAACTAAAAGTCAGAGGGGAATGGGATAAACTACTTATATTAGTAGTAATTTTATCTTGTCCTTATTCATAGTGCAAGTTTTGAAGAGTGCATTTCGATTTTAACAGCTATTTTTTTCAAAGCTATATTGGAACAGCCTAGAAGACGAGCCTCATCCTGAAAGATCTGTAGAACTCGACAAGGACATCCTGAAAACCCTGGTGGAACAAAATCTCATCGTAACTGTTGAGGAACTAGCAGAGAAGCTTGGATTTGGTCATTCAACCATTCATTGAGACCTGTGTGCTATCGGAAAAGTCAGCAAATTGGGTCAATGGGTTCCTCACGAACTTTCCGAGTCTAATTGCATGCAGAGAGTGAATGTATGCTTTTCTTTGCTGTCACATCTCACCACTACTGCGCTATGTATATCTATATATATAAAACTGTAGTTGTGTGAGTGTCTGTCCCCTTCGATTTAGATTCCTAACTACTCCCACATTTTGCGGTGCAGTTTAACCAAATTCGGGTAGCTTATAGTTGTGATTCATATCGAGCCCGTCTGAGTATTAGCGCGCGTCTACGATGAGTCTACGATTTTAAAAATAATTTAACATCATTTTTTATTCCATTTTAATGCATAATTTTTCGTGTGTCGATGGCGGCGGAGTTGGCGTCCACGCTCACACCTGCACCTGTGGGGAAGGGAGTGTAAGGAAATCAACGTCGTAATGCGTTGTCAAGGAGACCAGCGTTCTTTTAGAACAACAACTTCATGGCTTGAAGACACCAAAACAGAAATGGCTAAGAAAGCGTCTCATGTGAGTCTACGATTTAAAAAAAAATTTACCATCGTTTTTTTTTCATTTTATTGCATTTTTTCGCTATTATATAAGGGAAGTAACTCTCTAAAAATGTCTACGATGAGTCAACGATTTTTCAAAAAATTTACCATCATATTTTTTCCATTTTTAATGCATTTTTTGCTATTTTTTGGCTATAACTCTCTAAAAATGCTTATATAGTTATTTCCCTTACAAACCCGAGCAACGCCGGGCGATACTGCTAGTCTCTCTATATATAAACGGCAAAATGTCTGTCTGTCTGTGTGTGTATCCTTTATACAAATCCACAATTTTTCAGTTAGAGGGCTCGCACTTTCTATGGTCATTCGAAACCGTCCAAGGGTGGTCGTGCACATCTTTACATTTCCCCAGTCATCCTGCAAAGCCATTAAAAAATCAATAGAAGTGACTTTTTTGTGAATTTTCTATCCAAAACCCAATCAAAATGCCCGAAACTTGATACACCAATGGAATGCCAGCTAGCTGTATGTGATTGGTCGCCGGGTCATAGTGCTAGTATTCTATAATTATATACATAAATATAATTATAATCAGGGGTCAGCTTCTCCATGTACCGAAATTAGAAATAGAAGCTAAAGCCATTTCAACTACCATAAGTATCTCCGAGACAATAACACACTTCTTTCTTTTTGCCTACATAAAAATTGTGTTATTGTCTCGGAGATACTTATGGTAGTTGAAATGGCTTTAGCTTCTATTTCTAATTTCGGTACGAGGCGAAGCAATTAGCTGACCCCTGATTATAATTATGCATATAATTATAGAATATTTTGTATATATATATATGTATGTAAGGCAAATGAAAGTTTTAATAACACAGAGAATAAATTACATACGAAGGTGTGCTGAAAAGTTCCTGGCTTTAAGGGTGTCGTGAAAAGCCTGGTTAGAAGCCCTATCTTCCGAGTTCTTTTACAGGCCTTAAAAAAAACTGAAGGACCGTTGCAATAAATGTGTGAAACTGAGAAGGGAATATGTTGAATAAAATCATAATTAACTGATCCTCTTTTTATTTTCTTTGACCCCAAACCAGGAACTTTGCAGCTCCCCCTCGTACACACACACACACACACACACACACACACACACACACACACGTCCATTTGAAAAAATGAAGAGAAATACCTTTTCTGTTATTTTCTCCACTTTAATTATTAGATGTTTATAAGTTTACAAAAGGTGACTCTGATAGTTTCACGTTTAGAAGCAGTTTTCAAACTATTTTTATTGTTTATTATTCACTGTTTAAATAGGGAGTGTTTACTTACAAGCATACACACATACACAGACAACATACATACACATACATACATACATACATACATACATACATACATACATACATACATACATACATACATACATACATATATACATACATACATATACTTAAATACATACATACATACATACATACATACATACAATACATACATACATACATATATATATATATATATACATAATTAGGTGAATGAATTATCCTATGTTTATCGTCAGCATGGAAAATTCGTTTAACCGAAACCTGGGTAGCAAATTCACGTCAGAAACACGGTTGAAGCGACCTGTCAAGGGTAGAAACTCCGGGTTCATGTGCAGAAATTTGTGTATTGTATATGAATAAATGAAAGAATGGGTTCGAACGAAGATGTTAACAAAATTCCTTTACTCTCGACATATGTTTCGAAGACAACATGTTTTCATTCCAAAGGAATAAAGGGTGCATTATGCAATCTTCTCATCAGGAAAGAAAGTGAGCCTCTCTCGACAACAAGACAAACAAAAATTTCGATGACTGCCTACAGCGATAATGAGTGTTTTTTTTTAAAAAACCGTTAGAAGAATTGACGTCAAAGATAGATAGTATGAAGAGAAGGGTTAAAGGAATAATAGGTAGGAAACAGGTGGAGAGGGAAGGGTACGTTGATTGAAAGAATGTTCGAAGGCTTAGGAAAGAATTTCTCTATAGAAGTGGGGTGGACGTAAAGCTAATTGTTCAAACCACAGTGACTATCGTTATCATTTATTTGAGTAGAAAGTGTGTTTCTGCCAGTGTTTACATTTGTATGATTTTTCTATGAGTGTGTTTACTAGGGGAACCTTAGAGAAAAAGAATATGGAAGAGTTCAGAGTTACAAATGTTACAAAATCTCCTGCCCTTATCAAAAGGAAAGGATACAGACAGTATGAACCAATCTAACTTGAAATTTACGTTGTTGTCTTTAAGACGCCAAACTAATTTACTTAGCCCTGTACTATGTCGTTTTTTACTATCCCTGAATGTTGAATAGTGGTTTGAAATTCTCTTGGATAACTGGGAAGTGGACGCTCCTATATAGAAGAAGACATCGGTACCGGAAGAAATTCTACACTGGTAAATAGAATTCTTAAATACATATATATATATACATACATACATACACACACACATATATATATATATATATATATATATATATATATATAAACGTTGTGCATAGCATTTGAATTCAAAACCTGATTGTGTAGATATAGGTGTGTGTCTGTATTTATGTGTTTTTCCCCTCCACCATCACTTGACAACTGATGTTGGTGTGTTTACATTCCCGTTACTTAGCGGTTCAGTATAAGAGACCAATAGAATGAATACTAGGCTTACAAAGAATAAGTCCCGGGGTCGATTTCTTCAACTAAAAGGCGGTGCTCCAGCATGGCCGCAGTCAAATGACTGAAACAAATAAAAGGTCAAAAGAATGAGTTTTGTTAATTGTTTTAGTTTCAACGCAAGTCCCAAATCCCTCGCCAGTGGAAGTGCATCTCTGAAATTCATCATTCATAATTCATAATTCATAATTCATCGTTCATCATTCATCATTCATAGTTCCTTTATAAAGCTTTGTAAACCTTGTGTTTGACATCACCTTTTGTTGGAAATTGAGGGAAGTGACACGAAAGAAAAGGTGCAAGGCTACGTGACGGAAGGCGGAGATAAACACGCGTAAACAAGACCAGAAACCATAATGAAAACAGGGGACAGAGAGAGAGAGAGAGAGAGAGAGAGAGAGAGAGAGAGAGAGAGAGAGAGAGAGAGAGAGAGAGAGAAAAGAGAAGACCAAATGATTTTTCTACTTTTCTTCTATGTCAGTCTCCTCCTCCCGTTTTTTTTTGCCGTCGCCTATCCTTCTATTGTTACGTTGAAGGCCTAATGTTTTGGCGTTTAGTGTACCTCCATATAATGGCGAGCAGAGAGAGATGTCACTTACGTGTAGAGGTGACAGGGCATCATTAATTTTCTTTCTACGAACAACTTCCTTTTAATTATGATTCTTTTCCTCGGTAACTTCTTTGCATACTCTTTAGCTCTCTAATCCATTCTATATGTCGTAGCCCCGTCCCCACCACAGCGCTAAACCTTTCGCTACTCTTAATCTCTATGCATTTCCCGCCAATGCAATCCTCCATCTCTTTCTTCTTCTGACACTGAAGATTTCCTCTCCTATTCAACGTATACTTTCTTCACTGGCATTATAACACACACACACACACACACACACACACACACACACACATTTATTGATGACTAGATATCTCTCTCTATATAAGCGGCAGTTTGTCTGTCTGTGTGTGTCAGGTTGTACCCTTACCCTGACCACGGCTTTCAATCGATTCTGATGAAACTTGACACTCACATAGCCCAATATCATAATTCAAAACTAACGCAGCGAAAATTTTGAAAACTTCCCCCAGTTCTGAAAAAAATCGATAAATTCGACATGGGTCGAGAATCAGAAACACAAACCAAAGACTGTCTAGGGGACGCAACTCGACCTTTTTAACTCTCAACTCCATCAATATCCAGCTACTTGAAGCTATTCCTGGTGATGTCCACGTCTACAAATCTATTGATAGGACAGCAGACCCCGCCGAGCTTGCCGATTATCCTGTTGAATTCATGAATTCACTTGAACCGCCAGGCCTGCCACCACACATCCTGAAGTTAAAAGTCGGTGCGCCCATTATGCTCATCAGGAATTTGGTACCACCTAAACAGTGCAACGGCACACGTCTGGTTGTGAAACAATTTGCCACAGCATTTAATAACGGCCACAATACTTACCAGTTGTGGGAAGGGAGAGGACGTCTTCATTCCACGCATGCACCTTCAACCGTCGGGCGCTGACCTACCAATCCACTTCAGGCGTTCTCAGTTTCCTGTTAAACTCTGCTTCGCAATATCCATCATAAATCCCAAGGCCAACGCTACAAGTCGCTGGGTTACAGTGGGCGAACAGTGCTTCGCCCACGGTCAACTCTACGTGGGCTGTTTACGTGTTTGGGAGGCGCAATGATGTTTTCATGTTTTCGCCCAAAGGGACAGCTAGGAACATCGTATACACAGAAGTATCGAGTGAAGAGAAGACATTGCAACTACACATGCGCCTTCGTTCCCGAGAGGGAAAAGACTAGATTGAGATTAGTCGTTGCCTACTAGGGGCTCTTACATACCCGGGCAACGCCGGGCTATGCTGCTAGTAGATATATAAATAGATATTATAATGCCGATGAATGTATATATGGATGTGTACATATATATATATATATATATATATATATATATATATATATATATAATATATATATATAATAATATAATATATTATATATATATATACATATATATATATATTTTTTTCTTATTAGTTTCAGCTCAGAGCTGCGACCATGCTGATGCACCGCCATTTTGCTACACTGTTATTACTAAGAGCCTCCTCTAATATGTGGCACTTGGTGAAGAATGGAGTTTGATATAGCTACTCTCATTTGGACCTCTTGCCGTGAGGTAGGTTCATCTGGGACTCTCGACAAGAAGAGGTCCAGCTTTGATTTTAAAACCCCTACATCTACTTTGTGCAAGTTCCTCAGATTCTTTGGGAGAATATTAAAAAGCTGTGGGCCCTTGAAACCCAGGCTGTTGCAGAAGCTGGTCCTGAAGCGTGATGGCATTGCTGGGATCTTTGGCACTATGCAGTGTCGTCCCGTTCTGGCATTGGTGTAGCTTTCAATGTCAAAATTTGGCACAATTCCTTCCAGGATCTTCCAGACATATATTACTGCATACCTCTCCCGTCTTCTCTCCAGGGAGTAGAGTCTTAGCTGTTTCAACCTTTCCCAGTAGCTGAGCTGTTGCAAAGAGACGATCTTCTTTGTGAATCTTCTCTGGATTGCTTCAAGGTCCTCTGTTAATCTCACACTGGTGGGTGACCATAGCTGTGAGCAGTAATCCAGGCGGCTGAGGACGAATGTCCGCCAGAGGACCATCATGGTTTCCTTATCTCTGGTTCTGAACGTTCTGAGGATCCATACACACACACACACACAACACACACACACACACACACACACACACACACACACACACATATATATATATATACGCACATTTATATACATACATATGCGCAAATATGGCTTTGTTATACGCAAAAATAATTAAGATTAAGTGGAATTAGGTACTTAAATTGAGGCACCTTCCCAGTTCGGTTTTGTTGCTATAGTAAGATGGGATTAAGACTTTTGAGGAGACTGAAAGGAGACAAGTGTAGTTTCAACAAAGAAGATATTTATTTCTTTATTACCCACAAGGGGCAAAACATAGAGGGGACAAACAAGGACAGACAAAGGGATTATGTCGATTACATGCGTAACTGGTAATTAATTAATCGACTCCGGAAGGATGAAAGGCAAAGTCGACCTCGGCGGAATTTGAACTCGGAACGTAGCGGCAGACGAAATACCACTAAGCATTTCGCCCGACGTGCTAGTCGACTAGATCGACCCCAGTGTTCAACTGGTACTTAATTTATCGACCCCGAAAGGATGAAAGGCAAAGTCAATCTCGGAGTCAGCTGGGCATGCTATGTCTTTGTTTTCTTTCTCAATTAACACTATGTCCGGCTTCCTATTCTCTATCTCATGGTTGCACTAAATCAAAAAATTCCATAGGATCTTTGCATTTCTATTTTCGACGATGCATTCAGGTTTGTGGTCGTACCAATTTTTTGTTCTATCAAGTCCATACTTGTTGCAAAGTGTCCAATGGACAAGCCTGGCTATATTGTCGTGGCGTCTCATATTCCTTCTGGTCTAGTGGCGTACATTGGCTGGTAATATGCCATACGGTTTCACCGTTTTGTCCACAGATTCTGCACTTATCACTTTCTGCTGTGTTGTCTATTCTGTATTTTATGCAGTTTGTTCTTAGTGCTTGCTCTTGGACAGCACAGATTAGAGCCTCCGTTTTCGGTTTTAAATCACTTTTAGCCATCCACAGCCATCTTTTTTCTCTGTCTGTCTTATCTTCAACATCCCTATGAAATTGACCATGCATTCTTTTCTTTACCCATCCTATTTTCAGTTTCATTCGTTTTCAATTTCTTGTATGGTGCTTTATCTTTGTAATATTTCATCTTACACAAGCCTGACCTTCCTACTTCTAATAATAGCGGTTCTGTAGCATTTGTTTACATACCATGCTATGTTGTTTTCTTCTGCTCTAATGCTGTGTTCGCATCCAGTAAGACCTCTTCCCCCTCTTTTTCTTGGTACATACAGTCTGTCTGTGTCACTTTTTGGGTGGAGTATCCCATATCTAGTCAGCAACTTCCTTGTCTTTCTGTCTAAGCCGTTTAGTTCGTCTGCTGTCAATGCGATTACCCCTGCTCCATATCTAAGGAGTGAAACCGCCCAGGTGTTGATAGCATCAATCTTATTCTGTCCGATAAAATTCGACTTAAGGATCAGTCTGCACAAGTACTCCACCTTAATTTTTTCTGTCATTTCTTTCTCCATCAATTTATCCATTTCCAATATCTCCGAGTACTTATAGCCCGTATCGGCTATCTGCTTCATAACCTCCCCTGACGGTATCGTTAGCCCGCCCATACATTTGATTTTGCCTCTCTTCAAGACTAACACACCACGTACAGACTTATTCTTAGTAGGGTTTCTGCAGGTAGCGGGTTATTACCTGTAACCTTCAGCTGTCTTTCGAGTGCTCAGAACCCTCCTGATAATCCTTGCTGTCCCTAAGAGACAAACTTACTGTAGGACCTCTACCGGACATTGTATCTCAATCTCTCCCAACACACCAATTATTATCGACACGACCTTTACTGTTCGTATGCTCCAAATTCTTCCTATTTCAAATTTTAAGGAGTTGTGTTTTCTTTGTTTTTCGTCCCCTTCCTTTACGATCCTGGAATCAAACAGACATGATGGGTCGATAAGCAAGCAACTTCGCTTTTCCTTATCTATAATTGTTATGTCTGGTCTATTATTTTCTAACTTCTTGTCCGTTTGAGTAGGAAAGTCTCACAGACTCTTACATTTCTCCGACTCCAGGACTCTTTCGACTCGATGACTGTACCATGTGTTTCTAGCTTCAAATCCCCATTTCTGGCACAACTTCCAGTGTAAAACTTTTACAACCTGGTCGTGCTGCCATTTCTTATATTCTTCCTGTACCAAACTTAAGGCATTCTCCCACAATATGTGCAACTGTCTCATTCCAAGTTCCAAAGGCTCTACATTTTTCTGACACATTCTCTCCATATATATTTTTTCCTCAAGTTGTTTGTTTTTATCGCTTGATCTTGAGCTGCTACAATTAGGCTCTCTGTTTCTTTTTTAATTGCCCATTTTTTAAACCAAGCCCAGGATTTTTTCCCACGTACTTCTTCAGAGGCTCTGCAAATTTGGCCATGTAGAGGGTTTTTTTTCGATCTATCTGACGTGCTCTCTTTCTATTTCATTCTTGTCCTTTTCTCCTATCATCAGAACTTCCTAGTTTTTCTCTCAAATTACTTTGCATCGGTCTTTACATCGGTCCTCTCTATAATTCCAACTCCATATCTGATCAAGAGGACTTGTTCTAT
>NC_043003.1:1098305-1100805 GCF_006345805.1 Octopus sinensis
TCTCATCCTATCGACTGGCCCTTTTTTTTTTCAGGACCAGAATATAATTCAATCCTAAAAAGTTATTGACATTCAACAAAGCCTGTTCCCATACCTGCTCCATAATAGAACCAGACCTGGGATTTCTGGAAGGTCTTCATAAATCCCAGGGTTGAAAGATCTTCGGAACAGGCGATTTAGTTGATCTTTGTCGATCCCTAAAGTCTTTCTGAGAACGTCAGTTGCTCACAACTAAGACATCTTAGACTGTCTCTAAGAATAAAAAAAAAAGGGGCCATCTGACTGATTGACAAAAGTTTCTCACAGGCACACCCCAATCTCTGGCCCCCCGATGTTCTCCTTTATCTCTCTATCTATTCGAAAGCTGCTGCATTGGTTTCTGCTCCTAAATGCCCGGGAATTCCCCACACATTCGTCTTTCTTCTTGTCATCTCTCTTCCTTGTTGTGTCTCCATCATCCCGCCAGACCAGGCTCTAACCACCCAGCTCTTCCTTTCCAAAATGTTTTCCCTCTGCATGTCCCCACTCCCTCATATCTTTCTGTAGCTGTTGACTTGCTACGGTTCAACAGGAGCGTTAACGAGGGTCTGCGAAGGTCACAGGCGATGTCAATTCCTCCAGACTCAAGAAATATATATAAAAAAAAACTATTGTATCCTAGCATTCTTTATTCTTGCTGTTGGCATCAGGTTCGCAATTCATGAGGTGGGCTACAGTGACCTCAGTGCCCAAATAGCACTTATTTTATCGACTCCAAAAGATGAACGGCAAAGTCGAACGCGAGTATTTCTCCCGGCGTGCTAACGATTCTGCCATCTCACCGTCTATCATCGTATGCCAATATCAAGTTCATTACAATACAACAATCTGAGTACCACATCTTCGATTTCCATTCCCTCGATTAAGAACCACCGTAAAAGAGGGTCATCCACTTGCATTTAAGCGAAAAACCTCATAGATTTTGGACCTGACATATTGTCAACAAGTACCTCATATCATCTGCCTTTCCGGCCTTGCACGTGCTGAGACTGGACTCGTTCCCGTGGACCCTCTTTGCTACTCTCACTCATTTCCCCGCAAATTTATCAGACGACACTGCCTTCCTCTTTGCTCTCGCCTTCTTCTCAAAATGGGACTTGGCGAAGATAATGTCGGCTCGGCCGTGGAGGAAAGTGTCTGCCTTCAGTAGTTTCAATCTTGATCATCATCTTTTATGCTGGCACTCCGTCGGTTGCGACGATGTGGGTTCCAGTTGATCCAATCAACGGAGCAGCTTGCTCGTGAAATTAACATGCAAGTGTCTGAGTACTCCGTAAACAGACAAACTCTAAACGTAATTCCCAAAGGGATCTGGCGCAGCACAAAATGTGGTGATGTTGGCCGTTTGAATTACAGGTACAACTCATTATTGTTAGCTCAGTGAACTATTATAGCAAGGTGAAATAAAGTGTCTCGCTCAAGGACACAATGCACCGCCGGAAAATTGAATTCACAACCTTAAGCTGATTCTCCTCGAGAAGTGCAGCTAGTTCCGTTGATTGGATCAACTGCAACACTCATCGTCTTAACCGACGGAGGACCAGTTTATTTTTTATCCTTATTTAACTGTTGTAACAACATTTATAACATTAATAATAATAATAATAATAATAATAATGATGATGATGATGATGATGATGATGATGATGATGATGATGATGATGAAGGGCAGGAGAGGCATTTGGGGCGACAACTGGAAGACTGCCGTTGTTTGCTTTGCTTCGTGAAATGCTCGCCCGGCAAACAAAGCCATTAGCTCCGTCAGCCATTACAATAATACAGAATCCGTTTAAAAGGTTTAAAAGAATGTTGTAACGGGACATGCGTACCGGACCTATTATTCCGGCAATACGCGCGCGCGCATAACAGACACACACACACGCGCACACACATACACACATACGCAATCACGCACACAAACACAACGCACATATGCATTCAGATATGCACGCACGCAAGGACGCAGACACACGCAAGCCAAAAGGCGGAGAGTGACGTGATAGGTTCACTCAGCTCTTTAAATCGTACTTTGTTATCTGTAAAAAGAAAGAAAGAAAGAAAGAAAGAAAGAAAGAAAGAGAGAGAGAGAGAAAGAAAGAGAGAAAGAAAGAGAGAAAGAGAGAAAGAAAGAGAGAAAGAGAGAAAGAAAGAGAGAGAGAAAGAGAGAAAGAAAGAGAGAAAGAGAGAAAGAAAGAGAGAAAGAAAGAGAGAAAGAGAGAAAGAAAGAAAGAAAGAAAGAAGAAAGAAAGAAGGAAAGAAAGAAAGAAAGAAAGAAGGAAAGAAGAAAGAAAGAAAGAAAGAAAGAAAGAAAAGAAAGAAAGAAAGAGAGAGAAGAGAAAAAAGAAAGAAGAAAGAAAGAAAGAGAAAGAGAGAAAGAAAGAAAGAAAGAGAACAGAGAGAAAGAAAGAAAAGAGAAATAAGAAAGAAAGAAAGAAAGAAAGAAAGAAAGAAAGAAAGAATA
>NC_043003.1:1103046-1105546 GCF_006345805.1 Octopus sinensis
AACACAGGGCCACCACGTCGGTTACGAGGACGGGGGTTCGAACTGGTCCGATCAATGGAACAGCCTGTTCATGAAATTAATGTGAATGTGGCTGAGCCCTCCAAAACATGCGTGCCCTTAATGTGGTTCTCAAAGAGGTTTAGCATGTTACGGACTGTGACAGGGTTGGCCCTTTGGATTACCGGTACAACTCATTTTTGGACAGTTGAATAGACTGGGGCAATGTGAAATAAAGTGTCTTGCTCAAGGACAGGAATCGAACTCACGACCTTACGATCATGGGCAGAATACGCGAACTGCTTAGCCACGCACCTGGGCGAGAAAAAAATCCACATACCATCTTAAAAGGCGGGATGGTCATATTTGGAATGCCCTTGATCATAGATCAGTGACGTAGCTAGATTGTGCCCTTAAGTTTGCTGCCATCCACATCCCCATCCCCGGGTCCCCAAACCTATACAGGTTTATACAGCAAAACCTTTAAGTGCCGACCCCATAAAAGCGCCGGCCGGGGTTCGGCGACCCACCTCGATCCCGTCCCTAGGTACGCCAATGTCATAAATCTGTTCGGTTAGAGTTGAACCGATACGAAACTTCAACACACACACACACATCTCCGCTTTTGTCCGCATTTTCTTTCTTCGATGCGCATGAGCAGAGGAGACAGAGCAGCAGGCGGAAAAGTAGAGAAAGAAAGAAAAAAGAAAGGATGGAAATGCTGACATTAATACGATGATGATGATGGTAATGGCCATCATCATCATCATCATCATAATGATAATGATAATAATAATAATAATAATAATAATAATAATAATAAAATAATAATAATATACATATATGTGTGAGTGCGTATGTGGTGAGAGAGGGAGAGGGAGGGAGGGAGACAGAAACCGAGGTCTGTATAGGGGCCATTAAAGGACTGTATATCTTCCCCTCCATTTTGTTTGATCATTCTTAAGTGTCCCTTAAAAGAAATCTCTGAAAGTCAAACACACACACACACACACACACACACACACACACACACACACGTTTTTTATTCAGTTGTCCAAATATATTTTCCACCTGATACGAATGTTTACCGAGCTTTTAGCTGCGCCTTGTCCTTTCCTTTGTGTAATTACTGAACTTTCTTTTAATGTTAGGCGAGGTTTTATTACACAGATAACTGATCCTCCGTCGGTTACGACGGCGAGTGTGTGTCAGTTGGTCCGATCAACGGAATAGCCCGCTCGAGAAATTAACGTGCAAGTGGTTGAGCACTCCACAGACACGTGTACCGTTGACGTAGTCCTTAAGGAGATTCAGAGTGACACAGAATGTGACAAGGCTGGCCCTTTGAACCTTTGCTAACTGAGTGGACTAAAGCAAGGTGAAATAAAATGCACCGTCAGGTATTGAACTCACGGCCTGACGATCGTGAGCCGAATACCCTAAGCACTTATATATTACACAAATACAGACACAAACACAAATATTTATACAAACGCCTGTTAATACGACAGTGTCCTTATCAGTTTCAAACGCATGGTCGTGAGGTAAAGAAGTTGCTTAGCAACCCAGGTGACTGTATACTCGGGCCGATCAATGCCCTCTGATGGAATTTGGCAGGAGGAAACTGCGAGGAAGCTTGCCACCACCACACCGATTGACAGACGCTGCCCCACATTCAGCTCCGTTCAATAACTGAAACAAAAATTCGAATCTTATTAGATTCTCATCAGAGGAGTCTACATCAATTTGCTCAAACCCAGAGAAGCCAAGCAGCCAATCAATCTGTTTGTAGCTGTGTGGTAAGAAGCTTGCTTCCAAACTACATGGTTCCGGGTTCAGTCCCACTGCGTGGCACCTTGGACAAGTGTCTTCAACTATAGCCTCGGGCTGACCAAAGCCTTGAGTAGATTTGGTAGACGGAAACTGAAAGAAGCCCGTCGTGTATATATATATATATATATATGTTTGTATTTGTGTGTCTGTGCTTGCCCCCCTCCCCACCATAACTTGACAACTGATGTTGGTGTGTTTACGTCCCCGTAACTTAGCAGTTCAGTAAAAGATAGAATAAGCATTAGGCTTAGAAAAGAATAAGTCGTGGGGTCGGTCTGTTCGACTAAAGGTGGTGCTCCTGCATGGCCGCAGTCAAATGACTGAAACAAGTAAAAGAATAAAAGAATTACGATAATTATTGAAAACCCGATCTACTAATCTGCATATCGTAAGTCTTAATGCTTTATCTTAAATATTAGGGGGCCTGCCAACAGGCATCTCAGCCCACACAATACCAAGGCATTGTAAAATGATATACGTAACCTACAAAACACCTTTACAAACAGGGCTGATTTAGTTGTTTCTCCGAAGGAAAGACCTAACTCAAAACCTGCTTGGTTTTACATTTTTATTCAAACGATGATAATGGTGTGATTTCTACTGGAGGTCTTGTCACATCTGACATGTGGTTGTATTCGTTTGCTGGAGGTGGTCACGGTAGGAGAAACGC
>NC_043003.1:1115546-1125546 GCF_006345805.1 Octopus sinensis
AGATCGATAGAAGACCCAGAAGAGAATCTAACGTTTCGGAAGATATCATTCATCAAAGAAATGAAAAATGAAGAAGTGAAGTCAGAGAAAATGTCTATACATACAGACACAAGTATGTATGGCATTATTCAATTTATTTCAAGATTTCTTGCAAATAGAGAAATAACCGGATTCTAACCTAGATCCAAGACTCCTTCAGTAGAATTCCAACATCAACAACAGGGTTGTTTTGTACGTACGTACGTACGTATGTATGTATGTATGTATGTATGTATGTATGTATGTATGTATGTATGTATGTATGTATGTATGTATGTATGTATGTATGTACGTACATACGTACGTACGTATGTATGTATGTATGTATGTATGTATGTATGTATGTATGTATGTATGTATGTATGTATGTATGTATATACAGCATGCGATCGTTAAACTGTCACCAATTTATATATTTTTTAATTTTGGGCAGGGGCATTGTTTGTTTTTGATTTTGTCGACAACACAGTATAGTAGGGTAGCTGGGCACCGTCTGTGAGAAAAACAACACCATGACGCAATTCACTCGGCCAGATATTTGGAAACGACCAACTGTACTGTTTGGCATTCGTTCCGGAAGCTCCAATACGAACATTTCAGAGTGTTTGGGTGTCAATCTGAGGACTTGAACCGAGTGTGATAAAAATCAAACATCCAATCAACATCATGGTGTTTATAGTGATCATTGGTGATGGCGACGTTATGCCTCCATTCATCTTTCCACAGCCTCACATTTAACACAGAGGCCTACATCAAGTGTCTGGAGGAGGTAATGCTGCCCTGGGTCAAGAGGGTGGATGCTGGAAGACCCTATGTCTCGCTACAGGACTCTGAAACATGCCACGGTCTGTGTCTTTATATTTTCGATCGTGTCGTGTAGCCAGCCGGAGACGATGTCTCCTGGGGCTAAATTAAAGCAACATTAGTCTTAAACCAGGACTGGCATGTTATGTTGGCAAACAATCTTTACTACAAACTACTGTTGCTGAATATCTCACGTTGTGAGATCTAAAAATAGTAATTTTCTAAGAGGAAATTATATCCTTATTTTACATCTCACCTTATAAATCCGACAATTGTTTCAATTGCCTTCACACACACATGTATATATATATATATATATATATATATGTGTGTGTGTGTGTGTGTGTGTGTGTGTGTGTGTATACATACATATACATTCATGCATTCATTATTTTATCTTCTAAAGAGAGTACTATGTTGTTTAAAACCCTAGGTCAGCCTCGACTCCGCAAGATAATGATCAAAAGGTTTCTTAAGAATGAGCGTCGTCCTCTTTCTCACTCAGAAGATTATCTCGGACTACATTAACCAATTTCTCTTTCTTTCTGTTTACGACAGTAGCCTGTGATTTCAATGAAGTTGGTTCGTGAGAATTATGCATTCAGTATGTGAACTGGAACTGTAATGTTCAAGATAAAGATAAATTTGAACATCTTGAGAAAAATATGACAGGCGTTAAATGCGTACAAATACAACAAAAGCACAGACAAAGGAAAATATGAGCAAAAAGACTCGAACGAGACCGGTGTTGGTCTGCGCAGGTAAGACTTGTAACTTGTATTAGTTAATAAAATCGATTAGAAGAGTAAAAAGCGAGCCTACCGATGAGAGTGGGGAATCCGACGTTTCGGACGGATTTTTTTCTTCAGAGGAAAGTTGACAGGAGAACTCTGCTGTGTCTCATTAACTTCTTTCCTTTTTGGTCATCTGACAGTGGTCATGCTGGTGCACCGCCTTTATTCGAACAAATAGACCCCAGGACTTATTCTTTGTAAGCTCATTACTTATTCTGTCGGGCTCTTTTGCTGACCGGTAAGTTACGAGGACGTAAACACGCCAGTACGCAATTGGTATTTAATTTATCGACCTTGAAAGGATGAAAGGTAAAGCCAACCTCGGCGGAAATTGAACTCAGAACATAAAGACAAACGAAATACCGCTAAGCATTTCACTCAGCGTGCTAACGTTTCTGCCAGTTCACCGCCTTATGACCTGTAGTGCTGACAGGGAAAGTGATGTGAGGGCAAATCGAAGTGAAGTTGATACCCCCGTCAACGATGCTATCTCTGATGCCCATTATTCTGCTTGTTCCCCAACTCCCGGTTCGGCCAGGCCCTTTTTGACGTGGCTGAAGATTGTTTTCTATCGCAACATGTTGAATATCCGACAAGGCATCGGTCTGGGCAGCAGCCATCTATGCTAGATCTGGTATTCTCCCGCTATCCA
Source organism: Octopus sinensis (assembly GCF_006345805.1). NCBI lineage: Eukaryota > Metazoa > Mollusca > Cephalopoda > Octopoda > Octopodidae > Octopus > Octopus sinensis. Next base: position 1,117,836 of record NC_043003.1, read on the forward strand.
AGATCAGTGTCAGACGTATCTGTGTGCGCCCCTCTTGCCAAGAGTGATCATGCGGTCCTGAAGTTCGTCATGCACACAACTTTTTCCACGCCCGCGAGTACTTCGCTGCCACGTAGAGTCTTCTCTGCAATTAATCTTGAAATTCTAACCGAGGCTTCCGCGCTTCTGGACTGGCGATCCCTGATGACGTTGTCCTCAGTTGACGAACTATGGTCATCCCTCAAAGCATATGTAATCTGTTTGACTGACCAGGCAGTTCCCGTTGGGCTCCCAAGAGGAAGAGAAGAAACACAAGCCCTGGGTGACGAAGAAGGTTAAACGAGAACGTCGACTCAGAGATATTGCTTGGGCTGAATTCAAAAATCTGGATTCGACTGCAGCTTTTGAGGTGTACAAAACTCAACGAGACCGAGCCGTGAAAATTGAAAAGAAAGAACGCTTCAGTTATGAATACAAAATCGCGGCAAATGCCAGTAGCAATCCAAAAACCTTCTTTGCCCATGTCCAGCGGAATTCCCGCTTGAACAACCAGATTGCAACGTTGGTAGACTCAACAGGCGTATCGATTGAGGACCCTTATCAACAGAGTCAATTATTTGCCGAAGCTTTTTCAACTATTTTCAAACAAGATGATGGTCGTGAACCCCCTCCATTTGATAGATCGGTACCTCCAATGCTTCGATTGATCATCACGCGGGACGAAGTCAAACGTGTTATTCAAGGCCTCGATGTCAACAAGGGTCACGGCCCTGACGGCATACACCCACGGGTTATCAAAGCGTTGGCTCCGGTCATCTGCGAGCCCTTAACACGACTATTCAATATATCATTGGCGACGGGTGTTATACCTGCAGACTGGAGAACAGCGATAATCTGCCCAATTTTCAAGAAAGGGAGCCGCGAAGACCCGCTTAACTACCGACCGGTTTCCCTTACATCAATAATCAGCAAGATGTTCGAAACCATCCTTAAGAAAAGTATGATGCTCCACCTCCTAAACACAGCCTCGATCACTGATTCCCAACACGGCTTCGTGCCGAAGAGATCATGCTTGACCAACTTACTAGTAATGGAAGAATTGGTGACGCGCATCCTCGATGATAGTGATGCTGTTGACATCGTTTTATTGGACTTTGCCAAAGCTTTTGACTCGGTAAACCACCGCCTACTACTTGTCAAGCTTCAAGCATATAGTTTCCATCCGGATATTGTACGATGGGTTGGTGCCTTTCTCTCAGATCGCTCCTTCCAAGTTCAAGTTAATGGTTCGCGGTCCGACGTCTCCAGTGCGAGCAGTGGCGTGCCTCAAGGTTCAGTGCTTGGGCCCTTGTTGTTCTTAGTCTTCATAAATGACTTGCCCGACGACCTCACGCAACACACCCTTCTATTTGCCGACGATATCAAACTGGTCGCTCCTCGCGGTAGTATAGAGGATCTTCGTCGATGCCTCCACCAAATTTGGAAGTGGTCTAACGATTGGGACCTGTGGTCTGAACGTGTCAAAGTGCTGTCATCTGCCTGTCGGCTCTACTCCTGCAACTCAACTTGATTTCGAGCCGGGTCGTCTGCTGCTGGAGAGGACCGATCAGGTAAAGGACCTGGGTATCTTGGTGGATTCCTCCTTTTCGCCTTCGGCCCAGTGCGTCCATGCTGCCAACAAAGCGCGCGGAATTCTGTTTTTGATTCGACGGTCATTCGGAATGCTCACAGCAGCCATATTCCTGCCACTCTATGTCACGCTGGTGAGACCCATATTGGAGTATGGGATTCAAGCTTCTTCTCCTTATCTCCTCAAAGACATACAGCATCTCGAAAGAGTCCAGAGGCTGGCTACCCGCATGGTTCATGGTCTCAAAAATTTGTCCTACGAAGAAAGGCTGAGGACGCTCGACCTTTATTCTCTTGAAAAACGCCGCCGCCGTGGTGATCTCATTCTCGCCCACAACATCATAAGCGGGAAGTGTAACCTCTCGAAAGAGCTGTTCTTCACTCCTGCTCCGGAGCGTCGGCTGCGGGGTCATTCCGAAAAGCTCTACCTGCGACGATTTCATCTCAATCGAAGGAGAGGAGCTTTCTTCGTCGGGTTGCGGATCCGTGGAACAAGCTGCCAGACGAGATGGTGAAGATGCCGACGACCGCTTTGTTCAAAGCCTCCCTGGACCTCAAGTGGCCTGAACTCTTTACATGAACACCACCCTGTACTTAACTCCATGTCCCCCTACATGGCCTTGCTATTTGCTTTTCAGCCAAATTAACTAACTAACTAACTAACTAGGTAGATATTAGTCTATTGAAAGGACTCCCACCTGAAATTTATATCGAATGCGCTGCATATGGTACACATCTTGTTTGTACAAAGAATTGTTTGGGTAGAAAGTATTCTGGAAGTCACTCGATCCGGAAATGATATCGTATCTTTTATCTTTCACTTCAGTCGATGGATTGCGCCCATGCTGGGGCACCGCCTTAAAGGGTTCTAGTCGAATAAATCGACCTCAGTGATTATTCCCTCATTCTCTTTTGCTGGGTCGCTAAGTTAAGGGGACGTAATCAAACCTACACCTGCTTGCCAAGTGGTGGGAGGTGGGTTGACAAACACAAATACACACACACGCACACATACACACACATGCAGTCATACATACACACACTCACACATATATACATACACAAATATTAAAATTCCACTGAGCGTTACGAAATCGCAGCTTACTGCTCTGTAGTAGTAGTAGTAGTAGTAGTTAGTAGTAGTAGTAGTAGTAGTAGTAGTAGTAGTGGTAGTAGTAGTAGTAGTAGTAGTAGTGGCAGCAGCAGCAGCAGTAGTAGCAGCAGCAGTAGAAGAAGAAGATGTAGTAGTAGTAGTAGTAGTAGTAGTAGTAGTAGTAGTTGTTGTTGTTGTTGTTGTTGCAGCAGCAGCAGTAGCTCCAGAAATCGGAATTGACACGAAAGCAGAGCAATCCCCCAAAACTGCTCTGCTGGGACATTTCGCCCGGCCTACTAACGTTTCTGCCTTAAATAATAATAATAATAATAATAATAATAATAATAATAATAATAATAATAATAATAATAGTAATAGTAATAGTAATAATAATAAAAATAAATAATAATAATAATAATAATAATAAATAATAATAATAATAATAATAGTAATAGTAATAATAATAAAAATAAATAATAATAAATAATAATAATAATAATAATAAATAATAATAATAATAATAGTAATAATAATAGTAATAGTAATAATATTAAATAATAATAATAATATATAATAATAAATAATAATAATAATAATAATAGTAATAGTAATAATAATAAAAATAAATAATAATAATGATAATAATAATAATAATAATAATAATAAATAATAATAATAATAATAATAATAGTAATAGTAATAATAATAAATAATAATAATAATAATAATAAATAATAATAATAATAATAATAATAATAAATAATAATAATAATAAATAATAATAATAATAGTAATAATAATAAATAATAATAATAATATAATAATAATAAATAATAATAATAATAATAATATAATAATAATAATAATATATAATAATAATAATAATAATAGTAATAATAATAAATAATAAAATAATAATAATAGTAATGATAATAATAATAATAATAATAATAAATAATAATAATAATAATAATAATAATAATATAATAATTCCAGTACATACAGACCGAACCATCAAGGCCAATAAACCAGATATTGTTGTGAAAGACCAAAACAATAAAGTTTGCTTATTGATCGACATGAGCATCCCCTGTGATCATAATATCTCAGCGAAAGAGTTTGACAAGCTCAGAAAATATAAAGACCTACTCATTGAAATTGAGAAAATGTGGCATCTCAGGGCGGTTACAATACCAGTGATCGTAGGAGCGCTAGGAATGATCAAGAAGGGAACCGAAAATTATATGAGAATGATCCCTGGCTTACCATCCCTGCAAGAAGTGCAAAAGATTGTCTTAACTGGTACATCACACGTATTGAGAAGAGCATTGTCGATGGGAGAACTGTTACTGCCCATATTTTAATTTAACCTTAAAAAAAAATAAATAAAATAAAATGAACGAACTACTGAGTTTGGTTTAATGGCCTACCAATATACACTATGAGTTTCTTTGCCCTAGGAGTCGGGAAGACACTCGGCAAGAAATGGAAGAAAATTTGAAAGAAGAAAAAAAAATTCCCAATGGATAATAATAATAATAATAATAATAATAATAATAATAATAATAATAATGATAATAATAATAATAATAAATGCCCTGATGCAGTACCAGGCAGTGGCTCTCATGGTTTCTGATCTTAACTGATTGCAAGTGTTATCATGTATATTGTTCTGTCTTGGTATAAAAGATGGGCTTCAGCAAATATTCTGCTCAATACCACAGATTTGCTTGTCAGTTGTTTGACCGTAACCAGTTGAGCATGTCCCTTAGTGGCTGACGATATGTGCATCTCTGATCACGAGCAGAAGTAGTGGGGGAGCATCATAGCTATGTGTTGAGAGGGATTCTTTGGTGTTTGAATAATTCACCTTTGGAAACAGGGGTGTTTCGTTCAACATCCTTAAACAACCCTTATTCAGAGACCTTTTGAGCGGGATGGGCTACTCGACCAGAACAAAATTCTAACTGGGCCCCACCTGCAAGGTCATGTGCTGTTTATCTTGATATGAGATCACCATGTCGCGCACAAATGGTTGTGATGCATGTGCCTAGTGTACCCTTATCAGACGGGTAGTCATGATGGGTATACTGGGCTTCGTATATTTTACCCCAATGTCACTTTGATGGCATGCACTGCTCTCTCACTCAATAATAATAATAATAATAATGATAATTATAATAATAATAATAATGATGATGATGATGATGATGTTAATGTTTTCTTTATTGGCCACATGGGCCGAGCACAAAACAGAATGGGACAATACAAACACAAAGGACAAGTGGGGCTTAGCACAAATGTTTGTGTATAAAATTGAAACAAGAAGGACAAGGGTTAACAATAAAATTCCCCCAAAAGAGGGAGTTCAACTCAGTGACAGTAGTAGTAGTAATAGTAGTGGTGGTGGTGGTGGTGGTGGTAGTAGTAGTAGTAGTAGTAGTAGTAGTTGTAGTAGTAGTAGTAGTAGTAGTAGTAGTAGTAGCTCTTCTACGAATCTAACGTGTAATTTCATGACAAACACTCAGGATTTGCCCAACTCCCCCCCCATTTCGGTAATAACAGATAATAATGACCAAATGTATATGACAGCAATGGGAAGCCTAATGACGACGACAACGATGACAACGGCCGCCATGTTTATGATAACGGCAATGTCTTTATTGTGTCATGAAAATAATGAAAGGAACGATATTACACAGATAAAATAGATATAAAAGAGAAAAGAGTAAAAAAAAAAAGGTTTTAAAAAGAGAACGACAAAAATAAAAGAAAGTAAGAAAAATATCTCAACAACTAAATGCAAGATAAAGCAAAATGGCGGCTGGACTTTTGCAGCAGTAACCACCTGAAAGCTATTATTTCGGAGCCATTATCTTGTCATTTATTCAAGCAGATATACTGGCAGATAAACGTAAATATATTTTACACAGGTGCCAATGTTATGCTTCCCCTGTTCAAAGTATCAAATGCATGTCTTTATTTCTCTCCAAGTATTGGCACACTTTCAATTGTGACTTTCCAAACGGCATTCCAGTCTTTTTTTCTTCCTTCTTTACTTCTTGCATTTAAAGTATTTTCTCCACCTCTCTCTCTCTCTCTCCCACTCTCTCTCTCCCACTCTCGTTATATATATATATATATATATATATATATATATATATATATATGTGTGTGTGTGTGTGTGTGTGGTGTGTGTGTATACATAGCTATATACATATAGATATATACATATATATATATATATATATATTTATGTGTATATATATATATATTATATATATATATATATCTATATAATATATATATATATATATATATATATAACATACGTGTATATATGACATGTATGTAAGTGCATGTGTTGCATGATATTTGTCTATATACATATGTGTGTGTGTGTGTGTGTAACATATATACGTATATACATATATATTCATAAATGCATTCATATACGTAAAGTATCAAAGTATACGTATAATACATACGTACATATACATATATAAATAAATAGAAATATATACATATATGAATTTATGCATAGTATATGTATGTATGAATGTATGCATGTATATATGTATGTATGTACGTATATATGTATGTATGTATGTATGTATGTATGTATGTATGTATGTATGTATGTGTGTGTGTGTATGTATGTATGTATGTATGTATGTATGTACGTATGTATGTATGTATGTATGTATAAGATTTAATGAGTTTCAAGAATTAGGTAATAATATCTTTTTAAAAGATAATGCTGCATAGATACGTATTATATTTCTCAGTGGTGCCTATCCTAGGCAAGAGAGGACAGTAGGCAACGGTGTGTTTAACAAAGCAGAACTATATAGGAAAAGTCTTCATTAATTTTCTATGGGTGCGTCGCTATATTTAAAACAGTCTAAAATACCTTGACAAATATAACGTCTAGGTTTGTTAGTTTTGTTCATAAATGCATAAATAACTGCAGACACAAAGACATTCATTGATACATAAATAAATTATAAACGAATTAAAAAGAATTGTGGTTAGACTGGACAATGAGTTTTACAGATAAGCAAGGCATTGTTGTTGAATAGAGAACTAAGAAGCCACAGTCAGAATAGAATTCATTGCATGACACATGCTGCAGGAATTTCAGTGTAATATATTCCTCACACCATTGTAACAGATGCAGTTGGGAGCCGCGTATAAACGATGACATGTATATTTTGGTGCCCAGTAAATTCTATGATGAGGGCGCATGGCTTAGTGGTTAGGTTGTTGCGCTCACCAGCAAGGGATCGTGGTTTCAATTCCTAGGCAGGGTGGTGCATTGAGTTCTTGAGTAAAAGACTTCATTTCACGTTGCTCTGCGATCACTTGGACACCTGACGGGTGGCACATCGTGCACCCGCCCAGGCAACATTGATTTGATGGACGAACTGAGCAAAGGTACAGCACATACATCATTATTAAACGAAGCATTTGTGGAGGTTGCTTAGCAAGAAATTGCAGAACCGTCTTTCTCGGACTACGAGAGACGACCACCACATCGTATTGCTTTATGACTGGTAACTCCAACCGAGGTGTTGTGTTAGCATTTGGTGGTGTCCAGAGTAAGAAAGTGACCAGCCCGGAAGACTACGGACTTCATATCCGTCAGTCTGCTTGTTCTGAGTTTAACACCGTTGCCTCATACAACCTTATTACAATACACACACACACACACACACATCCTTCCGACCTACCTACCTACCTTCCTACCCACCTATATGAATGCGTACATACTTAACAGGATACAGGACATTAACAAGATTGTTTCAACAAGCCATTATGCATGACGAAACTTGCGTATGTTTTATAAAGCATAAAATACCATATCACTATATATGTATGTTTTCTGTATTTCATTAATACTCCGTATGTGTGTGTGTGTGTGTGTGTGTGTGTGTGTGTGTGTGTGTGTGTGTGTGTGTGTGCGTGTGCATGTGTATGTGTATGTATATATGCATGTTATTATTCAGT
>NC_043003.1:1128046-1140546 GCF_006345805.1 Octopus sinensis
CCGAAAGGATGAAAGGTAAACTGGACCCAAACGGGATTTGAACTCGGAACATAAAGACGGACGAAGTGCCGCTAAACATTTTCCCCGACGTGGTAACGATCCTGCTACCTCACTGCTTTCTCGTTATAAAATACACTGGAAATTAGGTCTATATCTAAGCGAAGGGATCGTTTCGTGGGTTAGAAGGTCGTTTTCGCACCCATGTGCTTTCGGGTTCAAACCAACTGTGTGGCACCTTGGGCAAGAGTCTTCTACTCCAGCCGCTGGCTCAGTTAATGCCCTGGAAATGAATTCCGTAACGGAAATTATGTGGAAGGCCGTCTTAAAGACATACATACTTACACTGAACTTCGAATAGTTCTGCCTGCAGTTAGAAATGAACATTATATATATATATATATATATATATATATATATATATATATATATATATATATATATATATATATATATATTATATATATATATAAATGTTCATATATATGTATATGTATGTATGTATGTAAAGACACCAAATGGGCATCCAGTCAGTTTCTGTCAACTAAATCCACTCACAAGGCATTGGTCGGCCCAAGACACTTGCTCAAGACGTCAGGGGTAATTGAACCCGAAACCATGTGTTTGTAACCTATAAATGTGTCAATGATTTTGAACGCGGAAAGGATAATTGCTATAGTTTTTGTGCATCATCCATCATGGCGTGGAAACTGATAGTAAAGGATGAGGTAGGGAAACCCAGTTGTACAACGCGTGAGCTCGGTTCAACATAAAGTTAACTCTTGTTTTGCTGACACGTCACGAATGACGTAATTTCCCTCATCCCGTTCGGACGTTATGGTTATTATACGGTGTATAGTGCATCCACAGATGTTGAGAGTGGAGCAAAAGTTGACAAACAAATATCACGATGACTCACTTGAAGTGAAAACTGTAACGTGAGAAACTGAAAACCAATGTTGTATGCAAAATATTCAAATGCAGTATTTTATACAAAGGCATGTGTAGGACATTACAAAAACATGGCGTGAATTTTTTCAGTAACAACTGAGACTTCAAACAAACCAGCAACAAAGGGTTTCCGAATATTTCTGAAATCTTTTCTGGTTGAAAAGAGAATAAAACTTGCATTCTTAGATTATTTCTTTTCTTTACATTCTTAGATTTTTGAGGAAATAAGAAATCAGCGAATAACTATTAAGAGACACCAGTTCTGGCTCGGAATAAAATGTTGCTGTTTTTTTTCTTTTATCTTTTTACATGTTTCAGTCATTAGACTGCGGCCATGCTGGGGCACCGCCCAGAAGTTATAGTCGAATGAATGAATCGACTCAAGTACTTCTTTCTCAAGCCTGGTTCTTATTCTTAGTATTTTGCCGAACTGCTAAGTTACAGGAACGCAAACACGCCAATACCAGTAGTCAAGATAGATAGATAGATAGATAGATAGATAGATAGATAGATAGATAGATAGATAGATAGATAGATAGATAGATAGATAGATAGATATAGGCGCAGGAGTGGCTGTGTGGTAAGTTGCTCGCTTACCAAGCACACGGTTCCGGGTTCAGTCCCACTGCGTGGCACCCTGGGTAAGTGTCTTCTACTATAGCCTCAGGCCGACCAAAGCCTTGTGAGTGGATTTAGTAGATGACGGAAACTGAAAGAAGCCCCTCGTATATATTTTTTTCATTTCATTTAGTTTCAACTCACGAGCTGTGGCCATGCTGGGGCACCGCCATTTGGTGTTGCTACATGATTTTACTTCACGAATGCTTTTTAGCAACTGCCATTTGGTGCATGAGAGAGTTTGATGCAGCTGCCCTCATTTGCACCTCCTGTCGTGAAGTTGGTTCATCTGGGACACCTGACAGGAAGAGGTCCAACTTTATTTTGAAGACATCTGCATCCACCCTATGCAGGTCTCTCAGGTCCTTCGGGAGGGTATTGAAGAGCTGTGGACCTCTGAAGCCCAGACTATCGCAGTATCTTGTCCTACATCTTGATGGTAAATTTGGAGTCCTTGGCACTATCCAGTGGCGCCCAGTCCTAGTATTTGTGTAACTCTCGATGCCAAAGTTTGGGACAAGTCCTTCCAGGATCTTTCAGATGTACATTATGGTATATCTTTCTCGCCTACGCTCTGAGGAATAGAGTCTTAATCCCAATAGCTTATATGCTGCATAGAGGCTATCTTCTTCGTGTACAGTGGTCTTTCTCTCTGGGACACATTTGTAGCATATGGCTTGCATTACAGACATGAATTGTTGAAGTTTCATGTCGATGTCTGGTGAGGAGAGACATTTAGGCCAGTTTTGTTTGAGGATCTCTTTCTCAATTTGTTTCCAGTTTGCCTTATGGAAGTTCAAGCAGGAAAAATTCTGAGAGTTTCTTGTAGGCTGCATGTCCATGCTTTCCTTTGGCCCGTACATGGCCAACTCTACCATGTTGTGATCCGAGAGTAGTGTCGGTGTCACTTTCACATTATGGATGAGATCCATATTATTTGTGAAGCAGAGATCCAGTATGTTACCTGCCCTGGTTGGCTGGAGTATTATTTGCTCCATGTACAGAGAGTTGACGAGGTTCAGGAGGGATCTCGCCTGTCCTCGTTCGCATCGTGTCATTCCTGGGAGAGAAAGGCCCTCGGGCCATCTGACATTGGGCAGATTGAAGTCTCCCATAAGAAGTACACTTATATGTTGTTCTAATGTGACTAGAACAACATCTGGAGGGCGATATGTAGCACATATAACTACACCGAGTTGCCTTATATGTACAACTAGTGTGTCACACACCGAATTTGAATACGACAAAAGGACCTGGGGTGTAAGGTCCTCGCGGATGTACATAGCAACTCCACCATGACTCCTTTCTTTTCTGTCGGCCCGTAATACAACATACGGGTGTATGTGTATTTCCGCATTTGCTATATCTGGTTTCAGGTGTGTTTCCGTAAGTGTTATGCATAAGGCTTGATTGCATGCAACAAGGTCTCTCAAGAAAGGGATTTTTGTCCTGTTACTGAGTGTTAGCAGTCCTCTGATGTTCAGTAGGAGCATCGAGGTGATGTGTGTGTGTTGTTGCTAGTGGTGTCCACAGAAATTGAAAGGAGATTATTCACAGAATGTAAACAAAAATGAGGTCCTAACTCAGACGTTACATTGAATTACGGGAAAATAAACAAATGAAAAGGATACTTATCCGCAAGAGGCAAAATTCCAAATCCCTGTCCCTATTCGATGAAGTTTTCTTTCAAAAAAGAAAAGAAAACAATTCCTTTTGCTTCTTACAGTCGGCTGGAATTAAACTTACGAATTGCCACCACGTGCTTTTTCGACGGAAAATTTCGCATGCGTAACAAACTTTAATGTATCATATTTGGCTTGAAGCGAAATATATTACGGTTTTTAACTAATATATCCCAGTAGACCGCTATGAGATAATAAGTTCTACGTTTTTATCAGTTTTAGCAGATTATTTCGTCAATTTATGCAACCTTTTTTGTTTTTGTTTTTTTTCACAGAGAGAAGAAAACACGTCCTTCTTCTACGAAAGCGGAAGTTTATATATATATATATATATATATATATATATATATATATATATATATAATATATATATATATATACAACTAATGTAGGATAACATTTTTTTCGAAAAAAAAAAAATTTATCAATGGCCAGCATATCAAAAAATACCTTTAAAGGTTAAATTTATAAATAACTTATAATTTAAGGGGAAAAGAAAATTTCTAATGCCAAATATGCCGAAAAAGACAAAATTGTCCATAACCGCTTAAATTATAATGGTTATTGACAATTTTGTCTTTTTCGGCATATTTGGCATTAGAACTTTTCTTTTGCCCTTTTTATATATATATATATATATATGAATATATGCGTGTGTGTGTATATGTTTGTGTGTGTGTGTGTGTGTGTGTGTTGTTGCTAGTGGTGTCCACAGAAATTGAAAGGAGATTATTCACAGAATGTAACAAAAATGAGGTCCTAACTCAGACGTTACATTGAATTACGGGAAAATAAACAAATGAAAAGGATACTTATCCGCAAGAGGCAAAATTCCAAATCCCTGTCCCTATTCGATGAAGTTTTCTTTCAAAAAAGAAAAGAAAACAATTCCTTTTGCTTCTTACAGTCGGCTGGAATTAAACTTACGAATTGCCACCACGTGCTTTTTCGACGGAAAATTTCGCATGCGTAACAAACTTTAATGTATCATATTTGGCTTGAAGCGAAATATATTACGGTTTTTAACTAATATATCCCAGTAGACCGCTATGAGATAATAAGTTCTACGTTTTTATCAGTTTTAGCAGATTATTTCGTCAATTTATGCAACCCTTTTTTGTTTTTGTTTTTTTTCACAGAGAGAAGAAAACACGTCCTTCTTCTACGAAAGCGGAAGTTTATATATATATATATATATTATATATATATATATATAATATATATATATATACAACTAATGTAGGATAACATTTTTTTCGAAAAAAAAAAAAAATTTATCAATGGCCAGCATATCAAAAAATACCTTTAAAGGTTAAATTTATAAATAACTTATAATTTAAGGGGAAAAGAAAATTTCTAATGCCAAATATGCCGAAAAAGACAAAATTGTCCATAACCGCTTAAATTATAATGGTTATTGACAATTTTGTCTTTTTCGGCATATTGGCATTAGAACTTTTCTTTCTTTCTTTTGCCCTTTTTATATATATATATATATATATGAATATATGCGTGTGTGTGTATATGTTTGTGTGTGTGTGTGTGTGTGTGTGTGTGTGTGTGTGTGTGTGTGTGTGCGTGTGTTTGTCTCCCCCCTCCCAAAATCGCTTGACAACCTATCCTGGTGTGTTTACGTCCCCGTAACTTAGCGGTTCGGCAAAAGAGACTGATAGACTAAGTACTAGGCTTACAAAGAATAAGTCCTGGGATCTATTTGCTCGACTAAAGGTGGTGCTCCAGCATGGCGGCAGTCAAATAACTGAAACAAGTAAAAGAATAAAAAAAATACGACGAGCTTCTTTCAGTTTCCGTCAACCAAATCCACTGACAGGGCTTTGGTCGGCCCGGGGCTAGAGTAGAAGACACTCGCCCTCGGTGCCACCCCGTTCGTCTGAACCCGAAGCCATGTGGCTGGGAAGCAAGCTACTTACCACACAGCCACGCATGCGCCAATCTGCTTACGTCACTGACAAGAAAAGATGTTTACTAAGGTAAACGTGAGTGTTTTAACGAACGCTTAAACTGGATTAAAAGATTAATAATGCAGGAAATGATTAATCTTTTTATCTTTTACTTGTTTCTGTCATTGGACTGAAGCCATGCTGGAGCACCGAACCAGACGTTTTTAAAGTCTGGTACTTAAATTTAATCGTCTCTTTAGCCACACTCCTAAGTAACGGGAATGTAAACAAGACAATACCGGTTGTCAAGCGATGATGAGGGACAAACACAAAGACACACACACACACACACACACACAGACACACACACACACACAAATACACACACACAATTCAAACTTAGTACGAGTCCATATCTCGTAGAATTCAAGCTGTAATTATTGCCAAAGGTGGTCCAACCCCACATCAAAATAAATTTGTTTTGTCCAACCCCTGTATGTGTGAGTATACATAAATACATGCATACACACACATACATACATACATACATACATACATACATACATACACACATACACACCTTCACAAGACATTGGTTGGCCTGGAGCTATAGCAGAAGATACTTGTCCAAGGATCCGTGCAGCAGGATTGAACCCGAGACTACATTATTGCCAAGTGAGCTTCTAAACTACACGGCCATGCTTTATTTTTTTAATTAACTTAGAAATAGCTAATTCATATACCTTGCATTGAAGAGTAAGCTCTCACGCAATCTCCAACTGCTCATGCTTCCATGAAATGACGCCATATCGTTGTCTTTTTAAAACTCGATCAGCCATAGAGGAACAAATCTATAATCGAAGGCATCCAACCTGTGACCACACAGCCACGCCTTCACCTCTCAACTTTTCACTGATGATGAAGTACTCTGTCCAAAAACGTTAGATTCCTCACTCTTCCCGGCTGGCTCTTTTATCGGTTTTACTAGATAACACTGGAATATAAGTAAGTTTAGACATCTCCGAACAGTTCTATGACCGAGGTAGATATTCTTTTCTACTCTAGGCACAGGGCCAGAAATTTTGGAGGAGGGAACCAGTCGATTAGATCGACCCCAGTACGTAATTGGCACTTAATTTATCGACCCAGAAAGGAAAAAAGGCAAAGTCGACCTCGGCGGAATTTGAACTCAGAACATAAAGACAGACGAAATACTAAGCATTTCGCCCGGCGTGCTAACGTTTTTGCCAACTCACCGCCTTAAGAATTATATATTCTTTTCTGCTCTAGGTACAAGGCGCGAAATTTTGGGGGAGGGGGACTGTCAATTAGACCGACCCCAGTACGCAACTGGTACTTAATTTATCGAAGCCGAAAGGATGAAAGTCAAAGTCGACCTCGGCTGAATTTGAACTCAGAACCTATTTCTTTACTACCCACAAGGGGCTAAACACAGAGGGGACAAACAAGGACAGACAAACGGATTAAGTCGATTACATCGGCTCTAGTGCGTAATTGGTACTTATTTAATCGACCCCGAAAGGATGAAAGGCAAAGTCGACCTCGGCGGGATTTGAACTCAGAACGTAACGGCAGACGAAATACCTTTTGCTTTACTACCCACAAGGGGTTAAACACAGAAAGGACAAACAAGGACAGAGAAACGGATTAACTCGATTTCATCGACCCAGTGCATAACTGGTACTTTATCTATCGAACCCGAAAGGATGAAAGGCAAAGTCGACCTCGGCGGAATTTGAACTCAGAACGTAACGGCAGACGAAATACCGCTAAGCATTTCACCCGGCGTGCTACAGTTTCTGCCAGCTTGCAGCCTTCTGTGACCAGAAATATTACCCTGGATTCGATCACTGTCTCAGTCTAGAAAACACCCTAATGTTCTGCTGCAAATAGGCTGCAGACTGAGCTATTTTCATACCCTTTCGTTCACATGAACACTTGCAAGGTGCACATGTTTGACTAAATGTGTTGGGAAGGTGTGAAGGGAATTTATGATCGTTTGTTTAAAATCTTTTGGCAAATTTCAAGAACGTGAAACAGTCGTGTAAATATAAAATAGAAAGAATATTTTTAAATTGAAATCTTTTTAAAGTAACACTATGTTGTCCGGACGTGATATTCTGGGGGGAACACCCCTCTCCAGAATTATTGTTAAAGGGAAACGTTGGAGATTTTTATGTGACTCAGTTTCACACCACATCTGTGTATGTGTGAGTGTTGGCGAGAGTGAGAGAAGGGGGGAGAGATAGAGAGAGAGAGAGAGAAAGAAATAGTGGGAGAGAGAAGATATAGGAGAGAGGAATTTGCGCGTGTGTGTGTGTGTGTGTGTAAGTGCACGCGCGCCCTGTCAAGGAGAAATAAATTTTGTCAAAGAATTAGGTTACTGGCAAGCAGCTTTCATTTTGTAATTATTTTATCGATTTCTTTGAAATGAAAGGCTAAGTTGACCGTGATGTAATTCGTACTAAATGCACAATACATCGAACTCTTAGTTATCATACACCTCGATCTGTATCGAACATCTTTACTGCTATGTTTGATGGTGTTACTAATGGACTGATCATGTCTTCTGTTCCTTTCATGAATGTTTGGCACAGCCGTGGCTGTGTGGTTAAGAAGCTTGATTTGCAACCAGGTAATCTTAGGTTCAATCCTATTGGAAGGCATTTAGGCAAATATCTTCAACTATTGCCCGGGATTCGATTAATGTCATGTGAGTGAACTTGGTTTTGGTAGGCGAAGTGTGTCGAAGCCCGTAGTGTGTGTTTATATGTGTGTGTAGATAGATAGATAGATAGATAGATAGACAGACAGACAGACAGACAGACAGACATAGATTAGTTATAGGATCAATAGAATCTAGGCACATCAACACTTAGGACGCCAGAAATGGCTAGGCACAATAACATAGGATTCACAGTGAGGTAAAACAACCATGAAGGTATCAGGTGTTGGTAGGATACTGTGTGTTTGTGTGTGTGTGTGTGTGTGTGTTTTATATCCACCGCTTGACAACTAGCGTTGGTTTGTTTACGTCCTCGCAACCTAGCGGCTCGCCAAAGTAGACTCGATAGAATAAATACTACACTTTAAAAAATAAAGCACTGCGGTTCAATTTGTTCGACTAAACTCTTCAAGGCGGTGCTCCAGCGTGGGCCGCAGACCAATGACTGAAACAAGTGAAATGCGAAATGTAGTAGTGCCCCCAAAGCACTTTATACAGTCTACCTTTTCTTAAGATAATAGTGAGTTGAGTGATTTGGTTACTATTTCTAGCATAGCGAATGACGACATAGAGCAGGGTTCTCAATCCCTTTTTAATCATCGACCCCTTCGATTCCTATTCAACTTGTGTGGAAATTAATTATAGGCGCAGGAGTCACTGTGTGGTAATTAGCTTGCTTACCAACCACATGGTTCCGGGTTCAGTCCCACTGCGGGGCACCTTGGGCAAGCATCTGCTACTATAGCCTCGGGCCGCCCAAAGCCTTGTGAGTGGATTTGGTAGACGGAAACTGAAAGAAGCCCGTCGTATATATATATATATTATATATATATATATATTATATATATATATATATATATCTGTGTGTGTGTGTTTGTGTGTGTGTTTGTCACCCCACCATCGCTTGACAACCGATGTTGGCGTGTTTACGTCCCTGTAACCTAGCCGTTCGGCAAAAGAGAACAATAGAATAAGTACCAGGCTTACAAAACAATAAGTCCTGGAGGGGGGGCGATTTGTTCGACTAAAGGCGGTGCTCCAGCATGGCCGCGGTCAAATGACTGAAACAAAAAGAAAAGAACAAAAGAAAGAATAACTATAAGAAATTGTATAAAATAAAACATTCTGTGTTGTTGAAAAAACCGATTTATTGCATCTAAACTTTAACCCTAAAATCTCATAAGCGCCCCCAACGGACATTAGGGCCCTAGATGAGCATCACTAGTAGTGAGCACCCATTGCTATGTGGGTTTTGCCTTCCTTTGGATAACCACTCCATCTTAATCCCACAAAAAAAGACAATTAGCAACATACACATCGATTTCTGAGTATTAATCATTAGATTCTTTCTTTGCCAGTCTTAAATCGATATCAGAGATCTCCAAGGAGAAGAGAAAATGAGAAAGTGTGGCGTTTATGAGTTTCCAAAGAGAAGCAATGATGTGAAGTGAAATGGAATCAAGCGAAAGAGCGACAAATCAGATTCAAACTCAAATCGTAGACCCAGATTTACGTCGCTCGACGACAAACATATTCTGTATTCCCTGGATTTCATCAATTTAATATATCTAATGTGTCTAATTTGTTTATCCGCATAATTGCCTCTATCCCCGCTCGACCTGATCCCTTTCACAGCTTTTCTTTACCTTGTGGAATGATCCCCTGTAAAGACATTGGAGCCGAAGTTTGAACCTTTTGAGCACTGTCTTCCATGCGGGCAATCTCTGGATCTCTTCTCTGGATTATATTACCAGGCGTCATTAACACAAACATGGCTGTGTGCAAAGAAAACTCGATTTCCAGCCAGATTGTTTCGGGTGGAACCCTATATCGTGGCGCAGGAGTGGTTGTGTGGTAAGTAGCTTGTTTACCAACCACATTGTTCCGGGTTCAGTCCCACTGCGTAGCACCTTGGGCAAGTATCTTCTACTATAGCCTTGGGCTGACCAAAGTCTTGTAAGTGGATTTGGTAGACGGAAACTGAAAGAAGCCCGCCGCAAATATGTGTGTGTGTGTGTGTGTGTGTGGGTGTATGCGCGCGCGCATGTATATATATATACATGTCGCCATGATTGACCTCTAACTCCAAAAGTTTTTATTCTCTGTTTATTTCCTCGTGCTCCTTTCTGCTGAAGAGCGCAGGCTTGAAACCTAAAAGACATTTTCTCCTTCCCGAGCGTCAAACTAATACACCTGCTTGTTGTTTATACACCTGTCTCCATGTTTTGTTTTTCTGTAAATTTCAACTATCTCTCTCTCTCTCTCTCTCTCTCTCTCTCTCTCTATATATATATATATATATATATATATATATATATATATATATATATATATATATATATATATATATATATATTATGTATGTATGTATGTATGTATGTATGTATGAATGCGTGTGTATGCATACACGACAGGCTTCAATGCAGTTTCCATCAGCCAAATTCGCACAGAAGACATTTTTCGTTTTGAAACTATTGTAGAAGACAAAACACTTGTCCAAGGTGATGCGAACCAGAAACCAGGTGGTTCCGAAGCGAGCTTCGTAACCATGCAGCCATGCCAGCACCTATAAAACCAAAATATGCCAAGGGTCATCATCGTTTCTACCACGGATCCCGTTATTCGTTTTCCTCTCTCCATTTCCTATTTCCAACATTATTCGTCTGTTGGGATTCCTGTCCATCACAATTAGTCTTTTGTTTATTCTGAGTTGTCCATTTTGTATTTATGTTTCATGTTTAACATGTTTCACTCATTAGACTGCGGCCATGCTGGGGCACCGCCTTGAAGAATTTTTATTTGATCAAATCGGCCTCAGTACTTATATATTCTTTTTATAAGCCTGGTATTTATTATATCTGGCTCTTTTGCCGGACTGCTAAGTTACGGGGACGTAAGCACATCAACATTAGTTGTCAAGCTACGGTAGGAGACACTCATTCACACACACACACACACATATAATATAATGTAACATATATATATTGGTGCATTGTTGTACCATTATCTTACATATATATCTCATATATATATTTTATATATATATTTCACCAATGGAGAAGTTCTTAAGCAGATCAGGCCGAAAATGTCGCTACAAGCTAGGATCACCAAGCATAGATTGGCATATTTTGGTCATATTATGCGGAGAAAATCCCTGGAGAATGACATCGTACTCGGAATGGTCAGTGGTAAGAGAGGAAGAGGCCGACCAAGAACCCGCTGGCTTGACACCATCAAGAGTGATACTGAAATGGACATAGCCAATCTGAAAGAAGCGGCCCAGGATAGAACTGATTGGAGGACACTGATCCATCGAGTAACCGAGAGTCAACTTCGACTGAGCGGATATATATATATATATATATATAGAAACAGACATTTTTTACAAAGCCACAGACGCCAAACAATACCTTCTTTTTAATTCATGCCACCCAAGACACACTAAAAGAAACATTTCCTTCAACCTTGCAAGAAGGATATGCACAATAGTGTCAGAACAAAATACCAGGAACTTTAGACTGCAAGAACTCAAAAACACCCTAATTGACAGACATTACCCAGCTCAACTCATAGAGGATGGGATCAGACGTGCAACAGAAATCAACATAGAAACTTTAAGAAAAGTTCAACACAACAACACACCTTCCCCGAAAATACTACCTTACATATCCACATACAACCCAGAAACAAAGAAGCCTTCACCATCATCACCCAGAATTTACCAATACTTCATAAGGACCCCAAATTAAGGAAATTTTAAACATACACCAAATCATTAAAAGCTACAAACAGCCTAAATCACTTAAAAAGATTCTCACAAAGGCAAAATTGTTTTCTGAAATTACGGATGCAAAAGTAAAAAAATGTGGTAGACCGAACTGTGCAACATGTCCAAGCCTGCTAGAAGGATCAGAATTCCTCTTCAAAGAGGGACAGAAATTCAAGATCAAATCTAATTTTACTTGTGCCTCTGAAAACATAATTTATGTCATAAAATGCTCGGGCTGCCACCAAGACTACGTGGGATCCACGGAACTATCACTCAGACGTAGATGCACACTGCATCGACAACAGATTGCATTCCCAGAATACAGAATGATACCTTTTAGTGAGCACATTGAGAAATGCGCAAAGCAACTACTACCACAATTTTTAATCTTTCCATTTTACCAATGTGCTATCGGAACACCAACACAAATTAGACTAAACAAGGAAACACTTTTCATTGAAAAGTACAAGCCCAGACTTAACCATTCCAACATACTTATACAGAGAAATTCACTCCAAAGGAAAGACAAAAAAATTTAAGCGATTATCTCCCTTACACCGGAAGAAATCACTTATTACCTCCCCTTATCTAGAACTCTTTTCAACATAAACATAACGATAACTCTTCTCAACATAAACATAACGATGTAAGAAATTTGAAAAGCTGAACGCGAAACCGGTCATTTCTTCTAAACTATGTCATTGTAAGAAAAAAATTTATAATATTCTTCAGACATATTGACTAAAATATATATTTTTTAACCTTTTAAAACAAGCCTTCTGTAGTTTTTTCACTTTTTACTATTTTATATAGATATATATATATATATATATATA
>NC_043003.1:1145546-1155546 GCF_006345805.1 Octopus sinensis
GACAGACCACCTTGAGCAAGAAACGATTTCGGACACTCACACATGATGTACCACAGCTAGCTTTTAACAAGACACAGTGCGGTTCTCTCCTTCCAGTCGGCGGTTATATTACCATCATCTTTTTTTTTTTTAATAAACAACCAACGCAGTAAATCATGTCCGGCAATAAATATGTTAAAAGTTCGTGAGTTGCTTCATTTGTGTTATTACACGCCGTCAGCTTGACCACACGACGATGGTCTTCTACACCAACAACCGGCCAACCACCACCACCACCACCAACATGCTACCCAATCACGATCTCCCTCTCCACAATGCGTTCATAGCATTGAACACGCGTAGCTTTCACGAGTGTAAACTAATCTTAAAACGTGAAATTAAAAAAAAAAATTTTTAATTGAATTTTTAAACATTCCCTAACATTTTAGTGATGCCTTTTAAAAAGGCTTTGGACAACAGACATTCTAAGTCTGCCAGTTTTTAAAATTAAAACTTTTTTTTTTTTTGAGAAACTGGTTTGGATTAGAAGATTTACAACCGTAATAGTATATTTATTTATTGATTCATTTATTTACGTATTCATTTCCATTAATACGGTTCGCTTGTATTTTAAGTGTGTAAACATATATTTTGTTTGCATTTGGAAGCATTTGTTTGTTTTCCTTTCTGATAACTTAAAACTGTAATTTCAATTCGAAGTTATTATAGATAAAATGAAATTGTAAATATATTTATACATTTCAAATGAGATCGGAATGTATTTATATGCGAAACAAAATGTATTAATACACATGCACATTAAAAGCAGACGAAATACATTTGCAGCACGATATAAAATACATCAATACACTTGAAATGCGAAAGAAATCTATTCATATACGAAGCGAAATATAATTATTATTTATACATCTTAAATGCAAACAATATGAATTTGTATTGGAAACAAAGTATGTTTAAACAATTAAAATGCGAACAAAATGTATTTATATACGAGACACGTGTATCTAAGGCGTGCACATACACACACACACACACACCCACGTTTGGCCCGTGGTCTCCCTTGACAGAAATCTCTCAAGTATTTACGTATTAATTATCCTTATTCGTAGTTATTATAATTTTAAGTTACAAAAATATATAATTATAATGATGGTAATAAATAAAAATGATTATAATTCTTTTATTTGCCACTAAGAGGGCGAACATTTGGAGAAGGAAGGTGTGGGGTAACCTGAAACCTTAAGGGGAAATCTTAAATCGATTTCATCATATTCTGATTGCCATTTCAATCCACCAGAAGGAAAGCAGAATGGTGGCGGTGGTGGTGTGTGTGTGTGGTGGGGGAGCAATCTGAAATCACTACAGAGGCGTTTATTTTGCCAGTAAGTAACATTGAGTGGGAAGTAGGGTAAAACCATGGTGTGCGTCACAGAAAACAAGTTATATTACAGGTTTGAAAACGTCACAATTTGGCAAGAAAAAAAAAACATTTCTGGCGAGTTAAAAACCGTTTTGGCTAGCAAAATATCACAGTTCTTATCAAGGAAAAAAACTCACAAATCTTGCTAAGAAGAAGTCACAATTCTTTCCCAGGAAAGAGCTACAAACCTGGCAGCAAAACAGCCACAATTATGGCTTGGGGGTGGGGGTGGGGGGTGAGATACACATCTAGCAGGAAAAATATCGTGTTTCTTCTATCAAGGAAAAAGCCTCAGTAAAAAGAGGAAAAAAAAAAGAATCGCATTTTATGTAAATATAAAAATGATTAAAGTCAATAAAAACGAATAATTAAAGTCGCTAATGAATTTATTTCACACGACCTGCATTTAAAAGCAGCTCGACTCGTTTAATTAATGACCAATCCTGGATGTAAAAATGATCACGTTTTATTGAATCTCATTACCTTTTGTCCGACGCACTAGCGATCCTGACAGCAATAACAGGCGTGGCTCTTGGTTAAAAAGATCGCTTTTCAACCACATGGTTCCGTGTTCAATCCCATTACACGGCAGCTTGAGAATATATATTCTATTATAGCTCCGGGGCCGGTCAATGACTTGCGGATAAATTTGCTAGACGGAAACTATGGGGAAGCCCATCGTATATAGACGACACACACACGTGTTTGCGTGTGTGTGTATGTATGTGTGTCTTTTGTTTGTGTTTGTCTCTACGACTTGTCAAGTGGCGTTGGTTTGGTTACATCCCCGCCTCCCCGTACTTGACCTTATATCTATCTATCTATCTATCTATCTATCTATCTATCTATCTATCTGTCTGTCTGTCTGTCTGTCTGTCTGTCTGTCTATCTATCTATCTATCTATCTGTCTGTCTATCTATCTATCTATCTATCTATCTATCTATCTATCTATCTCCTCTCTCTCTCTCTCTCTCTCTCTCTCTCTCTCTATATATATATATATATATAATATATATATATATATATGTACTGTCGCTTATTATTCAGCTAAACACTTCAGAGTGGAGCGCCAGAATGGCTGCAGTCCAATGACTGAAACAAGTCGACAATAAAACACACACACACACCACACACACACACACCACACACACACACACATTCATTCATACATACAAAATACATACATACATAGAGAGAGAGAGAGAGAGAGAGAGAGAGAGAGAGAGAGAGAGCTTTTGTTCTTGGGTCATTAGAAAACATTTGTCATGTTAATGCTATCTTGTTATCAACAACATACGTACTATTGTCAGCAAAATTCTATTATCTATCTTCGTCAGTTCTTTGTTTCCCACGTTATCACACACACACACACACACACACCACACACACACACACACACACACTCGTGATTTCAAGAATATGTATGACTTGCTAATAGATAACGAAATAAATAAGAAACGCATCTCATCAGAAACTTTAATGCGATTACAGCTACAAAGCAAGTTAATTGGTTGGTTTTGCTGTCGAGTGTTTCAGAAACACAGAAGCCAGAAAAAGAAGAACAAAAAAATAACCTGAGAGAAACAAAAGAAAATTCAGCTCAGAGATGTTTTTTCAAGATGACAGCCGCAATCTTTTGCTATCGCTTATTTTTTAATTTTTCATTTGCTTCAGTTATTGGACTGCGGCCGTGCTACAGCACCACTTTGAAGGATGTTGTCAAAGAGATCGCCCAGTGTACCTCCAGGGGTTTATTCTCGCTTCTTTTTAAAGTCTGGAAGTTATTCTAATTGTCTGTCTTTTATCAAACTGCTAAGTTACGGGGACGTAAACAAGCCTTACTCCTGTTATCAATCGATGGTGGCGGCAAACAGTCACACTGAGAGAGAGAAAAAAGAGAGAGGGGGGAGAAAGAGAGAGAGAAGGGTTCCCTCACTGCTTCCGCCTAGCAAATTTACTCACGAGGGTTCGGTTGGTCTGAGGTAATAGTAAGAAATATTTGTCCAAGGTGCCGCACAAAGGGACCGAACCCGAAACCATATGTGGCTGCAAAGCTAACTTCTGAACCACTCAACCTTGTTTGCGTTACGTATTTTGAGTTCTTTTTTATGATACAATATAATTAATTCGCGAAACATTGAAGAAATAGCAACGAAATCTCCTTAAAATCACACTCTGCCTTCTGAAATACAGAAGGATACACAGAACAAGTAATCTTTGATATACAAAAGGGAGACTACAAGTGGAACACTTGATTATATCTCTCCCTAATCCGGACAGATCTTGGACTAAAGAACAGCAAGCGCACCATAAAATGATCAGAAATTTTATACGCCATCAGCTTTTGAAGAATTCTTTGTACAAGAGCCGTCAAGAATGCATTCAGAAACATTGTTTGGTTTTAACGTTTCTTCAAAACACCTTGCAATAGAATCGTTAAAGTCAAATCATGTGTTTTGCTGCCCCCATTTCCCCTCCCCCATCAAATAAAAGTTATAATAAATAAACATAGGTGCAGGCGTGGTTGGGTGCTAAGACATTTGCTTTCCATCCACATGATTCCGGGTTCAATACTATTGCGTGGTCGACCAAAGCCTTATGAGTGAATTCGGTAGGCAGAAACCGATAGAAACCCGTCGTATATATATATATTATATTATCTATCTATCTACCTACCTATCTCTCCCTCTCTCTCTCTCTCTCTCTCTCTCTCTCTCTCTCTCTATATATATATATATATATATATATATTATATATATATATATATATATATATATATGCGACGGGCTTCTACACAGCCTAATTTAACTCAGGCGATCTTTTCACGTAGCCTGTCTCCATAATAATTACTTTTTATACACAGAGTAATATTTTTTTCTCTACGAGAGCTAAAGTACGTTTGTAATGTTTTATGTCCTTGTAGGTTGCTTTAGATATTACATGCTTTAATGCGCTCAGCATTTTTTGCTTTCATTATTCGCTGCTGACATTCGGTTGCGTCTAATATGGCTGAGCATCTTCTACGTCGTTTTATACGGTAATTGCAATACTTTAAGCGACTGAAGTCGAGGATTACATAACAAAATAATACAAAACAAACGAGTGGGCAAACGCCTGGATTTCAGATTGCTTCTGATCTGTTGTTTGAGAAAGCTACTTAAGTCTTTATTGACTTCGTTCATTCAACAAGAGAATAGGTGCAAGAGGTTTCTTAGCGAAAAACTTTCATTGTTTTTTTTTTTTTTTCAACAAAACAACTGATGAGAAACAAAGCATAACATACAAGCATCCATAGAAATTGGTTTTTCTTCAAAGCCAGAAGGCTTTTTTGCTGAAAAGCTAGCAAAAATCTTGAAATATCAATAGACAAATTGCATCATTGTTTATGCTTCATTTCCCATGAATTTGTGTTTGGATGATTTTGTTTCGTGCTGAACTTCAGAAAGATCAGGATCCAAGTTCCAGCAACAGTCCACCATCATATACAAGTTCTATCTTCATTGATACCTTTGCTCCATGGATTTTACGTCCTGATGGAAACGTCCCCTCCCCGCTCGTCACTTATGTCACCAAGATTTTCAGGGAATTTACCAAGGTGACTACGGAGATAGTACAGTTTTAAGCTCATATTTGCACCCAACTTTTGGCAGTTTTCGTGCGTATTGTTAGCTGGCTGTTTTGTTGTTGCCAAGAAAGTCATTTACAACTACTACAAATGAAATCCATGCTGCTGCTTCAATGCGATTTACAAAGTTCCCTTATTTTATCAATTTTCTGATTTGAGGTCCTTCAACTATTTCAACTTGTCTGTTCCCTGCAGACTGAGAAGTGAAAGCAGGGGCCATCTTTAACCAAACTGCTTCATAATGCCAAGTTTGATATGGATGATTTTTCCCGGTTGAAATAAAGGCTCTTCAACCACATTAAAACACCTGGGACTAATGTTCGCTGCTGCCATCCTTTGGTCACCCAATGTTTTGTTTTTCCTGGCTCTACTGTCCCACATATATAAAAAGCATAGCCATTTACTGTATCCACTTTATTGCTCCAAAAGAAATTTGGCCATCTTAAAGTCTGTGCATGTGGAGGCACATGGCCTAGTGGTTAGAGCAGCGGAATTGTGGTCGAGGGATCGCGGGTTCGAATTTCAGACCGGGCGATGTGTGTGTTTATGAGCGAAACACCTAAGCTCCACGCGGCTTTGGCAGAAGGTAATGGCGAACTTTTGCTGACTCTTTCGCCACAACTTTCTCTCACTCTTTCCTCCTGCATCTTGCAGCTCACCTGTAACGGATCGGCGTCCCGCCCAGGTGGGGAACCTATACGCCAAGGAAACCGGGAAAGCGGCCCTTATGAGCCAGGCATGGCTCGAGAAGGAACAAAGTCTGTGCATATCATCCACAGATGATTGAGGTAGGGTATCTTAAAATCTGGACTTGATGGTAAACAATGGACATCACTTCCAGATTCAGTATATCGGAAATTTTTCAAATTAGGTAGAAACGCCCTGACAATAACAACAAAAAACTGTTGGATTGAATTGTTGTATTTGCAATGGTGAAT
Source organism: Octopus sinensis (assembly GCF_006345805.1). NCBI lineage: Eukaryota > Metazoa > Mollusca > Cephalopoda > Octopoda > Octopodidae > Octopus > Octopus sinensis. The sequence continues at coordinate 1,151,531 of NC_043003.1, forward strand.
TTAAATTTATAATATTTTACAAAACACGACGAAATATTTTTGAAAGGCTTTTTAGAAATATTCACGATTTTATACTTTATAAGTGTTTAAGTTTGACAGAAGCGATAAAGTTAGAACATTAAAGACATTTACGATTGTAAATTGATATTTTTGATTCTTAAATCTGATTGTTAATTCGTTGTTTTTTCTATGAGAGTAAAGACTTGGTAACACTTTTGGCGGGTTTTTAGTTATTTATAATGTAGCTATTACGTAGCAAGTCATAAAATTTCCGAATATAAAACGTATCTCTTAGTTTAGTTCATTTGCTGTTCTGTTTATTTCCTTATTTTGGAGAAGAGAAATGTGTGTAGCATGACGCTCTACTGACTGAAAGTTGTATATTTATTACAGGTGTGCTAAATTTTAACGACTTCCACACGAAACGTTTTATTATACCTGAGAGGAAGAGGAGGAGGGTGTCATTCTATATCTAGCCGCAAAGAAATGGGGACTTAAAATATGTAAGTGAACGATGATGGTTAATGGGTGTTTATTGTGTTGAAGTATTTTTCTATGTCAAATATTTCCAGGTCTCGTTAAGTGTTGATTTCTCATATTTATTATGAGTAATAACTTCAAAAAAGCCTATTTTTATTTTCCAACCATGTCAAGTTTGTATAATTTATTTGAACTTTATTCTTTTAGGTCAGCATTTGTCTCGTATTTTCTTTTATACATTCTGCTTGTCTCAGTCATTGTATTGCGGCCATGCCTAGGCACTGCCTTGTCGAATTAAGTCGACCCCGGTACTTAATTTTATTTCAAGCTGGTATCTTAACTATTGGTCCCTTTTACCGAAACGTTAAGCTACGGCACACAAACAAACCCCGGTTGTCAAGCGATAGTGGAGAACAAGCCCAAAGATTAAAGATTATTTGCCAACATAACATTGCAACCATGGTTTAGGACGAATGTTGCTGTAGTTTAGCCCCAGGAGACATCGTCTCCACCTGGCACGATCTGTGTCCTTGTATTTTCGAACAAGGGAATCTAGCACCCCCACTCAGCTGCAAACAATATCTGTGTATCACGATTTCCGGGTTATTTCCTTTCATCAGCACAAAATAATTATATGGACACAGATCGTGTCGTATAGCCAACTGGAGACAATGTCTCCTGGGGCTAAATTACAGCAACATTCGTCCTAAACCAGGACTGCCATGTTATGTTGGCAAACAATCTTTACTCCAAAGTACTGTTACTGAATATCTCTCGTTATGAGATTTGCAACTAGTAATTTTCTAAGCCCAAAAATGTGAAACGCATATACACGACAGGTTTCTTCAGTTTCCACCAACTAAATTCACTCTCAAGACATTTGTGAGCCTGGAGCTATGGTAGAAGACACGTGTTCCGAGTGTTGCGCAGTGGGACTGAATCCAAAACCAAATGATTGCAAAGAGAGCTCCTGAACCACACAGCCACGCTTGTGTCTTTATAACTCTTTTTACATCTTTTAATTGTTCTGGAAACTTCGACGTAGCCTGGATAACAACACTTACACATTTCCCTGTTATTAGAAATGCCGTAAAGATTAAACCTGTTTTTCTTTTCTTTCTTCTTTTTTCTTTTTACCTTTCCAAATGTTTATCTGACTTTTTCATCTGTTTAAATAAATCTAACGCTTGAACCGGACAATGGAAGAATGGTAAATTATGCTGTGATATAAAGGCGGTGAGGAACTGGCAGAATCGTTTGCAAGCCTTGCGTAATGCTTACCGGTATTTCGTCCGTCTTTACGTTCTATGTTCAAATTTCCACCGAGGACGACTCTCATCCTTTTGTAGTCGATAAAATAAGTACCAGTTGTGCGCTGGGGTCGATGTAATTGGCAAACTCATCTCCCGAATTTGCTGGCCCCGTACCAAAATTTGAAATCCAATTATACTGATATATTTTCTTCTACACTAGGCAAAAGGCCGGAAGTTTGGAGGGAAGGGGTTAAGTCGATTACATCGACCCAAGTATTCAACTGCTACTCAATATATCGACCGCGAAAGGGTGAAAGGCAAAGTCGACCTGGGCGGAATTTGAACCCGGAACATAAAAGCAGACGAAATACCGCTAAGCATCATCATCATTGTTCAACCGTGGTCGAGACAATGGAATTTACTATGTTACGCCAGACTTCACGGTCCATCATAGCATTACGGAGGTCCTGTTGCTGGATGCCTGTATCCCTGGAGATTACATCAGGGTAGGAGAGTGTGCGCCCTCTGGTATTGCGAGTAGATGGCTTCCAGAGGAGAAGAGTAGAAATTACTTCTTTTTCAGCTCTACAACAATGTCCAGCAAACTGGACTCTCCTACCTTTCACAAGAGATGACACAGGTGGTAATTTCCCATATATTTGCATTTTGGTTGGATGGCGCTTCCACGAGAGATTTTGAGCTCTCATAAGGAGGCGAGTGTAGGTTCCATCCAACCGCCTCTCAAGCTTCTTTGATAACGTCCAGGTTTCTGAGCCATATAGTAGAATTGGTTCGACTGTGGCTTTGAAGATTTCAAGTTTGAAGTCTCTACTTAGATTTGATGACCAGATCTTATGCATGTCATTACAGGCTGACCAGGCCATACCCTTTCTAGTTAGAAAGTCTTTTCCAGATGATGATATGTATGACCCAAGATATTTATAATCAGAAACCATATTTAAGGGCGCATTGTTGAGAGTATGGATGATGCAATCACTGTTGGACAGGCACTTGTTTATGTATTCAGTTTTGGCCTCATTGAGGTAAAGACCTACACAATTTGAGGCTTGTTCAAGAGATTGTAAAAGAGACTGGGCATTGGAGAGAGAATCACTGATAAGAGCGATGTCGTCAGCAAAGTCAGTGTCTGTCAAGTACTCAGCTGGGTGTCTGGAACTTCTTCTTGGTTTTATTTCAAAGCCCTTGCCAGAGATGGTATCAACTGACATACGTAGCACATAATCAACAACAATAAGCACTTCACCCGGCGTCCTAACGTTTCTGCCAGCTTGCTGCCTTACTTTTAGAATAATATTCTTTTCTACTCTAGGCGCAAGGCCCGAAATTTTGGGGGAGGATCCCAGTCGATTAGATCGACCTCACTGCGCAACAGGTACTTCATTTATCGACCTAGAAAGGATGAAAGGCAAAGTCGACCTCGGCGGAATTTGAACTCAGAACGTAACGGCAGACGAAATACCTATTTCTTTACAACCCATAAGAGGCTAAACACAGAGAGGACAAACAAGGACAGACAAACGGATTAAGTCCATTATATCGACCCCAGAGCGTAACTGGTACTTATTTAATCGACCTAGAAAGGATGAAAGGCAAAGTCGACCTCGGCGGAATTTGAACTCTGAACATAACGGCAGACGAAATACTGCTAAGCATTTCGCCCGGCGTGCTAACGTTTCTGCCAGCTCGCCACCTTTATACAGTGATATATTATCCAACGTATGAAGACGCTGAGCTTACTGGTTAGGAGGTTCAGCTCACGGTCGTAAGATCGGGAGTTCGATTCCCAGCGGCGCATTTTATTCTTGAGCAAGATACTTTTTTTTCACGTTGTTTCAGTCCACTCAACCGCTAAAAATAAGTCGTTCCAAGGACCGGCCTCATCACATTCTCAATCACCCTGAGACTTACGTTGAGGGTAAAATGTGTGTTTGGGGCAGGCTCAATTACAAGCACGTTCGTTTCGTCGTCGAAACCGACGGAGGAAGAGCTCTTTAAATGTACGCATGTGTGTAAGATTGTGTGTGTATGCATGCATGTATATATGTAATGCATGCATATATGTATGTATGCAAGCAAACATGCGTGTATGTAAGTATGCATGTAAGCATGCATACATGTATGTGTGTCTATGTATGTATTATGTATGAACGTATTTATGTATGTATGCATGCTTGTATGTATATGTGTATGCATGCGTGTATGTATGTATGCATGCATGTATATGTGTGTGTATGTATGTATTATGTATGTATTCATGCGTGT
>NC_043003.1:1163046-1173046 GCF_006345805.1 Octopus sinensis
TTCTGTAAACGTGAAACGTTTTTTAACGAGTTCAATGATTTAATAACGAATTATTTCACATTCCTCGAGAGAAGGTTCGAAACTCTGATGACATGAACAACAACAACAACAACAACAAAATGACGAAATAACAATGACGACGACGACTATGATGATGAAGAAGAAGAGGAGGAATGAAGGAGGAAACAGAGGATTTCTTTCATTGGTTTCAAGGGCCCAAGACATTGAGGATGACATCAAAAACCGAAACAACACAACAAAAGTCTGGGGCTTACATCGATCAAAAGGGGAAAACAACAACAACAACAAGGATGTAATAAATAATAATAATAGATATAGAATTCAGAAAACTTAATGGGGACAGTTCACCCGGGGTAAATGGGGAAATGACAATAATAATAGTACCAGGCAGCGGCTCTCATGGCTTCTGATCTTAACTGATTGGATGTGTTATCATGTACATTGTTTTGTCTTGGTATAAAAGATGGGTTTTACAACAAATATTCTGCTCAATGCCACAGATTTGCTTGTCAGTTGTTTGACAGTGGAGCATGTCCCTTAGTGGCTGATATGTGCATCTCTGATCACGAGCAGAAGTAGTGGGGAAGCATCATAGTCATGTGTTGAGAGGGATTCTTTGGGGTTTGGATAATTCACCTTCGGGAACAGGGGTGTTTCGTTCAACATCCTTAAGCAACCCTTATTCAGGGACCTTTTGAGCGGGATGGGCTACTCGACCAGAACAAAATTCTAACTGGGGCCCACCTGCAAGGTCATGTGCTGTTTATCTTGATATGAGATCACAATGTCGCGCACATATGGTTGTGATGCATGTGCCCAGTGTACCCTTATCAGACGGGTAGTCATGTTGGGTATACTGAGCTTTGTATATTTTATCCCAGTGTCACTTGGATAGCATGCACTGCTCTCTCACTCAATAATAATAATAATAATAATAATAATAATAATAATAATAATAATAATAATAATAATAATAATAATAATAATAATAATAATAATAGGGAAGAAAGAAAAGTTGATATATATGATAGGTTAGCTTGGAAGATTAAGCAGTTGTGGTCGATGAAAAAGGTAGTAATATCAATAATTGTCAGAACCCTGGGAACAGTGAGTAAAAGTACTAAGAAGTACATGGAACAAATAGGGGCTGCAATAAGGGTGGAGCACTTGCAGAAAACAATACTGCTTGGAAACGCTCGAATACTCCGGATGGTGCTCGGAAAATAAGGGGTGTTACCTTAGTTCACTGGAAGTGAACAGGTGACACCGTAGTACATCTCCAGCGTTAGAAGCTGTGCAAAGGCAATGATAACAATAACAACAACAACAACAACAACAACAACAACAGCAATAATAATAATAATAGTAATAATAATAATAATCGGGGCACAGACAACCATGTTCGAGAACTATGTCAGAGAAATCGGAATTGACATGAGAGCAGAACAAGCCCCCAAAACTGCTCTGCTGGGAATAGCTAAGGGTTTTGAGATTGGAACTTGGATGTTGAATATCTCCCACGATAATTAACAACCAGGTATCAAAGCCTTAATGTGCAGAAAGAGACCCTATGACACCTCTGACAGCAGCTTGCTGCCCGCTTTCACAGAATCTACCAGAACAGACAAGAGCGAACGTTCCGAAAAGTAAAACAATAATAATTAAAATAATTTCAAATTTTAGTACAAGGCCAGTAATTTAGGAAGAGGGGGCTTCGTCGATTGCATCGACCCCAGAACTCAGCTGGTCATTATTTTATCATCTCTGAAAGGGTGAAAGGCAAAGTCGACCTCGGTGCAAATAGAACGCAGAATGTGAAGACAGACGAAATGCCGCTAAGCATTTTACCCGGCGTGCGAACATTCTACCACCTCGCCGCCTTGATGATGATGATGATGATGGTGGTGGTGGTGGTGGTGGTGGTGGTGGTGGTGGTGGTGGTGGTGGTGATGATGATGACGACGACGCAGGCTTAAATGCAATAACATTGCAGAGCATAATTAACTGGCAAGGATAAAAAAACTCACTCCCAAAACAATAGAACCGATGCTGCCAAATGCGCGCGAGTTTCTAATGATCAACATCGGCATAACTGAAGATTGTTTAAGAAAGTCGACGGGTTTAAAAAGGTTTTTGTCAGGTACATCAAACATTTCATGAATAAAAGAACAAACAATTGTATAGCTACAAACAAAAGAAGGAATTTAAAAACAAATCTCATTTCCATTCGAAGAAGAATATTCTGAAGGAAATTCCTTCGTTCTACTTTCCTTCCTGGCGTTAATACTTTTAACCTACATTTTAAACTGGATTGAACTCGTTTACAAATCACACATGATGACAGTTAGTTATCTTTTGTATATGGATGACCTCAAGTTGTTTGCTACGAATGTTAAACAACCAAAAACATTGCTGCGGACGATACAGTTCGACGGAATGTTTACTGGGAAATTCGACTTAAGAACATTTTGAAGAGAGAACCATTAATTCAAAAAATAGCAATGTTATGTTAGATAAAGAAAGAGAAGAGAGTTGAACCAATTACAGACTTAGAAATGTTACCATAACAACGCACACAAGTGAGAGAACATGCTGTTAGGAAGAACTGTTCTTAGATTAATATCTGAAACAGCACGAAATGCAATAATTATAATAATAATAATAATAATAATACTTTCTACTGAAGGCACAAGGCCTCAGATTTGTGGGGAGGGGACTAGTCGATCACATCAACCCCAGTGTTTCACTGGTACTTAATTTTATCGACCTCGAAAGGATGAAAGGCAAAGTCGACCTCGGCGGCATTTGAACTCAGAACGATGCGGCAGACGAAATGCTGGTAAGCATTTCGCCCGGCGTGCTAACGATTCTGCCATCTTGCCGCCTTAATAATAGTAATGATGATGATGATGATGATGATAATAATAATAATAATAATAATAATAATATATAATAATAATAATATAATAATAATAATAATAATAATAATATAATGATGATGATGATGATGATGATGATGAGATGATGATGATGATGATGATGATAATAATAATAATAATAATAATATAATAAATATAATAATAATAATAATAATAATATATAATGATGATGATGATGATGATGATGATGATGAGTTCGAGAGAACTAATGCCTGTTGCTATTCTCGTTATATTTATATTATAAGAGTATTCATAACAACAACAAAAGAATAGACATTATTTCTCTCGCGCTCCATAATATTCTCAACTGAATTACTAAGATTAGGAAAGAAGAAAACGCGGAAAAAAAATTGGTTGTATTTCGAATACAGCACATAAAATCTATTTTTCATATTTATCATGAATGCTGTAGATTGTGGCCTTCTGCACCAAGGAAATTATTGTAGTGGAACAATTCAAATATCTGGTAAAGACTAATTGGAGACAGTTCTAATTAACAACAAAATACGAACAAAAACAAAAAAGAACCTGTAATCTAGAGGTTTGTGTAACAAAGAGTTTTGAGACGTAAAAGGAAATAAATAGAATTATTAAAAGTATAAAGGCAAAATATTTCGTTTTGCATTTGCTTTGCAAGATCCTTGATGTAAATGCAGGACGGTCATTATGCCAATAATAAACACACGTATTGGTTGTGTTTCACTTCTTTGTTCTTTATTTATCAATTAACAAATTAACTAATCGATTGTTTGCCAATAATAAACACATGCAGACAGATCTGAAGCAGGTCTGGACTAGAGAGAGCCTGTTGTTGAAGAGGTCGCGAAGTGCGGGGAAAGGTCTTTGACAAACCCAGCTGATTGGCTGAATGACCGAGCGATTAATCAAATTAATCAAATAATCGATAAGTTAATTGGTTAAATTGTTAAATAATTGAGAAATAAAAATAAAGAAGTGAAATGGAACTGGTGCGTGTTATTATTAATAGCATACCCTCCCGATATACCAAAAAGAAAAATCCCCCTAAAAACCAAGCTGAAAATGGGACTACAAAATACAATCGCAGAACGAGGATGAGATAAAAGCGCAATACGGGTAATCCCCGAGAAAAGTAAAACAAAGACTGCGAAGGAACGAAACGGAAGGGTTTCTGAGGGCCGCCTACCACATAAAGCATTTCATCCCAAAACTAACAAAATCATAAAATGTAGCAGAATACTATAAGTAACAACAGTCTGTGGCGAGAGTCAAGTTGCTTCGGAGGCTGGTCTTTTGCACTTAACAAATTCCAGCCATTTTGTAAAACTGTCATCTACTACTAAGAAGTAATAACCATTTAACGAACCTGCAAATTCCATATGTAGTCTTGGCGATGGACTTTTTACTTCTAGTCAAGGCTCATCCTCTGCAAGAGCACATCCTCTGTAGCCTTTTACTGTTTTCAACTTCGTTGTCCATCTTCGGCCAATACACATAATTGCGCATAAGCGCTCTCTTCCTTACAATCCCCGGATGTCCACTATAGAATTCTTTCAATATTTTTTTTGAAGTCTCAGGTAACATTATCCTGACGCACGTTGATTATATGATTACCTGTTGCTGTTTTTTCTTACTGAACCTATTTATATTTTCTCTCACTGACCGCAGTGAACCTGTCTTTTGGCGCGTGTCGCTTTATCTCCTCCAGAGTTGTTGGTAACTTTCGTACAATGTTCCACATTATGTATTTCATTTCCTCTTTGGCTCTTAGGACTGCTATTACAGCGTCCTCGAATGGTTCACCGTTTCTGGGTATTAACCTGGATAGGCCGTCAGCATGTCCTAGCTTTTTCGAAAGTAAAGATTCTACTGCGTAGACATAGTTTAGTAATATGGTGCCCCATCGCTGCAACCTCTTTGTTCTATGTACTGAAATTCCTTTCTTGGATCCATAAATCGTTAGCAACGGGCGATGGTCTGTTTGTAGTCTAAACCATCTACCGTTTATAAACCTTTTTATACCAAATATAATCGCTAATGCCTCTTTCTCAATTTGGCTATAATTTTTTCTCGCTGACATTAGCGTACTTGATGGTGAGCTATGGCCTTTTAGCGGCCATCTTCACATTTGTGCAGGAGTACGGCACCTACCCCGTGCTCTCTGGCACCTGTTGCCAGTATCGTGTCCAACTTCGGATCGAAGTGTGTAAGCGACAAGTCTGAAGTTCTTCAAATGTCTTCTGGCATTTTACTGACCAAAACCATTTGGCATCCTTTTTTAACAGCTCGTTTTGTGGAGCCCTTGTGCTGTGTATGTTTGGAATATATACTTGATAGTAGTTTACCAAGCCTAAAAATACTTGTAATAATTTGACGTTCGTTAAGGGAGGCATATTCCATATTGTCGTCGCCCTTGATAGGTCTGGCCTTCGTCCTCTTCTATCAATTACTTGACCTAAACATTTGATTTTTTCACCAAAAATTCACACTTTTCCTCTGATAATCTAAACCTGTATTCATTTATTTTTCCGAACACTTTTTTAATATGTTCGAAGTGTTGCTCCACTGACTCGCTCTTTATCAAAATATCATTACGATAAGCGATAGCGAAGTTGCAACCATTTAACACTGCGTCCATCCCTTGTTGGAATATGGCAGGTGCCACTTTTACTCCAAAAAGAAAGCCGCTTGAATTTATACAATCTACGATGTGTGCTGATTGTTAAAAGGTTTGCGGAATCTTCCTCGACCTGTATTTGTAGGTAGGCCTCTAGCTTCAAGGAAATTTTTCCCTGTTTAGTTTTGAGAACACTTCTGGACTTGGTAAAGGACAGTTGTGTTCGATTAAATAGTCATTTAATCCAGTTGAAAAGTCAGCACACGCTCCTAGTTTCTTTCTTTTTTCTTTATATAAACCGGCGGAGCTGCCCAGTATGAATGGTCGACTTTTTCAATTATAGCTAGACTTTCTAGTCTTTCCAGCTCTTTATTGACCTGCTCCAACACTGCAAACGGCATATTCCGTTTGGGCCTAAAAACGGGTGTCGCCTTTTAGCGCGATAACAGCCTAATCCTTCAAAAAAAACATTTGGAAACATTAAAAAAATTGTTTGTCTCAGTTGTTCGACTTCATTCTCGCGAAAAACATTTTTTTCAACGTTGTCCGCGTGAATTGTTTAAATCCTCGTCGCCACTGTTATAATGTGGATCCTCATCCACTTGCATGTTGTTATCGCCACTGGAATACTATTGTCGCCAATTGCGCCGATATTTCGCGACTTATTATCTTTGACTCGTCTACCAAGCTATCATTGATAGAAAATGACTTGAAACGTCTACCTCGACCGTATCTCGAACTCGTATATATCACGCATCTGACACTGACGCCAAACTGAGAACTCGTACAACTCTACAGCTGTTTACTTGCTACAACGACTCGCTTGTGGCTGGTTCATACCGCCTTGTCACATGCGAAGAGGAGCACCATTCTTTACTACAAATATAGATATAAAATCAAAATAAGCAACAAGGATATCCAAGGTAGAGTAGTACAATTGTTTCATGCTACTTCATTTTATTAAACACTGTAAGTATTACATCAGTTTTAAAATGTCGAGCAATCTTCAGCCACTTATAGAATTTTCCAATTAAACGAACAATGCACATTCTTATCCCTATTTCATTTGCCAACATTATAAAGAGGGTAGATATATAGACAGAGAGGGCGATTTCATCATTAAGAACATGATAGTAGTATATTTACTCTCAGTCTGTATATTTTATCATTGAGTTCACTTTGTTATTTATATCTGTCAGTGGGGAGAGGATTTTATTTTTGGTTGGATGGAGACAATCAAGAATTTATATATATATTTAGATAAGTTTCGGGGCCAGAATTGGCGCAGGCCATATCTAACTTCATTGCACCACCTGGAAGGTACATGTAATGGTGTGTTTCATACCACAGCAATCTTCTGGGCACCATAACTCATTCAAGTAAAGAGTTTTTTCTTTTTTCAGAGATATATCCGGGTGTTGATGGTTTATCTAGAATTTGTTGGAGATATTCTTCCAGGGCCCGTTTGAGAATAATGAGATCTGTTTTTTTTTTCTCTTATGTGTCTCGACATAATATCAAAGAGAGGAGGATCAGTTGAGATGGAGCAGTTTTTTTTTTAGTGGTGCTGATGTGAAGCGCACAGTATTTTTGTAGACGATGAGGGGCACGGCGGTCCATGCCTTGGGTGAATTTTAAAGTTGATGCCCAGATCCTTGGGCCAGTGCTGTTGGAACATATATTATTTTTCTATATCTTATCGCATTGTTTACATAGACGAATTCGCACAGGAAACGTCCTAACATTCAACGCTGGCTCTAAATTCTAGAGAAAATCTGTAGAGACACACTTTAAAGATGACAACAATGCACTGCTACGAAAAATTGGGAGACGGTATTGTAAACCTTTGACTTCCTTGGTAGTATGTTAGGGTTGCGAAACAATATACGGTGTCCCTACCAACAATTGATATACATACATGCATACACGCGCACGCACAACACACACAAAACACACACATATGTATATATACTCTTTTACTTGCTTCAGTCATTTGACTGCAGCCATGGTGGAGCACCGCATTCAGTCGAGCAAATCGACCCCAGGACTTATTCTTTGTAAGCCTGGTACTTTTTCTGTCGGTCTCTTTTGACGAACGGCTAAGTTACGAGGACGTAAACACACCGAGGCTATAGTAGAAGATACTTGCCCAAGATGCTACGCAGTGGGACTGAACCCAGAACCATGAGGTTGGTAAGCAAGCTACTTACCACACAGCCACTCCTGCGCCTATAATATATATATATGTATAAAGAGAGAGAGAAAGAGAGATAATGATGCAAATAAACAAATATACAAGGTTGAGCTTGATATATAAAATATGCCGTAGCCACATGCCTAAAAAAGGTAAAAGAATAAAAGAACATATATATATATATATTCATATACTTATAATGATACAGAGAGAGAAGCAAAAACTGAAAACATTCCTAAGATGAACGTATGTATATATAAGCTTATGGATATTTATATATTTACAGAACAGATTTACATGGAGTACAAAAAATACAGAAAACCAAGGAGAGGGGCACGGTATTTCAGGTCCGACAGCTGTTTCTAGGGGCTCCGAAATACGTAATAGTTGTGATGTTGGCAGATGGAGTGTGCGAAAAGTGAAGAATATGCAACCAGCAATGGATGCATTTAAACGTTACTGCAGAACTGGCCTCCGTCTCCAGAGTGGAGAAATCGGCATCTATATATATATATAAATATATTTTTATGTATGTGTATAAAAAGTATCTATCTATCTGTGTGTGTGTGTGTGTGTGTGTGTGTGTGTGTGTGTGTGTGTAGGTATATATATATTTAACTTACCGAGCAAATACATGGTTAAACCTCCAGTATTTGCACAGATTATAGCGTACAGAAAATAGCATTTGCAGACACTCCACGCATATATTGCATAGAACGCTGTCAATGGAACAGGAATATAAATATGACTACTGACAAATAATAATAATAATAATAATAATAGTAACAATTGCTAAATCTGTTGCTAGGCCACGGATTTGTGATGAGGACATCGAACCTACTTTACTGGAATATAAATAGTGGTAAGTGTCAATATAATGTGGGCGACAATATATCTATGAAAGAGAGAGAGAGAGAGAGAGAGAGAGAGAGAGAGAGAGAGAGAGAGAGAGAGAGAGAGAGAGAGAGAGAGGGAGAGAGAGAGAGATACTATCCAGAAATTAGGAATGTAGAATTGAAAGCAAAAGCAATTGACCGTGACAATGAATAACGTTAGAATGGTAAAAAGAGAGTCGTACACCATCCTATATAAGGACTTAACTTATTCATGAATAATATTAAGATGTCATTAAGGCGGTGAGCTGGCAGAAACGTTAGCACGCCGGGCGAAATGCTTTGCGGTATTTCGTCTGCCGTTACGTTCTGAGTTCAAATTCCACCGAGGTCACCCTATTATTATTATTATTATTATATTATTAAGGCGTTGGGCAAAAACTTAGCGGTATTTCGTCGGTTGCTATGCTCTGAGTTCAAATTCCGCCGAGGTCGACCTTGCCTTTCAATCCTTTCGTGGTTGATAAATTATGTACCAGTTGCATACTAGGGTCGTTTTAATCGACTGCCCCACTCCCCAAAAATTTCGGGCCGTATGCCCAGAGTAGAAAGGATTATTACAATGTCATATTAAGAGATTGTTCTTCTACCTTGAGTATTTTCGATGTAGTTCAGTGATACCTCGCAGTACGAGCTTAATTCGTTCCATGACCGAACTCGTTTTACGATTTACTCGTTTTACAAATCAATTTTCCCCCATTGAAATATAATTAATCCTTTCCCCCATTGAAATATAATTAATCCTTTCCAGCCCCCACCAAAACCACTCAATAACGACTTTTTAGGGGTTTTAAAACAGAAACGGTGTAGTTACAAGTAAAATGACAATCATAAAAAGGGAATGCCGAATAAATATGGAAACTGGTTTTATTAACAGAATCACTTTAAACATGCCTCGTGAGTAAAATTTGGTAGACAGCAACTGTGTGAAAGAGTGCCGTATATATAAGTGTGTGTGTGTGTGTGTGAATGTCTATGTCCATGTTTGTCCCTTCACCGTTTGACAACCGATGCTGGTTTGTTTATACCAACGAGACTTTATTTCACGCTGCCCCCGTCCATTCAGCTGGCAATAAGTGAGTATAACCTGTATATCAAACGGCCAGCTTTGTCACACTGAATCTCCTTGAGAACTATGTGAAGTCTACCCATGTCTGTGGAGTACTCAACCGTTTGCTTGTTAATTTCCGTTGATCAGATCAGTTGGGAGACTTTTTTTTTCTTTACATTTAAATATTAATAAAAAACAATAATATCTGACATAGCAGTCAAACCACAAGTTTAACAATTGCTTACATCAAGCTCATTGATGTTTAATGCATGAATGTATATATATATATATAGTTGGCTCTTACAA
>NC_043003.1:1178046-1180546 GCF_006345805.1 Octopus sinensis
AAAACTATGAGGTATACGGCTTGAGTTCGAATCCAGCCAAGGTCAACCAATCAACCGAGGTAAACCAAGGCACCCAGTCAAGTGTTGAAGTCGATTTAATATTCCTATAAAGCATCCTGTGAATTTTTGATACAAGCCTTAGGAAAGTAGATCTCAAAGCAGGTTGCTGTCTCCATATTATTAGTTTGTGACTCTGGTGTATCTACTACCCTGTATTTTCTGAGTCACCCGCTAGCTTTTGTTAAAGCATGTCTGTAGGAGAAGGCACCATTGTGTCCACAGCTATGCCAGCAGTATAAGTAGGTGAGTGACCTGGGTTTAACAGACTTGGGAGAAGGATCTGCGAAGAGTTGAAGTAAATGAGGTCGGAAGAGAATTCGGAGCCCCATTCGCCCCGAAGAGAACTTGAAGACACGACGAATGGGTGGTGTGAGGCGCCCGATACAACCATGTGAAGTAAAGGTAATCCTCAGGACATTAACTGTCTCGATTCCCAGGACACCTTGGGCCGGTTACCCGGTTTCCATGGCATCGTTGAGATCACAACATTCCCCTTGAATGGGGTGCGAGTCTGTTGCAGGGTTGTTTCTCATTTACAGCTGAATGGACTGGAGCAACGTGAAATGATGTGTTTTGCTCAAGAACTCAACGCACCGACCCGTCCGGGAATCGAAACTATAGTCTTATGTTCATGAGTCCAACACCCTAACCACCAGGCCACGCGCTTTCACACACACACACACCACACACCATGAGTATGGGAATAAGCATTCATCGATTCATGCAGTCATTGAAAACTTGCGAGCCGCGGGTTTTCTGAACGGAAAATCACCTTGAATGTTTTTTTTTCTAGTACCGCGGCCCGCATAATGATGAGCCGTGTCTCATGCGGCCCGCTTCTCGAAAAACACGTTGCCCATTCCTGTATTCAGGGATAATTAGATTGAGCTTTTAACCACAGTTAAAAGTCTCTTTGCAAGAAAGCAGAAAAGAGAACGGTATACGAACTTGCGCCATATTTAGCGGATAAACGGACATATTTTCAACTTGACTCAGATGTAGCAACGAAACAAAACAAAACAAAAAGTGTAGGTGAACTTAACTTTGAAATGAGTTTAAACACTGGGCAATCAATAAACTACAAACAAACCCTTTGCCGATGATGACAATAGGATTTCGTGTGGGAATATTTACAACTAGGACTGTTGTTGGAAACAGGACAATGCTGTGCATGTTGATATGGGAATATGTGTTATTATTAAAGCTTTTATGAATCTGGCGAGAGGGAGAGTGGGGGGGGGGGGCGGTTGGTTGTAGAAGGAAAGGCAGATCGAATCTAAAGGAAAGACAGCGTTGACATTTATGCGCACATTTGTGTAGAAATATCAACATTGAAAGTGGAATACACTGAATGTGATTCTCTAGAATGAAATTATATTTGACGAAAATATACAATGAATTAATATAGATATCAGCTCTCTCCCTCTCTCTCTCTCTCTCTCTCTCTCTCTCTCTCTCACTCACTCACTCACTCTCTCACACGCACACAAACACGCGCGCGTTCGTGTGTAGGAGGAATTCGTGTGTATCGCCACGGGTATATATATGCACGTTTGTATGTGTGTGTGTATATATATATAAAATTATGTATGTATTTGTGTGTATATATGAACATTATTGCTAATACACCAATCTATAGGTGAAGATATATATTGTATGTATATATTAATATGTATATGTATGTATATACGTGTGTGCTTATGTGTGTATATCTATTTAAACGCACACATTTATGTATGTATGTATAACATATCATATATTATATATATATATATATATATATATATATATATATATAATATATATATATATATGTACTCATGTACATTTATGGATATAGACAGATAAGATCGATAATTCGATATACACCTGCGTATCTGTGTATGTATATATGTATGAATATATATGGATAAGCATTTATGTATATACGTTTATATGTAGACGTGTGTGTGTGCGCAAGCAAACTCACACACACACATCTAGAATATATATATATATATGAAGAGAACAACAGAAAATGGATGTCGTGAGACAATTCGATATAGAAGCGTACAAACAGGTAAACCAGCAACAGATAAATATACAGAGAAAGAACTATATAGAGATAGGCAGACTTACTTCCTTGAACCGACCACACCATCGCTAAGAATAGCAGAAAATATGTAATATTCCTCTCTGCCATGTTTATGCAAAAGCGACGGCGATATTCTGTTTTCAGTTTTACTTAAAATAATTCTGTTTCAAAGTCTAAAAAAAAATCGTGTATTTCACGTTTGTTGTGCGGTGGTAGTTTGTTGTCTGGAAAATGCACCGCACATATGGATAGAGAAGTGAGAGAGAGAGAGAGAGAGAGAGAGTGGAAGACAGGTGCGAGAGAGAGAGGGGGAGATACAGACGAGAGATGTAAGGCGACGGCGACAGCGGCGGCGGCGGCAACTTC
>NC_043003.1:1188046-1208046 GCF_006345805.1 Octopus sinensis
ATATATATATATATATAATATATATATATATATATATATATATATATATATGTAAAATACAAACTGGACAAGAACGCAAAAACATTTAGAAGACGATACAAAAACACGGACGGGACATACGAAGCCTTCAATCTTCAGTCAAGAACCGGATCATCCTCGCAATTTCGGCTGTATGTATGTATGTTGTATATATAGATATATATATATCTATACATACATATATCTATACATACATACATATATATATATATATATATATATTATATTATATATATATATATATATATATATATATATATATATATATATTATATAATAAATATATACATAAAGTGAGAGAGATAGCGGCAGAGATGTAGAAAGACAGATAATCAGCAGTCACCTTGCGATATATATTTACACGGAATACAAATTACAGATTATAGAATAAAAGAAAAAATAAAACAAACAGAGGAGAATAATTCTGCAAAGCCTTCGCTTTCTTCTATTCTCTTGTATTTTTCTCCTTATTCTATAATCTCTATTTTGTATTCCTTGTAAATACACATCGCAAATCTACCGGTATTTAGCTGCCATTTTGCCTCCGTAATAGCTCAATGAGAATTGTTGTTACCGGTAACTTTCGACGCAGAGGCGCCGGTCCTCGACTTAGAGGCGTTGAAGTTTAAACTCCCATCCATTTCAGCAATGACCTGTGTTATATGCACTAAGCTTATTTTAGTTCCACCTACACACACACACACACATACACACATATGCATTCACACATACACACACAAATAGATAGATAGATAGATAGATAGATAATAATAGATAGATAGATAGATAGATAGATAGATAGATAGATAGATAGATAGATAGGTAAGGAAGGAGGCGTGACAATATTGACGATAGACTCAGCGGATAAACCGGTCGCCCCACACGTGACAGCAGTTGTTCGACACAAGCCCACAGGTCGGAAATTGTTGGACACTGCACGAGTGCGTGCAGAACGGTTTCGTCGCTCTGACCGCATCTCGGGCAGGTCGGCCCCGTGTTTCTCGAGCCATGCCTATAGAGCTTATCCCGAACGGGTAGCGCTTCTCGGTAGCACCGCCAGGCCAGGGATCTCTGGAAGTTGTCCATAGGTCCCGGCCCGAAAGTCGCTTCAAACAGGCGGGTCAGGTATTCCTCGTCGACGCCCAGGTTTGCCCCAAGATCGTCGTCGTACCTCCCCTCCACTAATCCCCTATAGAATGCTTTGGTTGTGTTGAAGTCACTCAAGGTCGACCCGAGACGGCAGAGTTGCTTGAGAGCAACGCGACACTCGCGGTGCCATTCGCCCTTCCTCGGCCTCTTTTTGATCCACGACTGCAGTTCGGTCATGGAGACGAGTTGCGGGAATGCGTGCCTCACAAACGGCGACCACACCTGTTCACCGTCGTCTACATAGAGCCGGAGATGTCGCAGTCTCAGCGCGTGTCTGCGCATCATCAACCAAGGCATGCCCAGCCCTCCTTTTAACGGGTGTTGACAGCAAATGGATCGCTTGACCATCGGGACACATCCTTTCCACAAGAAGCGGAAGAGAATGCGTTCTAGTTTGGTGATGGTAGGGTCGGGACAAGGTACGACGGTCAGACGGTAGTAGATGATGGACGCGATGTACGTGTTCGCCACCTCCGCCCGACCTTTTAGGGACAGTTTCCTCTCGGCCCATTGCCGGGCTAGAGTGACCACCCTACTCGTTATCTCGTTCCAGTTCTTCTCCATTTGGAGGTCCGGACCGAACCAAACCCCGAGCAACTCAACCGGGCCGTCCGTCCGGCGTCCAACGACGGAGGTACTGGTGGACGGCATGGGCTTGCTTCTCCAGGTGCCGAGCCGCAAGCCCACTGACTTTTCCCGGTTGATTTTCGCTCCTGTCACCGCTTTGTAGTTTTTCAGTGTCTCGCCGATCAGTTCGATGTGCTCGTGGCTTGACACTATGACGGTGACGTCGTCCGCGTGTGCAGACACGCTTGTCCCGCATCCCAATTCTCGCGGGATGCCCCTCAAAGTCGTCAGCTTCCGCAGTAGTGACTCGAGAGTCAATATGTATAGAAGCGACGAGAGGGGGCATCCCTGACGGACCGAACGTGCAATGTCGAAAGGTCTCGATGGATGTCCATTTCCGCAAACTACCGAACGGATGCCTCTGTACGAGGCAGCTATCCAGCCGCGGAGTACGGGACCGAAACCAGCCGCTCTCTGGACTGCCTCCAAGTATCAATGGTCTACCCTATCGAAGGCTTTCGATTGATCCAAGTTGATCAGGGCCCCACCCATGCCAGGTTCGTTAACTACCCTGTCTATGATGTAGCGCATCAGATGGAGGTTGTCATGGATGCTCCGGCCCGGCACGGCGCACGTTTGTGCCTTGTCGATCAGTTTCTCGATGACAAGCGGCAACCTCTTGGCTAACATCTTGGTCAAAATTTTCAGGTCTGCATTGAGCAGGGCGATTGGTCTAAAGTTATCTATAATGTCCCCCTTGTTTGGATCTGTCTTCAGCAGCGTTACGGCTCCTCGACTCACAAAACCGGGTATGCTCCCGTTTTGCTGCCAGTTGCAGTATACCGCTGCCAAGACGTCTCCAAACAAGTCTGACATACATTTTAAAACTCGTAGGGCAGACCATCCAAACCCGGGATTGTCTCTCGAGCATTCTGCCATTGCGTCCCGCACATCCGCCGCCGTGATGGCACCTTCGCAGCACTCTGCCTCTCTTGCCGAGAGTCGCGGTAGGCTGTGCAGGTAGGCACTGAAGTCCACCCTGCGTTGACGCTCGCCACTCGTCCCGTACATCTTGCCTCGCACATCTTGCTGGGCTCGAGCAATTCGCGCCCTTGTTCATCTACCAAAGACCGAATGGTGGCTTTGTTGCCCTGCTGCGCCTCCGCCACCCGGGCCTCCCTCACGGCTCCAATACCTTCCATCCTTAGAGCACGCATCCTAGCCCTGACAGCACACCCTTCGTGTTTGGCGTTGAAATGTTGGTCAAGGGCCAACCTCGCCGCTAAAACGTCGGATGTGTTGCCGCTTCTTATTGCCTCTTCTAACTTCTTAACTAACTCACCCTCTACTCTATTTCTATCTACGGTTAGTGCCTTGCTATATCTAGTTGTTTCCGCTTTTACTGCTCTCTTGAGGGCGAACCACCATTTGTTGTTGACAATGGCTCCCGTTAAAGCCCTTTTTACTAACGTGTTGATTCTGTCTCTGAAAACCTGTCTGGACGGGAAAGATGCGTTCAGTTTCCAGTAACCGGGACCCTGTCTATGTGCCTTATCTAAGTCTAGCGTACACGTCACGAATTTGTGATCCGTGTAGCTGACTGTGTGGAATTGTGGACATCCTAAGTTATCCCTGTCTACTGTCCTACACAGTATCCTATCTAGATACGATCTCGACGACCCACTGCGGTTGCTCCATGTCCACGTTGGTGCATTTGGGTGGTCGATTCGGTACCTGTCAGACAGTTGGAATCGTCTGAGCAGGTCTCTGAGGCATTTGCACCCCCTTCTGTTTTTGTCTCTCCCCACATAGTCTAGATGCGTGTCCAAGGTAGCATTCCAATCCCCCACTAAAAGTAAAGGACGAGACGTTCCCAGGAATACTTCTAGACGTCGAAAGAAATCCGGCCGACCTGTTAAAGGCGTGCGTAGACTGATACTAGTCGAAAAGCGCACCCATTGCTGCCGTCGACATCCAGAACGACCAGTCTACCCTCCGGGTCTACGAATATCGTCTTGACTTCGAGATCCAGGCTCTTCTGAAAAAGTACCGCGGTGCCACTACCGCCCATCCTCGGCAGACAGGGAGAAAAATAAATGTTAAACTGTCCGCCAAACATGGACTTTAGGGCCCGTGGCTCGTGGAGTCTGGTCTCACTTATGGCTATGATTCCCAAATCGTGTGACTTGATGTCACACGCTTTGGGATAGATAGATAGATAGATAGATAGATAGATAGATAGATAGATAGATAGATAGATAGATAGATAGATAGATAGATAGATAGATAGATAGATAGATAGACAGACTGATAGATAGATAGATAGATAGATAGATTAGATAGATAGTAGATAGATAGATAGATAGATAGATAGATAGATAGATAGATAGATAGATAGATAGATGTGTAAATGTTATCTTGAGACAATAAACGTTATAATGAACACAAAAAGTACAGAGTGTGAGAAATATGATATTAGTTTAAAGCTAGAGAAGGAAGAAAATAATGTCTTAACGTTTCGGATATTAGTTAGTTGTCAGATAAAGGAGAAAGAGAAGCACAAAGAGAGAAAGTGAAACAGTGAGCGCATGAAATAAGAAGAGAGTGCACACACATGTGTATGTGTACATAAATTTATATATACATATAGATATATATCTAAACACACGCGCGCACACGCATACACACACACACATGCCTGTATATATATTCACACCCCAGTTTCTAAATTTTACAAAATTTTACTCACGAGGTTTATTGTTCAGCCCAAACCTACTCGAATGGGTCAGTGGCAGGAATACTATGAATTTGGACCAATAAATGATTGTATGTCCGTTCGTATTTCCGTAGACATGGTGAGGTAAGATTATAGGTGAGGAAAGCATTTAAGCTCTCTTCCACAAATTAAACACTAAAGAAATACGGTAAACCTTCAACGATCCCAGGTGTTGGGTTACAAAACCCACCGCGACAGGTGAAAATCCGCGAAGTAGAAACAGTGCTGTGCTGTATATTTTTTATTATTATTTTTATAATTTGTATATATTTTATTATACAAATTATAGGCTAGTCAATCATATTTGGTCTTTCATGAAAATCCCTCTCTTGTCATTCCTTTGGTCCTACTCATTAATTATTCCCTGCATTTCTCAAATCAGAAAAGCTTGCACGTTTGAAAGCCAAAACACATGATAACTCGTCTTCGCAAAGCACAAAAATGCACCGAGTGATACAGACTGTCTGCAAATGCGCATGCGCATCCAACTGTCAAGGGTAAAATTATCTCCGTCCAATCAAAAAACAGCTGTAGTCTAATGGTGTATCTAACTGTAAGCACGCACCGCGTACAAATTTCTGTGTTTTAGCGATTTTGAATGGATATGCCCATAACTTATAGGCATAAGGAATCGGTTTATTGAATTTTTTAATGGCTTTCTGGGGTGACTGGGGAAATGAAAAGACTTTCACGACCACCCTCAGACAGTTTTGAAAGCCCATGGAAAATGCGAGCCTTTTACGGGAAAAACTGTGGATTTGTATAAAGGACACACAGACAACAGACACACAGACACACAGACATTTTGCCGTTTAATAGATATAGAGATTACTTCAAGGCAGCGAGCTGGCAGAATCGTTAGCACGCCGGGCGAAATGCTTAGCGGTATCTCGTCTGTCTTTCCGTTCTGAGTTCAAATCCCCCCAAGGTCGACTTTGCCTTTCATCCTTTCGAGGTCGATAAATTAAGTACCAGTTGCGTACTGAGGTCAATATAATCGACTCGTTCATTTCCACAAAATTTCCGCCCCTGTGCTTAGAGTACAAAAGTATATTAGATATTACTTCTACTAATATATTCATAGGCGCAGACATGGCTGTGTGGTTAATAAGTTCGCTTCCCAGCCCCATGGTTTTAGGTTCAGTGCCACTGCGCGGCATCTTGGGTAGGTTCCTTCTACTACAGTCCCAAGCCGACCATTGCCTAATGAGTGAAGTTCGTAGAATGAAATAGTGGAAGCCGTCGTGTATGTATATATATATATATATAATATTATATATATAATATATATCTACCTCCTAAGATAAAGATTTCAATACTGAAGATTGACTGTAACCATAACTCGAATTATTACGAATTGGACAGCCATGAAACGATCGTAGTGTTTACTCATTATCTTTTATAAACTTTAATACTTTTGATATATATTTAAAATAAATAATTAATTAATTTTATGTATTGGCTTAAGTTTTTCATGTTTGATTTGCCTAATAGTGGTTTTATCTCTAATTTAATATTTATATAATATATATTATATTATATATATATATATATATACAGCGTTGCTCGATATACGAGTTAATTTGTTCTCAGAGATCGTTGTAAAGCAGAGCAATGATTTCCCATAGTAGCAATGTTATAAGTCGTAATTCATTCCCAGAAACATATTTAACCGGTAAAATTTATAAATAGTTGTAAATCAGGTGTGGCTGTGTGGTAAAAAGCTTGCTTACCAACCGCATGGTTCCGAGTTCAGTCTCACTACATGGCACCTTGGGCAAGTGTCTTCTACTATAGCCTCGGGCCAACCAAAGCCTTGTGAGTGGATTTGGTAGATGGAAACTGAAAGAAGCCCGTCGTATATGTGTGTGTTTCTTTGTGACTGTGCTTTCCCCGCACACACACCATCGCTTGACAACTGATGTTGATATGTTTATTTCCCCGTAACTTAGCGGTTCCGCAAAAGAGACCGATAGAATAAGTACCAGGCCTACAAAGAATATGTCTTGAGGTGTATTTGTTCGACTAAAATGGCCGCAGTCAAATGACTGAAACGAATAAAAGAATAAATGGCAATAAAACAACAGCAGAATGTAAAGAATATTTTATGTTAAGTAAAAAGAATTTCAAGATCCTTTATAATAAAAGAACATTATTATTATTATTTTCTCAATCACTTTCACTCGCACTAGACGCATGCGCACACCCTCACTTATAGACGCGATCGCCGATTCACAAGCATTCGTAGACGGACTTATAGATTTCATTTTAAAAAACAAATTTACACTTCTATGTTTAAGAGATGAGGAATTATGTACATTATTTACATTTAACGGATATTTGTCATCTTGTTTGTTGTTAATACAATGTTTCGTCTGATATACCCTCCAGCCTTCATCAGGTGTCTTGGGAAATTATTACTACTATTCAGGTCACTGCCTGGAATTGAACTCGTAACCTTGGGGTTAGTAGACCGCGCTCTTAACCACTACGCCATATGCCCGTGGCCAATTATGGAGTGAATTTTAGAGCGTATTAATCAAATATTCTCCTATCTTCCCTTAATACCGGTTCCCATATTACTCTTTTACTCTTTTACTTGTTTCAGTCATTTGACTGCGGCCATGCTGGAGCACCGCCTTGATTCGAGCAACTCGATCCAGGGACTTATTCTTTTGTAAGCCCAGTACTTATTCTATCGGTCTCTTTTGCCGAACCGCCAAGTAACGGGGACATAAACACACCAGCATCAGTTGTCAAGCAATGCTAGGGGCACACACACAAACACACACACGCATATATATATATATATATATATATATACATATATACGACGGGCTTCTTTCAGTTTCCGTCTACCAAATCCACTCACAAGGCTTTGGTCGGCCCGAGATATGCTGTTCATATCTGCACTCAGTCTGCTTAGGAGGTTGTTGTGTCCTAGCATATGTGCTGCCTCTTTTAGTTTTCGTATTTTCTAGTGAATATCTCTGTCTATTATTTTAACTTCATCCCACAAGGGGAGGTGGTCTCCATTTTTCCATACATGATCAGCTAAATCTGATTTTTCGATATCTCCTCGTGTCACAGCTTTGCGATGTTCCTCTACCCTTATTTTGAGGGGCGGCATGTTTCGCCTTTGTATACTCTACCACAGCTGCATGGGATGGAGTACACGCAGTTTTTGGTCATATTCGAAGGAGATATTTGTGAAGTGTTGTATTACTCTTGAATACTGACTGTCCTGATATCATATGGGCTGCATATCTTTTGTATCTCTTCGGAGAAGCCTTTCACATGAGGTAGACAGACTGTGAAAGGCCAAAAGGGACGATAGAATAAAACTTTAAAAAACATGTACTGAGTGCAATTTGTTCGATTAAACCCTTCGAGGTGGTGCTCCAGCATGGCCGCAGTCTGTGACCTAAACAAGTAAACGATAAAAGATTTTACGCACAAAGTGTATTATATAAAATGAAACCCACACCAAGTACAGAACAGGCGAACTCATAATTGCAGGAAACCTTTTGAGGGGACACAAAACGCGACAACCTAAAATGCAAGCTGATACTGGTAATACATTACCAGAATGATATAAGATAGCCTTTTATTTACCAACACATCGCAGGCACGTCAACTAAGAAATATACTCAGCGTGAACCATGTAATTTATGAATTTTACTGTAAATGGGAGAGTTACAAACGTCAGTCCTCACTGTAACATTGAACAGATTAGTATAACGCTATATCGTAGGCTCAGCAGGCTTTTAAAACAAGGATCAGTTACAGCGCTGAGGAAAGTATCGTAAAAAATAAGGCGAGACATTAAAAGAGAATAACTTCCATACTTTACAAAACTTCCCACAGAAACTCAAGGCTGATTATGAAAACATACATACATACATTATATCACATACATACATACATATATATATATATATATATATATATATATATATATATATATACTATATATATATATTAATATATATATTATATATATATATATATATATATATATATATATGTTTAATATATATATATATATATATATATATATATGTTTATATATATATATATAGATAGATAGATAGATATATATTATATACATATAATATATATATATATATATATATATATATATATATATATATATTATATATATATATATATATATAATATACATATATATATATATATATATATATATATATATATTATATATATACCGGAGTAAACACATAATGTGAACAAGGTGGAAAAAAGAGTACTCAAATACCAGTGGTAGAGTAATATGCTTTATTTTAAGCAGCAGAAAATTCAACAAAATCTGTTACTCTGAGTTTCTCGTTGCCGTTCATATCAGACATTTTTTGCTAGAATGGAACTGATATATCAATTCAATCTATACTCTAACAAACGCTACACCTTAAAAAGAAATGGACTTGTTTGATTGCCCTTTAGAAAAACGGTCAATCTTCGAGCGATAAACAAAAAGGTCAAAATATATGTATATATATATAAAAAACTTATAAAAATTATAAAATCCGAGGAAAAAACCTATTGCCGTTAATGAAGACAGTACAAATTAATGCATAGAAATTAAACCTGTTATAAATACTGCAACCATATTTATATTAAAATCTACATATATATATCAACATACACAAAAGGATGCGCGTAAACGCCATACATACATATACAGACGTATGAATATAAATCTAAATATACACATAAAAGCATGTGTACATATATTCACGCAAACCGTCTCGCACGCAAGCTAAAATTCATCTATGTAGCAATTCTCATATACTGAGCAAGGAGGGGGAACGAAAGAAAGGGAGAGAGAGAAAAAGGAACGAGGAGGGGTGGGGAAAAAACGAATAAGAAAAAAATTATGTATACAAGCAGTGTAACGCTATTATTGGCATATATAGAGACCAGTATACATACACAAGTTTGAATGGATACATATACATACAGTCGTGTATATGTGTGCTTAAGCACAACATACTTTCACTTACACATACACAGATACGCATGCTTACAAATACATATGCTTTGCTATACACATACTTATATAACATTCTAATTTTGACAACATGCTTTTTTTAAAAAAAACATTGCTTTTAAAAATGGGTGCATTAATAAAAATATATACGAAAGACATATAAAATAAAATATAACACCTATTTTGGGTCATTTATAAATAATCAAGGTAATATAGATAATCAAGGTAATCCTATGCAATACAATAACATGAAAACAAAGTTTGTAGGTTTTTCCTAATATATATGTAGAAACATAAGACTTTGCTATACGGATTAAGATCCGCATAGCTTGGAAACAAAAACAAAATCCATCGTAGCGCTCATCGTTCAAGAGTCAAAATCAAAATCAAAATTACAAAATATATACTCTATCCATATGGTATATTTATATTCGACATTTTAAATTTAGCCGCGTGCCTACATAAGTTCATTAGCTCACTTCTTTGATTCAAAGAATTATTGTATTTGAATAAGATATACATTTTTTCTAATAGACAAAGCTTGCACTTGAAATTATTTTTGTGTGCTCCATGCCTGTATGGTGCCGCCCTGTCCAGAATGCTCCATGTCACGTTGAAAGGTGGGGCTTCCTTTTCTTTTAGTTCCCAGACATATTTTGCTAGCTGTTTTCTTCCTATCTCTGGGTATTTAAATGAATTTTTATGAGAATAAAATCTTTTTTAAATGAATTTCTGAAGCCCCTGTGTATGTCTTGTATTCCGATGAGCCTTCCACTTGCACCTTGGCTCTATAAACTACTCCTTTCACTAGACATTTCTCTTCTAACGGACAGGAGCTTTCGTTTTTGAAATTACATTTCTTAATGGGCTCGGCACCATGTCTAATCTCAATTAGCTTCCTATTATGTTGGCTAATGTAAGAGGCGAAATTTCTGCAACAAGTAGCTAACCTTCAGGGTTCTTCTATTAAATATTCTATAGAATTTATGACCCTGCTTAAAATGCTTAGAGACTAATCTCAAAAATTCCTTACCTATATTAGTCTTACGGCCAAATTGAAAGCCGGGTTGAACCACAAAACTTTCCTGGTCCTAGTTCTTCGTGCAGCATTATTATCAGCATTAGCTGGTTGAACTGGATCTTCTCAGAGAATCCACTATTCTTTAATGCGCTATCGTAATAAGGTGCAGCATTATGGAATGCTGCCTCGTCCGAAGAATTGAAGATATTCTTCTACCTACATTGCTGACTAAGTTCCTAAGGATAACTGGTGGATGGTTCGAATCTTTGCTAATATACGATAGCTTTTCATTGGGCTTACGGAAAGGTTTAAATCTATCCGATCTTACATTAAAATTTACGTCTAAAAAATCTACACTATTCAGGTTAGCATCTATCGTAACCCGTAAGCCCATCCTTTGAAAGAAAGCTATAAGGTCCTTCCTAAGTCTATCTGATTCATGGCCGTTTAGATTATGCGTGGCTATAAGGCCGTCATCCCTATATAAACCTGCATCTATAAATGGGAATTCTATTTTTAGATTATGGAGAATAAAGGCTCCTATGAGCATACATAATTCAGCCCCGTCGTATGCCCCCATTAAATTATTTTGTCAGCATTTCTTTCATTTCCTTTATATCTATATATATATATATATATATATATATATTATATATATATAATATATATATATATATATATATATATATTATATATATATATAGATATATATATATCTATATATTATTTATTTAAAGTCACAATACATGTATTAAAGAGCTACTGATAGTTTCAAACGTTGAGAAAACTCAAACATATTCTCCAGGCGCCAGTGGTTAGAGCGTCGAGCTTACAATCGAGAGGTTGTGAGCTCGAATCCCGGACCGGACTGCGTGTTGTGTTCTTGAGCAAGACACTTTATTTCACGTTGCTCCAGTTAACTCAGTTGTAGAAATGAGTTGCAACATCACTGGTACCAAGCTGTATCGGCCCCTTTGCCTTTCCCTTGGATAACATCAGTGGTGTGGAGAGGAGAAGCTGGTATGCATGGGCGACTGCTGGCCTTCCACAAACTACCTTGGCCGGACTTGTGCCTCGGAGGGTAACTTTCTAGGTGCAATCCCATGGTCAATTCAAATATATTTGGGATATATTTCAACTTGTAAAAGCAATTTCCCTGCAGTTGACTGCGGAGTAAAAATTCTTGCTTATCGTAAAAAGTGTAAAGACACTATCATCAGCTCAAAGCGCACTCTGGGAACCGCTAGATCCGTATTTCTTGCTCTTGTGACGTCAGTAACTGATAGCAAGAAGAGGTAACAGCGAGTCGTCCGAAAGCCTTGGCAGTAAATACTTATGACTGATTCGTGTTATTCGACCGCTTGGTTTCAACAAATATATAAAGAGTAGTGCAAAGCAGTGTTGGGGGAAATAAGGGAACTTTAGGTCAGTTCAAATATTGTGGGGGAAATATTTGATCTTCGAAAGGTAATTTCACTGTAGTTTGCCATGAAGACAAAAATTCTTACTTATGGCGGTAAAAGTGTTGAGACACCATAATCAGCTCACAGAGTCCGAGCGCGCACGCATGAGTGTGCGTGTGTGCGTCTGTGTGTGTGTGTGTGTGTGTGTGTGTGTGTGGGTGTGGGTGTGCATACACATATATTCATATGCATGCATACACACACATGATCGTCTTCCAGACGACTGTTTCGCCCAGTGTTTGACCTCTGACCTTTAACTAGTAACAGCTGATAGAGCTGAATGTTATAAATGTTATTAGAACAAAGTCGAACGATGCCCTTGGCACACTCCATCATTGGCTTCCCCCACCATCGACCTTTTCAATGCCAACCAAAAAGACATTAAGATCTCATTGAAAAATACCAGAATATGAATTCTGTTTGTTTAAATTCTGCCTCGTTTTTCAGTCAAAGCATTCGGCGTCAGTTGTTCTGTTTGTTCCGAGGTAATGTGTTTCTCTCGACCCTTCGGACTTACAAGGCCTGTTACCCGGTTCTCATGGCGTATGGCTTTTCACCTGAAAAGGAACACCGGTCCGTTGCAGGATACAACGCAAGCAATTTATGAAAGGAGGTCACTTGATTACATCGACCCCAATATTTGCGACCACGAAGGGATAAAAGGTGAAGTTCACCTCGTCAGGGTTTGAACTCAGAACGTAAAGAGCCGGAATAAATGGCTCTGAGCATTTTTGTCCAACGTGCTAATCCTTTTGGCAGCTTGCCGCTTTACCAAGATAAAAACTAAACTGGAAAACTCTGGGGCCGCGTTCCTATCTTAAAAAAGTGAGGCATTCGCTTGAAGGTTATCTTCTCTTTCGTAGGGTATTTTTGTGTGTGTGTGTGTGTGTGTGTGTGTTCGTTTCATTGTTTGTGCGTGAGCGTATGAATACTTGTGAGTGTGTATGCATGTGTGTATGCGCATGCGCATGTGCATGTCTCTGTGTGTGTATGTGCTCACGCGCATGTGAAATTGCGTGTGTTTCTAGCAAGGGGCGGATATAGAGCAAAATGTTTATATATGACTGTGTGAATGTTGAGCAGCTCAATAAAAAATTACCTGCTGGACTGCCAAAGACTCGATTAAAGGGCGTACGCGCGCACACCCTCCCTCCACGCACACACACACACTCACACTTTCACTGACTCATCTACACAGGTGTTAACTTAAAAATAGATGACCGGACATATTTTAAACCCAGGTGGTAATTGTCAAGTTAAAATGCGTGCGTAAATGTATGAACTCACGGATTTACAAACACACAGTCACACCGCATGCGCACACACGAAGCAAACATCCTACACGCAGACAGATACGCTCATACACATATTTTGAAATGTGTTACGCAAACTTACAGGCCGCCATTTCTGTTTTAATTCGTTAAATACAAAAATGTCTGGCACAGGTGACTTTACGTATGTCTGCACATACAGGTATGCACACACGCATATATGTGGATAGGGTTATGCATGTATGTTACACAGGTAACGAATTGTGTGTGTGTAGGTATGTGTATTCTTGTATTTGTTTCAGTCATTTTGACTGCGGCCATGCAGGAGCACCGCCTTTTAGTCGGACAAATTGACCCCGGGACTTATTTCTTTGTAAGCCTAGTACATATTCTATCGGTTCTCTTTTGCCGAACCACCAGGTTACGAGGACGTAAACACACCAACATCGGTTGTCAAGCTATGGTGGGGGAACAAACACACGCACAAACACACACACACACACACAACCATACACACACACACATATACACATATACACGACAGGCTTCTTTCATTTTCCGTCTACCAAATTCACTCACAAGACTTTGGTCGGCCCAAGGCTATAGTAGAAAACACTTGCCCAAGGTGTCACGCAGCGGAACTGAACCATGTGGTTGGGAAGCAAGCTACTTACCACACAGACACTCCTACACCAATATATACTAGAGGAAAAAGGACAACAAAACAAAGGCAGGACGAGTATCGCAAATCCTTTAGTTGTCCTTTTTTCTCTTATATGTACCTACTAACCCAGAAACCTACAACTCATCCCTAGCTCCGGCCTCAACTGTGAACTTGGAACCTAAAGGATAACTAATTATAGCACTTACACAGCGTGCCTATTCGTTTAGATCACCAGTGAGTTAAAGCCCATCGTATTCTTTATATATATATCCTGTCATTTATTTTCTCGGTCCGCTGTTCCAGAGAGTGTCGAAGGAGGAGAGTCCTCAGGCACCGCCTCCTTAATATCGAACAGAAGCAACCGTCGTTACCTCCTGTTTGTGAGTCGAGTTGTTATGAAAAGAATCTGGCATTAAACTGAAGGATTGCTCAGTGTTTTTGTCGAGTACATATTCATTGCACTTTAACAAGAATGGTGATGACAGTGACATCGAAGTTTCGACACTAAATCGGCTGAAACTCTGTATACACAATGTGCATTGCAGATGTTTTGAGAATTAACTGTCCTGGATACTCGTAATTTTAATATGACATTACAATACATCTAAAAAGCTGACCGGCCAACTTTTGCTATTCCAGGTTGGAGGAGGCGGCGGCAGCAGTCGTTTGACCACAGCTGGCGAGTTTCCAGAATGCCGTCAGGATGTGAAGACAACTTGGAAGCTCGATCTACGATAAAGTTTTGTCTTTAAACTAGACAAATAGGCGCTGGAGTGGCTGTGTGGTAAGCAGCTTGCTTACGAACCACCTGGATCCGGGTTCAGTCTCACTGTGTGGCACCTTCAGCAAGTGTCTTCTACTATAACTTCGGGCCAACCAAAGCCTTGTGAGTGGATTTGGTAGACGAAAACTGAAAAAAACCCTCGTGTGTGTGTGTGTGTGTGTGTGTGTGTGTGTGTGTATGTGTGTTTGCGTCTGCGTTTGTCTTCCTGTCCCCGTAAGCTAGCGGTTCGGCAAAAGAAACCAATAGAATAAGTGCTTGGCTTACAAAGAATAAGTCCAGGGATCGATTTCTTCGACTAAAATCTTTTAAGGCAGTGCTCCAGCATGGCCGCAGTCAAATGACTGAAACAAGTAAAAGGATAAAAGAACAAATCTACCCCTGGACCTATTCTCTGTAAGCCTAGTACTTATTCTATCGGTGTATTTAGCTGAACCGCTAAGTTACGGGGATGTGAGCACACCAACATCGGTTACCAAGCGATGGTAGGGGGACAAAGAGACACACAACACACACACACACACACACACACACACACACACACATATATATATATATAAGCCCGTCGTGTATATATATATATATATATATATTATATATATACACGACGGGCTTCTTTCAGTTTCCATCTACCAAATCCACTCACAAGGCTTTGGTCGGCCCGAAGCTATAGTAGAAGACACTGGTCCAAGGTACCACGCAGTGGGACTGAACCCGGAACCATGTGGTTGGTAAGCAAGCTCTACCACACAGCCACTCCTGTGCCTATATATATATATATATATAATATATATATATATATATATATATATATATATATATATATTATATAGATATATATAGTATAGATATGATATATAGATATAGATAGATAGATAGATAGATAGATAGATAGATAGATAGATAGATAGATTGAGAATATGTTGTCTATTGACTTTTTATACATGTTAGGCCACTTGTAGTGAAATTTCTAAAAATATTCGCTACCCTATATATTTTTACGTATATGAGTTTAGCATTTCGAAGATCGGTTCGGCGTTCTTCATCTACTTCCGACTGAAAATGCGCTTGCGCGGTGAATTTTGAAAAATTATAACATATAATGATGAGACACCTGCTATTTGTCTCTAAATTATATGTTAATTGTTAAGGCACGGTTACTGATGAGAATTTCGCCTGGCAAATTATTTTATTTGCTAAAAAAATTCGAAACCTAGGCATAACCGTAAAAATATAACAAGGTAAAAGTTTTTATTTTTATTCCCTTCGAAAATTGCTCTTAAATGACGCTTTGGTCGTTTTGGCTGCCTCTTCTGTTACAGATAGTTTCTCTTTTGTTTAAATGTACACTATATATATATATAGATTGTTCTGTTTATCTAGTTAGCCTTGATATTAACTCTCACGCGACTCTGCATCTTTCTTTCTTTCTCTCCCATTCCCTTTTTCGTCTTTTTTCCCTCACTTAACTTGTCTCTTCCTCTCTCTCTCATTCTTCATTCTCTCTCTCCCTTTCACCATTCTTCATGGTCTCCTCGCACCATTCCCCTTCTTCTCTCTCTTCCTCTTGCTCCTCCTCCTCCCCCATTCCCGTCGTCCATCTGCGACGATACTTCCGTCGTAACTGCTATCCTGTCTTTTCTCGCCCGCCTTCTAAGGCTACGGTCGACATTTTTTCTCTCTCGTCGTCACTTAATCCAGCGTTTGCAATACTTTTTTCGTCTGGCGTTAACAGCCCCTCTATCTGTTCTCCTTGTCCTGTCTCTCACTGTATATATTTATTTTTCCACTGTTTATATATATATTTTTTACTGTTTATATTTTTTGTACTGTCTTCCGTCTTGCTTTTTTTACCCCTCTGCGAAAAGATCTCAGAATTTTAATTGATTTGCTTTTCGCAGGAAGGAAGTTTCTTCGAAGTATACGTCTCGCTTTTATCCTTCGAAACGTTTAGTAGATGAAACCTTAGCGACTGAAGAAGGGGATTTTTCGTTGTGCTTATTGTCCTGTATCTCTTTTTTTGCTTGTCTTGTTCCTTGGTTTGTGTCTATGTTTTTCGTCTCTCTATGTGTTCGACGTCTTTTGGTGTCCTGTACACATATATGCGTGTATATGTACATGTAGTAGGTAGGTACGTACAGATATGTTTATATATATGCATATGTTCTATTTTATTAACATATATATATATATATATATATATATATATATATATATATATATATATATATATATATATATATATATGTATGTATATACATACACTATATGGGTTTCCACTGTTTCCGTCTACCGAATTCCCTATTCGGCCCGAAACTGTAGTAGAAGAGAGGCGCTTGCCTAACGTACCGCACAGGAGGGCGGAAATCGATGCCACGTATATCCACAGAAGTGCAGACATACACAATCACACAGAGACGCGCTCACGGACACACACACAAGCACTCCTTCGATTTAGAGAGAGCGAAAAAGATAAATAGAGTGAAAGAACGGAGAGAGAAAAGCTGCTTCTATTCCTCCCGCTCCCCCTCTTCCTCCTCCTCCTTCTCCTCCTACTACCACCACCATCACCGCTACTACTACTGCTGCTGCTACGCTACAGCGATGTAAGGCTTGAAGCCAGATTTATCGCCTGCGCGCCGGAATAAACAGATGACATTTTCACGAAGGAAGCCAGCTTACGTGCTGCATTTCATCTAACTTTGCTGAGCAGCAGATTTCAATGTGACAAAGACAAACTATGAATGATACCCTGAGTATCAATTTCTCTCTATATTTCTTTTCTTTGTTCTCTAAGTTTTGAATACGGATTTTTTCCGCTGAAATACCAGCTTCAAGCTACGCATCATTGTATGAGTTTATTGGAGAAGATGGTGATACAATTGCACTGGACAGCATTGTGTTATTCCTTCAATCGTGTTGACGGGAAATATCCAACGATCTGTATATCGTATTTCATTTACATATATATTTATGTAAATGTGTGGGAGAAGGCTAAATCAAGCGTGGTATATATATATATATATATATATATAATATATATACAGCCCCATACTCAACT
The DNA here is from genome assembly GCF_006345805.1 of Octopus sinensis. Classification (NCBI taxonomy): domain Eukaryota; kingdom Metazoa; phylum Mollusca; class Cephalopoda; order Octopoda; family Octopodidae; genus Octopus; species Octopus sinensis. The sequence goes on from NC_043003.1 coordinate 1,205,850, forward strand.
CGTCCTGTCGAAAGACCCTTGTCCTACGTCCTGGTTTTGTTTTGTTGTTTTTTTTTATTTTTACCGTTATTGTTTTTTACGTTTTGTATTCTTATTGGTGTCACGTATTCTGTATTTGTTTCGTGTACTTCGTTTTCGTTTTCCGTCCTCGTGTTGTATACATTCGAAGCTTTCTTCCAGGGGATCTAATGCGCTTGGCTTAGATTTCCCTTGGCGGGCTGGCCATATCGGAGCAATCTCAAGATTAATCAGCCGAAATTGCTAATGATCTGGTTCTTGACTGATGACTGAGGGCTTCGAATGTCCCGGTCCTGTGGTTCTTGTGTCGTCTCTGTGGTGTTTTCATGTTCTTGTCCATGTCTGTAATTATTTTTTACTGTTTACCTATATATATATATATATATATATATATATATATAATATATATATATATATATTATATATATATATATATAGTATATAATTACAAACATAAATACATACATACATACATGTTTTTTTGGCACTCCGTCGGTTACGACGACGAGGGTTCCAGTTAATCCAATCAACAGAACAGACTGCTCGTGAAATTAACGTGCAAGTGGCTGAGCACTCCACAGAGACGTGACACAGAGTGTGACAAGGCTGGCCCTTTTAAATACGGGGGCAACAGAAACAGAAAGAAAGAATGAGAGAAAGTTGTGGTGAAAGAGTAGAGCAGGGTTCGCCACCACCCACTGCCGGAGCCTCGTAGAGCTTTAGGTGTTTTCGCTCAATAAACACTCACAACACCTGGTGTGGAAATCGAAACCGCGAGTCCACTGCCCTTACCACTGGGCCATTGCGCCTCCACACATACATACATACATACATACATACATACATATATGTGTGTGTATAGAGATAGATAGATAGATAGATAGATAGATAGATAGATAGATAGATAGATAGATAGATAGATAGATAGATAGATAGATAGATAGATAGATAGATAAGGCGAGCTGGTAGAATCGTTAGCACACCGGGCGAAATGCTTAACGGTATTTCGTCCATCTTTACATTCTGAGTTCAAATCCCGCCGAAGGTGACTTTCCCTTTCATCCTTTCGGTGTCGATAAATTAAGTACCAGTTAAGTACTGAGCTCGATCTATATCAATCATATATGAACAATGTAAATTAAAATATGGCTTGGACTCTCATAAATATTCACTAGAAAACTGAAAACGCTACTTAGATGACTGCCTGATTTCGTGGACGCATACGGCAAAAGCCTTGTGAGTGGATTTGATAGAAGGAAATTAAAAGAAGCCCGTCGCATATACATATGTGAGTGGTGTGTGTCTGTATTTGCCCCTTACCCCACCAACATCACTTAACAACCGATGTTGGTGTGTTCACGTCCCCGTAAATTAGCGGTTCGGCAAAATAGACCGATAGAATACGTACTAGGCTTGCAAAGAATAAGTCCTGGGGTAGATTTGTTCGACTAAAAGGCGGTGCTCCAGCATGGCCACAGTCAAATGACTGAAACTGGTAAAAGTAAAAGAATAAACTATATTCACCAACAACTATTTGTGCGTCTATGTAGTCTGGTGGTCGGTTTTCGATGCAAAAATATTGTCTCACGTCAACGCACAGACTTCGCGGAGAACATTACAAAAATGTCTAAGATCACTGGTAATCCTGAGATCTACTACATTTGACGGATAAAATTCAGACATCCCTGACTGCTAGAGATTGGAGCCAGTCATGTTCACTCAACCGTGACAGCCTTAACTAACGATACCAAACATATTGTCACCACATGACATTAAAGAACTGACAAAAAATTCTAAACCCGATCACCTGATCATCCTTGACGAATCAAAACGTATCTAAAGCATACTATTTTGAGATATGTTCGCACTATGAAAAAGAAGGCAATTTTTGAAATCCAGTCAGAAACAAGACAGTTGCAGCATATCTCGACGTCTTTCTGTCTCAACGTATGAAAATAACAGAGTCTGTGAAACCGGTTAAGTTTTTACTGTATTTTAGAATATAAAGTCTAAAACAAATCCCAGTGCATTTTCAATTTCTTTTATCTATATTTTTACCCGTGTGAGATAAAATAACTTTGTTATATATATATACTTTGTATTATATACAAACAAGCATCACGGTAGGCCAACAACAGAGGGAGAAGCAGTTTGTCAAGTTTTACCTTCCTCTCTAAGC
>NC_043003.1:1210546-1255546 GCF_006345805.1 Octopus sinensis
ATATATACTTCCAAGCGGATATAAGTGGAGCGTAGTTTCGTATCTGTGTGTATGTGAATGCGTGTTTAAGTAGTACTTGTATAGTGTGTTACGGTATGCATATGTGTGTAGCGCGTGCGCGCGGTGTATGTGTGTGCCTGCATGTGTGCACAAGTGTGTGTGTGCCTGCATGTGTGCACATGTGTGTGTATGCACAAGTGCATATGTGTGCAAGATTACTCTTATATATCGACATATGTATATGAACGTCTCTCCTTCCTTCCCGAAATAAGTTCTACCAATCATATGTCATCTTCATTTTTAAATAAATCAAGTTGTCTCCCACCCCGGCCCTATTTTGTATGAAAATTAATGAAATCCTTTGGAAACCGATAATAGAAAACCAAACTAATCATATTTAACGGCAGCCATTCGCTGTCATTCGAAAAGACTATTGTCTCTATCACTCACACCTTAAGTTATCTTTCCAAAGTGTTGGCTTTTCAAAACTTAGTTATCTTTCGAACGCCACAAACCTTATTTATCCAGAGTCTTTATTTTATTGATGATATGATTACAGTAATTTAGACTTTGTCACGGGATTAAGAAGATCGCCTTGCAACACCTGGATTCCGTTTCAGTCCCACAACGCGGCACTGAAGGCCGACCAATGCTTTGGGAATGAATTCGGTCGACGAAAAACTCTGAGGAGTCTGCTGTATATACATATATACATATACTTACTACTACATACATACATAGATACATACATACATACATACATACCTACATACATACATACATAATATATATATATATATAATATATATATATATATATATATATATATATATATATATATATATATATATATTATATATATATATATATATATGGGTGTGTGTGATTGTGTATAGAAGAATATATTAATAAAAGGAATTCCAACCTTGTCTGATTTTCACGTTTTATTTACAATCTTATAATGATATATTATAAGATACTATATTATAATTGAATAAATAAAATGAAATAGTAGAATGTTAAATGTTCATTCTGATTGAACTAGTACTTTCATGCATTAAATTCTGCAATCTTCGGGTTCATGTAGTAGTGTTGACAGTCATGCTTCACAATTTTTGACTGTAGCAAGATGATTGATTCTGTGCTATAAATACAGCTGGGTAGGCTCCAGAGTGCTAGGTTTTGCAAACTGTATTCTGACCAATCAGTGTGTAGTGTCACTCAATTACTTAAGCTGATTGGTTGGTTGAGCTGATTGGTTTAGGCATCACGCGTTGTTGGACATGTCAAGAGTCCTGTATCTTGACCCTGGCCGAAGCAGCAATTGTTGGGTTATTTTTAGAAATGTGTAAATATCCTTTGTCAGAGATTTTTATTTTTATATTTCAATTGTCATCATCATCATTGTCAGCACCTTAATTATTGTTGCTAGTGGTGATGGTGGTGGCAATAGAACTTTTAACCCTAAGTAAGATAATTTTCCTGCTATCTTCATCTTGATCACCTTTAGTATTGTTGTTGTTGTTAGTGGTCATGGTCGTAGCAGTGGAAGTAATACCTCTAAGTATTATTATTATTGCTTATTTAGCTTGGGTTCGAATTTATCAATAAAATTCTTTTCTCTGATTTTCCTCTCGATTTCACTTGGGCTGTGTAATTTGTAGAACGGAAATATTATATACATTTTCCGGCCACATGTTGCTAGGTGGTTACTCAAAGGTATCTGACGGACCTCTGGGTCTCTAATCTGTTGCCGGTGTACACGTGAGCGTTCTAATAGTGCGTTTCCCGTCTGACCTACATATATTTCTTCACAATTTGGGCATTTGATGCAGTAAATTAAATTTCTGCTTTTGCAGTTCATATTCGCGTTTGTGAATATTTTCCCGGTTTTTGTGTTTATATATTGACCGGTATGTATGAATTGGCATGTGCCACATCGGCTATCATTGCATTTAGATACCGTGAATGTTTGGTCTTTGTTGCTAAGGTCAAATTTTGCCTTTGTTAGTAATGTTTTCAAGTTTTTAGGCTGTCTTTACTAAGTACCATAGCTCGATCCGTGATTATGTCTTTTAATTCATTACTTTGGGCAATGATTGGTAGGTTTGCTTTGGCAATGTTGAAGATATTCTGGTGACATGGGTTGTGTGTCACTATGAATGGTATGACTTGTTCTTGTTTTCCTCTTCCTTGGGTTGTCCTAAGTTGTTGTATGGGTATTTTATAGCCCGCTGTATGCCATTTTCTATATGTAGAGATGGGTATTTTGTTTTTGAGCAAAAATTCTCTTAGTTCTATTAGGCGTTTGTTCCTGATATTTGCATCTTCTACAATGGTACAAATTCTTCTGGCTAGGCAGTATGGGATGTTACGTTTTGTATGTGGTGGATGGCACGACTTAAAATTTAGGTATTGATGTGTGTCTGTGTGTTTATAGTATATATCTGTGGTGATGGTGGTGTCTTTTTTAATTACCATTATATCTAGGAATGGTAATTTGGTACTACTCATCTCCTTTGTAAATTGGAGAGATGAGTGTAGGTTGTTCAGGAGGATATTAAACTCTTCCAGAGTATTTAGAGATTCTGTCCAGATTATGAAGAGTCGTCTCTTCCATGCCTTTTCAATATACTTTCTTTTAACATTTAACATTCTACTATTTCATTTTATTTTATTCAATTATAATATATTATCTTATAATGTATCATTATAAGATTGTAAATAAAACGTGAAAATCAGACAAGGTTGGAATTCCTTTTATTAATATATATATATATATATTATATATGTGTGTGTGTGTGTGTGCGTGTTGGGAGTGTTAGGCGCAGGCTTGGTTTACTTCTCAACCGCACAGCTTAGGGTTCAGTTCCACTGGGTGGTACCTTTGGCGTATGTCTTCTACTATAGCCACGAGTCGACCAAAGCCTTGTGTGTATGTTTGGTTGACTGAAACTGAAAGAAGCTCATCACATATTTGTAGTGGATGAGTTTGTGTTAGCATCTGGTTGCTAATAAATATTTACTATTGACGAAGCTCAAAGATGCAGAAATACGTATTTGGCAATGCTACCCACCTTTGCAGTAATTCGAAATACTATCACCTCTGCCGTGAACACAAAGTCAGACACATACTTCCTAGTGATTCCACCAACTGACAAATGATCGTCTTAATTCGATAGTAGCGTTGCCTAATAATTTCTTTGATATTTGTAACGATTGTGTCTTGGTACTTTGGAAATATTATATACTTTTACCGTTATTCCTATTGGAGAATATTATTGAGGTTTCTTGTTTAGAATGATGGCCCTAAATTAGGAAAGGTTGGTGTAGAGAAAGTCCACTGATGCATATCAGGGAAATAGGAGATGCAGCTGGAGGAGAGGTGAGTCCAAATGTCAGATTGTATCATACGAGGAGAATATGGTACAACCTGACCGTAGCATCGTGTGCTGAGGTGATTTATCCGACTCACAATTTATCATTTTTGATTCAATAATATCTTTTATACACGTCCTTCTATAAACTGAAATACTTCCTGCTTCACGTGCTGTGGTGACCTTTAACAACACCTACGTCTATGTACACGGGTATCATCTGTATATTATTTAACTTCAACACTTTCTGCTTTCAGGAACGATGACGCGGAGAGCATTCATTAATGAGGGCATGGTGTCCTAGTTTCTTCCAATAGCATAAACATTGAAACACTGAACAAAACAACAAAGCAGTCTGGCATCTTACTCACGCTCTAATCATAAACATCATAACAAAAGACTTCAAAGCCTTCTACGAAAGCAAAATCTTGTCGCAGTCTCTGGCGATCTGTCATGGAGACCCTTACATACATAACTGTCAAAACTACAATCCTACAGGTTAACTTTCCTCTTCAATTCCCATCAATTATTGTTCCTCCACAACAGAGTAGTGGTGTCATACTAAGACCACTTTCGCTCTTAGACAAACAAACATTCCAGGTTCCATCCACAACAACATCTTTCAATTGATTCGCAATGATTCATTTTACCAACAAACTCCAGTCATTAACTCACAAACGAACCATTTGTTCGTTTGTCTCATCTTTTATCTTTTACTTGTTTCAGTCATTAGACTGCAGCCATGCTGGGGCATCGGCCTGCAGAATTTGTGGTCGAATGAATCCCCAGTACTTATTCTATCGTTCTCTTTTGCCGAACCGCTGGATTACGGGGACATAAACATACCAGCACCGGTTGTCAAGCAGTGGTGGGGGACAAGCGCAGACACAAAGACACACGCATATGTGTGTGTGTGTGTGTGGGTATGCTCCTGCGTTGTTCGATCCACATCGATAAATGTTTATTTTTCGATTTCCTATTATTAGTTATGACTAGAAATTTTATGATCTTTGTAATGAGTAAGAAAAATCAAATAGATATGTATATTGTATCGATTTAAAACAAACTTTTAATCACGTCATAATCAATCTAGAAATGATTATCCCCCTTTAAATAATTGGCCACCAGGAGACACCACACGTCTGAAGTATTGCTTACATACGAATAATAGCTGAAATACTTTTGATCCTAGAAATACTTTTGTTCAAAGTTGTAACCGATGAGAAGGTAACCCCCGGGCCAGACACCAGCAAATTGTGTGTAGGCTGGTTGAATAGGTATCATTCGAATTGAATAAGACATAACAGAAGCAATATACTTCTACGAAAATTGAATATCAACACCAGATGCCGCCTCTAGCTTTGCTCGTAGTTTTACAAGCCACATAAATGTATTTTATTTTAGATTTCTTTAGATGTTTGCAGACAACTGATTATATTGGAAACAAAGAAGTAAAAAAAATGATAATCCTCAGCTGCAGAACACGAACAAGAAATTACAGAGCGAGGCGTTTCACTAAGCAATTTTGAAAAAGTTTGGGAGGAAATTACACACAAGACGAGAGAATAAACTATTTAGAAAAGCAGAACGTTTCCCAATAATATCAGAGTCCGGTCTTGCAAATAAACTACTTTACACAAATCTTTCAATAATTCGATTATTGACATCATTTTTTTCTCAAGCCCTCAGACTTATAAAGCCGGTTGCTCGGCTTCCATGGCATATAAGAGACTAACATCATAACAGTTTTCCTAAACGGGACACAGGTCGGTTAAAGGGGTTCAAAGCCAGCAATTATGAAGGGAGAAACTGTCGAAGACGACATCGTCGTGACTTGTTGATATCGTCGCAAGAAATGCTGTTAAGTATTTGCCGGATATGCTAACGATTCTGCCAGCTTTCCGCCCACAACAACACAATAACACCGGGGAAATTATGACAGGGATCAATGGCCGATGTATATGCAGAGGGGACACCGACTTTCCGGACAGTTTGGGCCCTGCACCTCGCATAACTTACAAGGAGAAACCCCAAATTCGCAAAGCCACCCACTGAGCGGTCCTCTTCCATAGCACCTCGCACGACAATTCGATCTCAGTATACGTGTCTCTGTATTTTGCTTAATTTATTCTTTTATTTGTTTCAGTCATGTGACTGCGGCCATGCTGGAGCACCGCCTTTAGTCGAACAAATCGACGCTAGGACTTATTCTTTGTACGCCTAGTACTTATTCTATCGGTTTCTTTTACCGAACCGCTAAGTTACGGGGTCATGAACACACCAACATCGGTTGTCAAGCGATGGTGGGGAGACAAACGCAGACACAAACATGATGGGCTTCTTTCAGTTTCTACCAATTCTACTTCGTGAGTGGATTAGGTCGGCCCGAGGCTACAGTAGAAGACACTTGCCCATGGCTCCATACAGTGAGACTGAACCGGGAACCATGTAGTTGTTAAGCAAGCTTCTTACCACACAGCCACTCCTGCGCCTAATCATTTAAGTAAATTTTCTATGTTTAATTTAAGGTGCCCACCCCTGATCAGAAAAATCAGTAAACGGGAGAGGGTTTGAAATTAAAGTTTCCGGAAAATCGATGTTGCGCACCAGAGGTTCCTAACCGGTGGTCCGTGAACTAAATTCAAAATTTCATATATATATATATATATATATATATATATAATATATATATATATATATATATAATATATACAACACACGCACACACGCACACACAAAGATAAGCATATTATAAGGGGTCCGTGGGAAAACTCATTTAAATAAAAGGGGTCTTTAGTAGTGAAAAGGCTGGGAATAACTGTTGTATACGGTTGTGTTCAAGTTTTAGCTTCTTTATTTTACCTTTTTTCTATTTTCATATAAACTTTATACAGTTTGTTTGGAACAATGAAGTTCCTAAATTTATATTCGACGTTTCCAGACCTTCATACACTCAATATGAAGACTGTATTAAATTTAGCATCTGTGTTGTTTCTTATATATACCAGCTGAATTCGTATAGACTTTATCGCGAAAGGCTTTTTACTTGTCGCTGCATAGGTCAGCAGTCAAACGTTGATTTATTTGTTGCCGTCAAATTTTTGACAAATAATTTTTTTTATCTCTGTAGTCACCTGTTAAATTTTTTGATGTATGTGTTAACTGTGTTCTGATTTTGACACTAATTTTGAACCAACACCGCTTCCGTCGCTAATAAAGAAAAAACAAACAACTTTCCTAACACCGTTTCAAGGAAAATAAATAATTTTTACTCTTCGCAAATTCTAATTCGACTTTCGAAAACCATTTATCATTTATCTACTTGTTTCAGTCAGTGGACTGCGGCCATGTTGGGGCACCGCCCTTGAGAATTTTAGTCGAATGAATCAATCCCAGTACATTTATTTTTCAAACCTGACACTTATTCTATTAGTCTCAGTCTCTTTTGACGAACCGCTAAGTTACGGGGACATAAACACACCAACACCAGTTGTCAAGCGGTGGTGGGTGGACAAACACAGTCGGAAAGACCTTAAACATACACACACACACACATATACACACACATATGACGGGATTCTTTCAGTTTCCGTTTACCTAATCCACTCACAAAGCTTTGGTTAGCTCGATGTTATAGTAGAAGACATTTGCTCAAGGTGCCACGCAGTGGGATTGAACCTGGAACCAAAACTTTATTTATGCTAATCACTTTACTTGAAACTTCTGTCATTATTCGTATATCAATGTTTTGTCGTTTATTTGTTTTCCTCGGTGGACTGCGGCCATGCTGGGGCACCACTTGCAAAGGTTTTTAGTCGAGTAAGTCGACCCCAGGACTTATGTTATTTTAAAATCTGCTACTTATGCTATCGGTTTCTTTTGCCGAACCGCTACGTGTGCGGCATGGATGTGAATGTATATAAAAAGGGAGCTAATTAAAGATATTGAACTCCGTGAATATAATTGCATCGGTTTCTGCAACTCTAGCTATTTGTCTATCTTCCTCTCTGTAGCTGTCTGCACACACAAACACACACACACACACAATATTCTTTTCATACCTATGCCACAATGGGAACCAACCCTGTATCGGATCTACGGTTTATATTGGATTTGGAACAAATATATATATACATACATATATATATATATATGTATGTATATATATATAATATATATATATATATATATATAATATATATATATATATAATATATATATATATACATACATATATATATATATAAACATCTTATAAGCAAGGGCTAAGAAGATTATTCTAAAGCCAATATACTGATTATCCACTCAGTTCAATTTCCTGTAACAAGTGGTTTATAAGTGGATAATCAGTATATTGGTTTTAGAATAATCTTCTTTACCCCTTGCTTATAAGATGTTTATAATTTTGACCGTAAAGGTTTTTTTAATATACTGCCACGCTTCTTGATGGAATTCTTTTCTGTAGAGAAAGGGGCTTCATCCTATATTGCATATATATATATATATATATATATTCTTTCCTTCTTTTACTCGTTTCAGCCTTTCAGCCATGCGACTGCAGCCATGCTGGAGCACCACCGTGGATATATATATATATATATCTGCATTACGCTACCCCATGGTTGTTTTACCTCACTATAAACTCGGTGTTATGGTACCGAGCTAATCCAAGCGTCCTGCGTGTTGATACACCTGGATTCTATATATGCGTGTGTGTGTTGTGTGTTTGTATATGTGTGTGTGTGTCTGTGTGTTGTGTGTTTGTATGTGTATGCGTGTACACGCAAATGCATATATACGTACGTGTACACAAACACACAGAGACGCAGCTATTTCTTGCTTAACATGAAAAATCCTTTCCCCACCGTCACCGATGCCTCCGCTTATATCGAACCACGTTAATAGAATTTAATGGTCATGGCGATAATCGTAATTAATCCTTGAATATGAAATACCAATTTGGAATGACATAAATTCGTTTAAAAAAGAAAAAACAATTTATGAAGAGTCATTCAAACAGTTATAGCTGCCACCATTTCTACGTTAATTTTCTACGTTAATTGTACAATAAACAAATAATTTTAAAATTTTAATGTCGCTGAACGAGCGAATTTCTGTCAACATTCAGGAACGAATCAAGAAATTGTTGTTGGCTTCACTCTGTCCACCGTAAAATTTCATCAAGTTTTTTCGCTATCGTTTGAAACTCCTCCATGTTCCCTTCTTCTTCTTCTTCTCTTCTTCTTCTTCTTCTTCTTCTTCTTCTTCTTCTTCTTCTTCTTCTTCTTCTTCTTCTTCTTCTTCTCTTCTTCTTCTCTTCTTCTTTCTTCTTCTCTTCTTCTTTCTTCTCTTCTTCTTCTGCTTCTTCTTCTTCTTCTTCTCTCCTTCTTCTTCGTCTTCTTCTTCTTCTTCTTCTTCTTCTTCTTCTTCTTCTTCTTCTTCTTCTTCTTCTTCTTCTTCTCATCATCCTCCTCCTTCTTCTCCTCCTCCTCCTCCTCCTCCTTCTTCATTTTTCGCATCGCAGCAGCATTTCTTCCAATTCTTTACCTTCCAAGTTCAAATTCCAGTGATGTCTTCTTTGTCTTTCATCCTTTCGAGGTCGATAAATCAAGTACCAGTTGAGCACTGGGTGGGGAGCATTGTAATCGAATTTCCCCCAGCACCGAAATCGTTGGCCTTGTACCAAAAACTTTGAAACCATTATTATTAAGGCAGCGAGTTGCCAGGAATGTCTAGCGGCATTTCTTTCGGTTCTCTACATTATTATTCTAATTATCATTCCTTCTTCCTCTCCTTCAATCTTTTCTTCTCCTCCTCTTCCTCCTTTATCTCTCCGTTTTCCTTCTTCATACGCTGCTTAAGCCAACGGCTCTTTCAGCGGTAACAATTTCAACGATGGTTTTTTTGAAGCCACTAAAATTCTTAGTATACTTATGGAAACCAGTATCACAGGCTACTCGCCCACAGCTGGTTGTCACTTCTTCCAAAGACTCACGAATATCTTTCAATTGCTTCTTTAATGTGAATAATTAAAAGTAAAATTCCCAAATAGATCTTAATTGCCTGTGGGACAATTCTTTAAATAAAAGAGGCTTGAAATATAGCCGTTCCCTCAGTTCAGTGACTGCGACAATGAATATTGTATTTCGTGATAAAGAAAAAGAAAAAGAAAAAAAGCGGGCGGCACATTAGTACAAAAGTTACGGCGTCCAGAGACATTAACAGAGATCAAAAGAAATTTGATAAGTTATTTTATTTTATTTATTTATTTGTAATAACATTGAAATTCCAGATGGCACGGCTGTGTGGAAACCCGTCGTCTATGTACACACACACAACACACACACACATTGTGAGACTAATCACTCGACGTAGAACTCAACACGCTTAGGTTTCAGAACCAAGTGTTTGCTGGGTAGAGAGCGATGATAAGAAAGAGAAATGGAAAGGAAGGAATGATGTATCTTATGAAGTTCCTAAGATAATCTTTTCTGCTGTAGGTACAAGGTCTGACATTTGGTGGGAGGAGGTAAACCGATGACATCGACTCCAGTATTCAACTGGTATTTAATTTATCGTCCTCGAAAGGATGAAAGGCAAAGTCGACCTCAACGGAATTTGAACTCAGAACGTAGCGGTAGAGGAAATACTACTAAGCACTTCGCCCGGCGTGCTAACGATTCTGCCAGCTCGTCGCCTTGGAGTTCATAAGATAATCGTTTAATCTTTTGTCATCTCTCTTTCTCATACACACACACACACACACACACACACACACACACACACAGTAGAATAAGAAAAAGGAAGTCATTGCTACAGCATTCTATTAAAAATATAAATAGAAATGTCTTTTCTGATAATTTTTCCACTTTAATAATTAGATTTTTAAAGTGGCTTTTCTGTTCATTTCTTCATGTGTGTGTGTGTGTGTTAATATTGCAACTTTAGAAACAAGCTATTTTAACACCGGCCAGTGTAGGCATTTCTCATGACACAACTCCATAAACTGTACACTTTTGAAAGTCTAACGCGAAACCAGTGAAATAATTCCTAAATTTTAAAATATATTTAAATCCTTTTTTTATTCTAACGGATTCTCTGTGCATTTTCAGCTTCGTTTTGCCCATTCCTTCACTTGTTTGGATTAATACTCGTAACAATTTCTCTCTCCCTCTCTCTCTCTCTCTTTCTCTTAAAACATGCAATACGATATAATATATATTCGCATATGAAGATATATTAAACACGTTATAATATAAGTGGATCGAGCAATTAAAACCCCAAAAAGGTAAAGTTAATAAATGAGGGTGCAGAACAGCACCTGCAATTGCCAGAAATGAGAGCCAAAATTGCATTCGAACAGCAGCCACACAAAAGCTCTAACTTCATGGAATATTCGGGACTGCGAGCAGCAAGCGACGACATCTTTCTTTGGCGAGAGACACTCACAGAATGAAGTAGTTTGATAAAACCTTGTCATGTAATTTCGAAATTTGATCAACGTGATCTTGTTTCTCGTTAGAGGTTTCCACAATTACTCCGGGTTAAAGAGATTGCCTGCCTCTCATTCGTCTTTCGAATTTGACTGGAAAGACTATTTACATTTTGATTAGAGTCAACATTTGGTAAACTACAGCCGATGTTGTATCTGTCAAATGATGATCCTAAGTATTTTTAATCCTATACATATATAATAATAATAATAATAATAATAATAATAATAATAAATAATAATAATAATAATATAATAATAATAATAATAATGATAAAATAATAATAATATAATAATAATAATAATAATAATAATAACAATAATAATAATAATAATAATAATAATAATAATAATAATAATAATATATAATAATAATTTGAGGGAATATTATTCCTAACTTACAGGGAAAAAATTCAATTTAGAAATACTAAATCAAATTTCACAAAATATAATATATATATATATATATATATATATATATATATACATACATATATATATATATATATATATTATATATAATATATATATATAAATTATTAAAAAAAAACACCTTTTATCAATTCAAATGAACAATTAAATTACACCATCTAGAAAATTACATATAATAGAAATATTAAATATAAAATAACAATAATATACCGATGATTAAGTAATGTGCAAAATAATAAATAAAAAGTATATATTTGGTAGAATAACAGCACGTGTTTCGTGGCTATATTTAAGAAATGATTATAGTAAAAAAATTAATAGTTGTAGTAAAATCACTAGCCACTCATCAGGTTAAAGATAAGCTACAATAATAAAATAATTAATTAATAAATGTACGTAAATAATCTTTTAAAATATAAATATATTCTTTTATATAAATATATTCTTTTATATATATTATATATATATATATATATGATACTAAATATACATTAAGTGAAAACTAAATACAATACTTAAATTATACAATATTTTAAAATTAATTAATATACACAATGCTAGTGCAAGCCATTAATATTGGAATGAAAATAAGAAGTGGTTCAAATATAGACACAGTCCTTAAATAAACTAACAATATAATTAATATATAAGTGTAGTTTCTATAGATTTAATGTATCACTCAATAATATAGTTGACCAAAATATCAATTAATATAAAACCTAATTTACTTAAATTTAATACTACTTAATAAATATACCACCTAATTATTAAATAACATTATTGTCTAACAAAATTAATTCTCAAATTAAATTAAATGTAATACGTTAGATCCCTTTATAAAAATAATTATAAATCATTCTAAATAAATAGCTATAATAATTAATAACTATCATAAATTATAACTATCAATATATATATGTAAATGATATAATGGCGAAAATTATTTACTAATGAAAAGTAAGAAAAACATCTAAGCCCCATAAATTAAAGAAAGGTGCAAAAAATATTAGAACAAATGAACAATACAATATGAAGACATTCAACTACAACCGACAGTTCACTACAAATCCAACAAACAATGTTACGAGGTTTATCGATTAAATTAATCCATCTGGATTTTAAATGCATGAAAATAGGTTTTAGCGTCTTATGAATATACGCAATTAATTATTTTATTAATGTAGTTTATTTTTAACCTGATGAGTGGCTATATTTATATTGAAGTGATTTTACTACTACTATTAATTTTTTTTACTATAATCATTTCTTAAATATAGCCACGAAACACGTGCCGTTATTCTACCAAATATATATGTTTTATTTATTATTTTAATCATCGGTATATTATTGTTATTTTATATTTAATATTTCTATTATATGTAATTTTCTAGATGGTGTAATTCAATTCTTCATTTTGAATTGATAAAAGGTGGTTTTTCTAATTTTATATATATAATATATATATATATATATATATATATATATATATATATATATATATATATATATATATATCATATCGATTTCATATATATATATAATATATATATATATATCATATCGATTTCATAACGCCGGTGTTTACTCTATTAAGCTATGAAATATGAATCAACTCGGAGACCGACTGTTTTATAGATCACTAGCAGTATCGCCCGGCGTTGCTCGGGTTTGTAAGGGAAATAACTATATAAGCATTTTTAGAGAGTTACTTCCCTTATAGATGCCAATTCGGGCTTTCTTAGCCATTTCTGTTTTGGTGTCTTCAAGCCATGAAGTCGTTGTTCTAAAAGAACACTGGTCTCCTTGACAACGCTTTACGACGTTGATTTCCTTACACTCCCTTCCCCACAGCTTCACGATGGAGGGAAGAAGGGGGAGAAGCAAACAGGTGCAGGTGTGACCATGGACGCCAACTCCGCCACCATCGACACACGCAAAATTATGCATTAAAATGGAATAAAAAATTATGTTAAATTATTTTTAAAATCGTAGACTCATCGTAGACGCGCGCTAATACTCAAACGGGCTCGATATGAATCACGACTATAAGATACCCGAATTTGGTTAAACTGCACCGCAAAATGTGGGAGTAGTTAGGAATCTAAATCGAAGGGGACAGACACTCACACAACTACAGTTTTATATATATAGATATTTCTGAAAATCCAGAAACATACGTTGAGTTTATATAATTATTCACAAGGACAATGCAGTGAGTAATTCATTTCATTACATAAATTTACAATTGTGTGTGTGTGTTTGTGTGTGTTTTGATTTTGTGTTTTACCACCTTACCGCTTGACAATCGACGTTCACTTATTTATGAGACAGTAGCCTAACGGTTCGGCGAAAGAGGCCTTCAGAAGTAACTATTGAGGTTGATATGTCTGACTAAATCCTTCAAGTGGTGTCCCAGAATGGCTGCAGTCCAGTGACTGAAGCAAGTAAAAGATTAAAAACAGAATTTTGGTAACCAATACCTTTATTATTTTCTCACCAAAAGATTAAAAGCCCTTGGGATCATCGTTTGATAGATAAAATATCGGCTTTAGTTGACTAAGTGTTGGTTCTAATCAAAATGTTAAGAGTCTCTGCAGTCAAATTCGAAAGACCAAGTTTCGACAATCGTTTCCAACTGTACTTGAAAGTCTTAGATGTCTTTATGACAGAGATTATGGAAATGGCTTTCCCAAAACAGAATAAATGCTATTTGAAATTTTAGGCTTTTAAAAATGGGAAAAGTTCAAAAATTGAAAATCTGTCGGAAAGTCATCAAATCTTAAAGCAGCCATGAAAAATATTGGCTTAAGCTATGAGGCTGAAAGTTTCAGGGAATCTTTCTTTTGTAGAAATAAACAATGCTGAAAATTTGAAAAAGATTTGAGAAGATTGCCGACAAATCTGTGTTGAATTTGATTGGAATACTTCTTAAGCGACTTTTGATGCTTTCTAACAAGATTCAAGTGTTATGCTTTCGGCTACTAAAAAAATTTCTTGGTTGCGTTTTGTTCAAGAAAACACCGAATGCATTTGCGTCGAAGATAATAATATTCTTCAATTATTTTTATTAATTCAGGAAGAATATTCAACTACTGAATCTCCATCTGCTTGTGGCTAACGTGGCAAATGACAACCTTCTACTGTTATTTGCCAGATTTTTCAATCCTGTAAATTTTTTTGTTTTGATTTTCTTCGTTCTTCTTTTTCTTAAATTTCCAAAGCAACCATTACTGACCTAAAGTGTTAGTCATTTCTTGATATTTTGCTTGATTAAATCGAGTAAAAAAAAAGGCTAATGGATTCGATTATAACATTATTAGTATCAGCTGGAATTCATCTCTGATAATACAGCCTTCTCACTAAAGTGTATAACAAATCTTTCACTTGAACCAGCCATTACGGCACTTCTGTTCCGAGGACATTGCACAAATCATGTGGATGCCATTTTACTTTATATCCAGTGTAGCGATTTCGAATTTCCCTATTCAGATTACTTCCCGGTAACTTGAAATCACATCCGGATTACCGGGGGTAGGATGAAATAGATCTTAAATTACTCCCGGGAGTAATCTGAAATCGATTTCATCCTACCCCTTATGATTTCAAATTACCCCCCTCAACCCCCCCCCAAATGTTCGTCGCCCTCATGGTAAATAAAAGAATTATAATTTTTATTATTATAATTTTTTTTTGCTGTAACTTATAATTACAATAACTATCAATTCAACCCATCATTTGCATATAAACACATACCTCATTTGCATATGAGCAGATCTCATTTGCATTTAAGAATGTATAAATACGTTTGGTTTCCGTTTCAAACGGATTGATATATCTTGCTTCATGCAGTAGATACAGTTCGTTTGCATCTCAATGTCTATTCACGTATTTTGTTTAGTCTAAAAATATATTTTTGTAATTATATTTTATCTTTGATAAATCCGAACAGAAATAACAGTTTTAAATTATCGAAAGTAATTTTTTTATTTTTAAATCCTGCAGACTCGGAATCTCTGATTTTCAAAGTGGTTCTTGTAAAGGTATCATTAAAATGGTAGAGGATGTTTAAAATCCAATATTTTCTTCATTTTTCATCTTTTTTATCTTTCTTTTTTTCCACATCTTAAGAATTAGTCTGCAGTATTGAACGTTACACGTGTTTGATAATACAAAAGTATGAGGCTGCACGCAGGCTGGCAAAATCGTTAGCTCGCCGAGCAAAATGCTAAGCGGCATTTCGTCTGTCTTCTGGGTTCAAATTCCGCCGATGTCGACTTTGCTTTTCATCCTTTTGGTGATTAATAAAATAAGTACCAGTGAAGCACTGGGGTCCATGTAACTGACTTACACCCTCTTCCGAAATTACTACCCTTGTACCAAAATTTGAAACCAACGAAACCAATGACGAGCCGGCAGAATCGTTGACACTCCGGACAAAATGCTTAGCGGCATTTCGTCCGTCTTTACTTCTGAGTTCAAATTCCACCGAGATCCACTTTGCCTTTCATCCTTTTCGGGGGTTAATAAAATAAGTACCAGTTGAGGACTGGGGTTGAGGTAATCGACTAGCCCCCACCTCCCTCAAAATTTCAGGCTTTGTCTCTATAGCAGTAAGGGTTATTACCAAAACATCGATAGTTTGTTAACGTTAGAATTTATTATTTTAGCGAAATCAGACGCCTTCAGAAGTAACTACTGAGGTCGATATGTCTGACTAAATCCTTCAAGTCGTGTCCCAGAATGGCTGCAGTCCAATGACTGAAGCAAGTAAAGAATTCAAAATAAAGGTAAGTATGTGCTGCAAACGAATTTTGAAACAGAATTTTGGTAACCAATACCTTTATTATTTAATCACCAAAATATTAAAAGCCCTTGGGATCATCGTTAGATAGATACAACATCAGCTGCAGTTTACCAAGTGTTGATTCTAATCAAAATGTTAAGAGTCATTGCAGTCAAATGACTCCTGCACTATGAACAGTGCAGGGGTAATTTGAAATCACGTTTAGGTTATTCCAGGGAGTAATTTGAAGCTGAAATGAGGTTGGGTGGAATAACTTGAAGTTTTTACATCAGGTAATAACTCACTTTGCCGCAGACTCTTCGTATTGTTGGCTTAGCAATGCTTAACTCTCAGCCGATCTTAGCTACGTTTTCGCAGACTTGACAACTACATAAAATTCTCTGCATGAAACCAGTGGTTACCTTGTTAACTAATGAATAATATGTATGCGTATATATATATATATAGATATATGTTCGCAAGTTTGTGTGTGTGTATATATATATATATATATATATATATAATATATATATATATATATATATATAGATATATATATTATATATATATATATATATATATACACACAAACATGCGAACATGTACGTACACATATATACATATATTTATATATGCATAGTCTGCTCCAAAACAATATTGCAACGAGAGGTTTAAGCATATTTCACATACAGGTACACACGACCCACCACCAGGTGGCATGATTGTACAGTTACGAAGGTCGCTTTGCCACCGTTTGATCGTGAGTTCAATCCCCGTCCGTGGAACCGTCGCTTATACGCATGTGTGTACACCTTTGTGTTTGGGTTTGTCCGCCACCATCGCTTAACACTCAGTGTTGGTTTGAATGCATCTCCATAACTTAGCGATTCGGTCAGAAGAGACCGACAGAATAAATACCTGATTTAAAAATTAAGCGCAGCTATTTGAGGGCAGTGCTCAAGCATGGCCGCAGTCGAATGACAAGAACAAGTAGAAGACAGTCACACACGCATGCACACATATACACGCCCACACACATAAACTACAAGGTTTATAATTTTAAATGTTTTGCCCGCATTTTATATGCACAAGAAGGCGGCGAACTGGCAGTGTGGTTAGCACGCCGGGCGAAATGCGTAGCCGTATTTCGTCTGCCGTTACGTTCTGAGTTCAAATTCCGCCGAGGTCGACTTTGCCTTTCAACCTTTCGGGGTCGATAAATTAAGTACCAGTTACGTACTGGGGTCGATCTAATCTACTGGCCCCGCCTCCCCCAAAAGTTAGGACCTTGTGCCTAGAGTAGAAAAGATTGTATATGCAAAAGAGTATTTACCATGGCGAATTTACTCGCTCGTGTACGTTATTCTAATTGCTGCTGATATTATTTTGTTAACACATTTAAACTTATTGGCATTTTTAAAATTATTTTGTACGTGTTAGTTTTGTAGTTGATTTTACTGGTCGATGATGATACATAGAATCAAAATGTAGAATCTAGAAAGTCCAGTGGCAGAAAATGTAGAAATAACAGCTAAGTGGTGGTTTTCAGTCCCGTGGCATAGAGAAATAGACGGACATAGCAATGACGTGAATAGCTCTAAGTCTAATCGACTAAGAATCGAAAAGCTGGGTTGTTAGCAAGCTGTTTTTATTAATGGAACGCTAGACATTCTAGAAACTTCCAAGAGAAACACTAAGGTTCTTGAATAATTAAGAATCACGTCTCATGACACAGATGCTTCAAGAAACTTAGAAAGGGAAGTTACTCTATAATCTTTATTGCAAGGGAGATCATTCAACTATTTAGCTACCGCTATGCTTTCATTTGTTTTGTGTTATTATATTTGCTATTCGATAGAGGGTTGTGTCCACAATTCATAATAACACAACTTATGGTGTAAACAATCCACTTTCATTTCTAATTAGATCCGGGTCATTTTAGAACAACTAATGAAAACCAACACCTAGCGGGTAGCATTAAATCTAGCTAAATGGAATAATCTCACGTATTTAAGCTTATTTCTAAAAGATAACGTGTATTGAATGGCACAACAGAGTGGACTATAAGAACTGTTGTAATTTAATTAATCATAAACTGATATAATAATAATATTTCGGATTACAAAAATTCCTTCTTCAGATATTGCTAGGAATTTTGTAATCGTTGGAAAACCGATTGTAGCAGTGACTCGCTCAATTCCTAGCAATATCTGAAGAAGGAATTTTTTGTATTCCGAAATATTATTATCATATCAGACTATAGATAATTAAATTATAACAGTTATTTACAGTCCACTCTGCATTGTTGTGCCATTCAAGACACTTTATCATTTAGAAACAATATACAATGCTTCAAGCGAACTACAATACTCTATTATCTTATTTCTCTTGCAACTATGCATATTTTTAATTAAAAGACATTATTAGACTCCCTGAGCTGGCACACCGGACAAAATGCTTAGCTTCAATACATTGAGTTTGGTTGCAACAAAACCGTTAGGCTTGTGACAAGCATTGCTACGTTTCTGAAATGCTATTGCGCAATAATAAATCGTAATAAATCGTAATCAATTATTTGGTTTTACATAACAATAATATTAACGCTATTAATAAATTAATGCATCGCTGGAGAAAATGTCTAGAATTGATGAAAATAAAAATAAAACATGATCAGTCATCATTATGATAAATGAATCAAAGTTTAGAAATAAAATAGGATGGAAGATTCTCAAAGTTATTTCATTTACAAAGTTTGCTTTCTCATCTCAGCTCATATTCTTCGCCGCCCACTTATTCCTGGCAGAGTCATGGGGGTGGGGGAGTGTCCTCGAGCATCCCTTCCATCAGGTCCTGTCAGAAGCAACCATCTCCAGTTGATCTGTCTTGATCCCCAAGCTAGACCAATCGCGTTCATGCATGTTACCCAACCATCTCGTTCGCCGTCTACCCCTGAGTTACCTCCCAGTTGCTTTTTGTCTGTAAAACCTGTCCAGCGATTCTTTCCTGAGACATTCTTACCACATGTTCATAGTATAGGAATTGTGATCTCTCAATTCGGATAAGTTGCGGCCCTACCTGGAGTGCATCTCTGATCTCCGAGTTACCACTCGATCGAGTAACGTTACTCCAAAACCCCTTCAAAGGAACCCCATCTCGGCTGCTTGATTCGCGATCGTATTCTTGCAGCCAAGACTCATGAACATTGGTAAGTGTGGACACAAACACCGAATTGAAGTTAAGTTTGGCTTTTACACCTCTCCACCTTCTTCTGATGACCGAATACTGCAGCTGGGGCATTACTGCACCAGTTCCTGCAATTTTTGCACTTAATTCAGCCTCCTACCTTTCATCACTCTTGAAAACGGCCCCGAAAGGGTTTCATAAAGCCTACGCGTAATAAATATTTTGCTCTTTCTGTACTCTTTAAGGAAACTTTACAAGTTATAGTAGCTATGCCAGGTTACTTTAATAAAAATAAGGGAATAAGCTAAGGAATCCTAAATATTCGTGAGAAACACCAATTTTCTTCAGACACTGATTCAGAACAACGGTATGAGAATAATTCTTCGTATCAAAATAGCATTTTTTAAAATCGATATTTGATTTTAGTGTCATAGTAATTCAGTTAAAAGATGTTTCCGTTGAGTAATTTGAAGGATAATTCTAGTTATAAATCATAATTTATTTAGCTAAACAGCTTAACACTGTCGCACCGTATTCCCGGTGTATTCCGGGAATCATTTAGACGAAAACTCTACTGGACATCCGGTAAAGCGGCAATGAACAATACACACAGAAAAAGAAGATAAAATACTAAAACTAGACAACTAATCACATTGCAGCTTCGAAGTTAATTTACCCCTCGTTGTTAATGGTCTGTTAGTTTTAATGGTCTGTTAGATTTTATGGTCTGTTAATTTTAATGGTCTGTTAGTTTTAATCGATAAAAAAAATTTAAATAACACCGACTTTGCGATGAAATGAGCATGTAATGAACCCAGCGGTTGTCTTGCAAAAGAGCAAGGCCCAGACATTTTGTAGTTGAGGAAAATATTGATGACGTTCCTTGGAAGGGCGGCGAGCTGGCAGAAACGTTAACACACCGGGCGAAATGCTTAGCGGTATTTCGTCTGCCGCTACGTTCTGAGTTCAAATTCCGCCGAGGTCGACTTTGCCATTCATCCTTTCGGGGTCGATCAAATAAGTACCAGTTACGCACTGGGGTCGATATAATCGACTTAATCCCTTTGTCTGTCTTTGTTTATCCTCTCTGTGTGTAGCCCCTTGTGGGTAGTAAAGAAGTAGGTATTTCGTCTGCCGCTACGTTCTGAGTTCAAATTCCGCCGAGGTCGACTTTGCCATTCATCCTTTCGGGGTCGATCAAATAAGTACCAGTTACTCACTGGGGTCGATATAATCGACTTAATCCCTTTGTCTGTCCTTGTTTTTCTCCTCTATGTTTAGCCCTCATGTGGGCAATAAAGAAATAGATATTTATTCTTTGGATGAAGAGTTCACCCTTACGCCGACAATAAGAGTTATTCAGACATTCAAACTGTTGAAAGTGAAGAGGAAAGTAATGAGACGAATGAACGAATACGGTTGTTGAGCGATCAGCCAATTATTGATATTCTCACGGATTTTTTTTTTTTTTGTGAATCTGTCCACAATCGATAATCTTGAACGGTATATGCAACTATTTATCTGTTTACTAAGGAGCCAAGGTGGAAGGTAAAGTTAGACACCGGTGCCCGAGTGTGAGAGGATTAATTTTCATTTGGCAACAGTAATCTCATTATCAGCCAGTACCAGTCGCTCTGACAAGAAACCTCAAACAACAGAAACCAATGAAGTGATTGCAGTTTATTTGCTCACACAGCAATTATCATAAATGGAAAGAAACAACAATTGTCACGCTCTGGCCGAGGTCATCAGGTCCACCTTTTTTGTAGCCACCGCCAGAATCTACAACCGTACAAAGAAACAGAGAGCTTCTATGTGGTCATCCGTTCTGCGAAAATAGCTGAATCGTCATCAAATTTCACCCTATTGTTTTTAAAAGAGAAGGGCACATGAGATAAGATAGTCCCCAATATGCAAAATGCCAGGATAGGCTTTTATATGTAAGATATACATGAGTCGTGCACAAATTTTTTTAAAATAGATGTGGCTGTGTGGTAAGAAGTTTACTTCCTAACCACACGGTTCCTGGTTCAGTCCCACTGTGTGGCACCTTGCGCAACTGTCTTCTATTATAGCTTTATGAGTGGATTTGGTGAAGCCTTGTGAGTTGAATTGGTAGGCAGAAACTGAAAGAAGCCCATCATATGTGTGTTTTTGTGTCTTTGTTTATCCCTCACCACCGCTTGACAACCACTGTTGGTGTGTTTACGTCCTCGTAACTTAGCGGCTTGGCAATACAACCGACGATAGAATAAACACCAGGCTTGAGAAAAAAAAAAGAAATCCTGGGGTTGATTTCCTCGACTAAAAATTCTTCAAGGTGGTGCCCCAGCATGGCCGCAGCCTAATGACTGAAATCAGTAAAAACAAACAAAAAACAGAAGACCATTCCAAAATGAAGTTACTGATCCTTTAGTATACAAGAGTGGGGAAGAACTTTCGAACTAGATTAACTGAATATTTTGTTTCGTTTTTGGATTTGGTTTGCAAGATTCTTTATTTGAGTTCGTGTGTTGAAGCATATTCTCTTGTGTCTGGGGAGAGTCATTTTCTTTTTGTGCCTTATAATTTAACACACTCACCGGTAAAATTCCCACTTATTTTTTATTTTTATTTTCCTAAAATTTTCGCTGCGCCTTGCAACCTTTTCAACAGTTTTGACTCTCTTTCAAGACCATTGAAAAGGTTGCAAGGCGCAATGAAAATTTTAGGAAAATAAAAATAAGAAATAAGTGGGAATTTTACCGGTGAGTGTGTTAAATTATAAGGCACAAAAAGAAAATTACTCTCCCCAGACACAAGAGAATATTTTGTACTTAACTTTTACAACCGAAGCTACAAGTACACCGCGGAGTTTCAAATAAAAAGTGCTGAGAAAATGAACCAAAACCGTTACAACTCTCACCAAAAGTTCAACGAGAACAGGTGATTGCCGTTCGAGATTGCCATTGGATGCATAAATTTCACAGCAGTAGCATAATATTTAATTCACGCAAGATTTTCCAGTACAAACTCGATACTTAATACATCAATTATAAATTATTATCAACTTGTCAAAGGAATCCTACTTTCTTTTTTCTGTCGTGACAGAACTTAAAATATCGAAAATGTGTTGTGTGTGTGTGTGTGTGTGTGGTGTGTGTGTGTGTGTGTGTGTGGTGTGTGTATCTATGCGTGTGTGATGGTGCGAGGCCAAGTGATTGTGGTGTTCAGTTCACAGTCATAAGGCCGTGAGATTGATTTCCAGCAGCGGATTGTGCCCTTGAGCAAGACACTTTATTTCATTGTGCCCCAATGAATATATATATATATATATATATATATTATATATGTGCACATATATATATGTGTATATATATATGTATGTATATATGTATATATATATATATATATTATATATATATATATATACATATATATATATATATATATATATATATATTATATATATATATATACATATATATATATATATATATATACATATATACATACATATATATATATATACATATATATATATATATGTGCACATATATATATATATAATATATATATATATATATATATATATATATATATTATATATATGTACTCGTACATACATATACACACACACACATATAATGTCTTTGTAAATTAAAGCTATCATTGGTTTCATGTTGAGAAGAGTAGGAGAAGATCCAAGTATCTTAACAAATTTTCAAGCCGATACTTGAATATTCTCACATTCTTTTAACATGAAACCAATGGTAGCCTTAATTCCCAAATAAAGAAATTATTCATCCACCAATGCAGTGTTGTGCACTCATTCCAACGTTCTACATTTACGTATATATATAATGCAATAATAATAACGATAGAGAATATGGAGACAGGTATATCCTCAGAATTTATCTCCTGCTATTTTACAACGTCACACAGCATACTTTTATGGTTACGACAACCTACACGTGTTTCACCTGCACTGAGTATGAGCAATCCCATATGCAGCCTGGCATACTTTTCTGTGCCCCTTCATTCAGGATTTTTCAACCAGCTTGGCTCGAAGCGAACTGAATTCAGATAGTTGTTTTATTGGTTAGGATTTAGTGGGGAAGTGAGGGGAATGTGTTGTGAATCTGAAATCTGATCTGTTTGTAAACTTGTGTGTATAGGAAGTTAGTGAGATTCAGGCAATTAGATGGCTCGTGTAGGGAACAAAAAGGGAACGATATACGATAAAGGACATTTATTAACGTTGTCAGTTACACAATTCCTCCTACATCGAAGTTAAATGGAATTTCGATAAGTTCCATACAGCTCAAAGCTGCAAACAATGCGAATAAAAATTCAAAACATTTTTGGAACATAGGTATGTATGTATGATCAGATTGGAGCAATCTCAAGGATAATCAGCCGAAATTGCGGGGATAATCTGGTGCTTGACTGAGGAAAGAAAACTTCGAATGACCCGTCCTTGTTTCCTTGTATCGTCTATCTGGATGTTTTGTTGTCCCTTTTTGTATCACCTAGCTGGCCGGATGTTTTGCGTTCTTGTCCCATTTTGTATTATATATACTAGCTTAAGGTGCCCCGCTCTACGCGCGGGTAAGAGTGTGGTTGTTGCTTTCTATTGCTTCCTTTCTGTTTTTTATCACCACATTCTCCCTCTTTGTTTCTCTCTCCTTTCTCTCTCACTTTCCCACTCTTTTGCTCCTCCTTTCTCTCCGACTCTCCTTCGCTTTCTCTTACTCCCTATCTTTCTCTATCTATCTCTCTCCCATTTATAAACAACAAAAGATCTTGAGTAAGTTGAGAAAGAAATATTTTGAAAGATTAATCATAAATATCAGGCAGTGACAACGGAAAGGTCTGCTTCATGGCAGACAGAAAAACACTAACATTTAAAAGGGACAGACGAACTTGCGAGCTGAAAAAAAAAATTGGAAACCAAAGTTTGAAGGGATAGAATCTGAGGATAGTAGAGTCACCATGGCTGGCATTTCTTAACGACGGACAGCGACGTAGTGGCAGTTTAATGGCCGGCGTAAAATTGTTTAGCTTGATGTAACAGAGAATTCCTAAACACCCACTCCTGTAAATTTTAATCCCCTTCAAGCCCCATTTAGACCTCTTTTCACATTTTGGTTAATATAACCCGATTTCATTCGGGTCTACTCGGGTCACATTTTATAAGATGAGGAATTTTGTCCTAGAGGTCACGCCTTTCATTTCAGGAAAAAAATAGTTGCCATGCAAACTCGCCAGCACTTTTAACATAGGTGTGCATATTTTCAGCTCAACCGACCACATAATGCACACATTATATATATATATATATATATATACGCATTAAATATATATATGTACACATATACGCATTATATATACAAATGTATACAAATTATATATATATATATATATATATAATATATAAATACAGATATATACACTGTGTATATACATTATATATACATTTATTTTATAAGAAACCACATATATATAAATTAACCCAATAATTATCTGGTTCATGATATTTGTTCTCATGATTGTGTGATGATGGTGACGATAATAATTCTCTCTATGAATGCAGACAGACGTAGAGAAAGAGAGAGAGAGAGAAAGATGCGGAAGAAAGAGTGAAGGCGGCGAGGGAAAGATAGTAGACACTGTCAAATGACATTATAGAGAGAAAGTGAAAGGAAGGGAGGAAAGAGCGAGAGATAGAGGAAGACAGACACATAAAAGTATGAGAGGAAACTTGTCAAAGTGTGCGTTTTTCGCCCTAGTAACGACACCTTTTAAGATGGGGATTTCTAACCTAGCCAACTCCTATCCTCACCTCATTTTACACGTGCCTGTAAATTTTGGAGTCAATCCGACGGGATCTAGTTCCCTTTAACACGTTCCTATGCCAAAACCAGACAAACATATTTTCAGCTCAACCGACCACATAATGCACACATTATATATATTATGCATTAAATATATAAAGTACAATATACGCGTGATATATATATATATATTTATATCTATATATATATATATATATATATATATTATATATATATATATATATAGATATTGTGTGTGTGTGGTGTTGGGTGTGGTGTGTTTACGCATTATATATACAAATGTATACAAATTATATATATATAGTGAAGATCTCATTCTAATAAATTCAGTTTCTGTTCATTTTGGCGCCATTCTGGCACAAAAACATCCGTAAAACAATGGTCAACATCATCGAAATGGTCAACGTCATCGAAATATGATATTAGTCTGTGAGGAAAAACCAATGGCGAAACAACTCGGCTTGTTTTCTTTTACGCTCTGCCATTTGGGAAAACCAGGCATATGGTGCTATATGTTGGAGTATCGGTTCAGTCAGCTAGCAATATATGCGGTTGCTTCTGTTGAGGTCTAAAGAAGACTGTTGTGTTTTTAAAGTTGTAGAGATATTTGATCCACTTGTATATTCGCTCAGGAGAGGTAGAAGACGGAGGAAGAAAAGGTCATATATGAAAGAGAGAAAACTTGTCAAAGTGTGCGTTTTGGCCTGTAACCACACCTTTTAAGATAGGGATTTCTAACCTAGCCCACTCGTATCCTCGCCTCATTTTACGTGTCCCTGTAAATTTTGGAAGAAAGAGTAACAGAGAGACGGCGAAGCTGTCGAACGTAGTTATAGAAAGAATGTGAAGGGAAGGGGGAAAGAGAGAGATCGAGGAAGAAATGGTGATATATGAAAGAGAGGACTGAAAAATGAAATATTTTGAAACCTAAAGATGATTTGGTTTACAATGAGAAAACGAATGAAATAGTTAAGAAGTAAATATTTAAAAACTGGAAAATATTTCAAATTTACCGACAAATTTTGTTTAACGACGGTCGCCTTGAGCATACAAATAAATTCTTTTAAAATCTTTTTCCATGCAAAATAATAACATATCTTCTGATAAATAATATCTTTATAATTGTGCGGTGGTTGGTGGGAGATAATAATTCACCTTTCTGAAAGACCTGTGGTGGGAATATTTAAAACTTTTGCGGCTGTCACGTTTCGTCTTATAGATACAAACAGAAATACATTGAGAGACGCGTTGGAGAGAAAAAGAGAGACGGTGGGGTGTCAAACGTCGTTTATAGAGAGAAATTGGAGGGAAGGGGAAAAAGAGAGAGATCGAGGATGAAAAGGTGATATATGAAAGAGAGGACTGAAAAATGAAATATTTTGAAACCTAAAGATGATTTGTTTTAAGAGAAAGATTCTCATGGTGGTGGTGGTGGTTGTGGCGATGATAATTCTCTCTATGAATGCAGACAGACGTAGAGAGAGAGAGAGTGACAGCGCCCGCGAAGCGGCGGAGGAAAGATAGTAGACACTATCAAACGACGTTATAGAGAGAAAGTGAAAGGAAGAGAGAATAGAGAGAGAGATGGAGGAAGACAGGCAGATAATAGAATGCGATGGCGGCGGGGGAAAGATAATAGACGCTGTGAAACGACGTTATAGAGAGAAGGTGAAAGGAAGCGAGGAAAGAGAGAGAGAGATGGAGAAAGACAAACACATAAAAGAATGAGAGGAGACTTGTCAAAGTGTGCGTTTTTGGCCCTAGCAACGACACCTTTTAAGATGGGGGTTTACATGTCCCTGTAAATTTTGGAGTCAATCCGACGGGATCTAGTTGCCTTTGACTCGTTCTCAATGCCAAAACCAGACAAAGAAAATTTTTGCATTTCAGAATTATAATATAGAGATAATATACATATGTAAGTGTATGTATGTGAACGAACGTACGTACGTATGCATGTATATATGAATATATATGAATGAATGTATGCATGTATGTATGTGTGCATGTATGTATGTATGTATGTATGTATGTATGTATGTATGTATGTATAGATAGATAGATAGATAGATAGATAGATAGATAGATAGATAGATAGATAGATAGATAGGTGTATATATGTACAATTTTATGTATATCTTTTTAATTCTCTATTTTAATGATTTAGAATTTTGGAAACTAGAGAGCCAGAATCATAAACAAAAAAATTTTACATTATAAGAAAATGTTGAAATCTCCAACAACTGCAAAAAAAGATAAAAAATATTTCGGTCGGATCGATAATGTTGGTTGAAGAAAGATATATATTGTTACATATAACAGCTCTGTGACATTCACAGCACATTTACAAGAGTTAGCAAATAAAAGAGAAATACTTCGAATACTCGCGAGTACCACATTTGTCCAAGAGATAGAAAAAAAGACTGGCGTAAAAATGATACAATCGATCCATCATGGAATTTGCTCGGCCAAGTGTGACTTCAATCTCTCTAGAACAAATTAGAAAGATTACAAACCCACTCAAACCCCTCTCCACATACACACACTCACTCACCTGCATATTCATACACAATGAGAGCAAGGAAATCCGAGGTAAGAAGACGGCTTCAGTGTAGTTGTTCGGCCAAGAAGAAATTACAGACAATTATTTCTCAAATACCACCTTACCGTCCCAAAAAGGGGTTAAATATACAGCATAAACTAATCCAGGAATAACCGATATAACAGAAAGAATGGACAAGCCATCATGGCAAGAATGCTGGTTAAACTATAAATTTGTGATTCAGAAATGTTTCACACAGCTCGTGCAAAACGCCATCAAAAAAAGATAGGTAAAAATTTATGCAAAGCTGGCTCTAAAATACTTAAAAGTAGGTAAACAGCTTACAAAATATTTATACAAGCACTAAAACCCTAACAGATGGCACGACCATCAAATACTCCAGAAATTACACGATATTACAGAAAAGTAACAATGTCATCATCTACAAGAAGAAATAGCAACAATGCAGACAGCAAGTATTGTTATCTCCCTTCCTAGTGTTATATGTTAGCACAGAATACACTTGATACTAAACGCTTCAGGAAAAAAAACAACAACTTATAAAACTTGACTAATGAATCTAAAAAATAGTCTGCATTAGAACGCTAACAGCATTAAAAACACCATTATAGAACTAAACATTTAATGATCTCTTGTGATATCCATAGCGCAATAATTCAGGTATTATGCTTACTAGTTGAGCAAAGACCTCCGAGAATTCAAAATTATATTAAAAGGGACAGTTGTAGAACGGAAGTGGTTTGATTTTCGTAAACACATATCGTTGCTATTAAACTGTCGTATGTCCAAATGCGTTTTTTTTTCAATATTTATTTTTGCTTGCAATAGCCAGTTCTTTTGGTCAAACTACAATGTCTCCAGCTGTTTCAGATTCCAAGATATCAAAAATTGTCAAGGTGTAGTGTAACAGTTTTACTATGGAATGGTGAAACTAGTTTTTCGTTTTCTAAAAACAGCGTTTTGGACTTACGACACTTTTGCAGAATAACAACGATTATATATATATATATATATATATATATATATATATATAGATATAATATATATATATATAGAGAGGGAGAGAGAGAGATAGAGAGAGAGAGAGAGAGAGCTAGTGCGTTTAACTGACTCGATAGGATTTCAACTGAGTGTGTTGCGAGGCGAAAGGAATACTACCATGTATTCTATTCGATGCTCCGACGATTCTGCCTATTTACTGCCTAAGATTCTTAGGCGACTGTTGTGCGTTCAATACCCAGATGTCACAAATATGCTGTTCGATACATTAAACCAGTGGTTTCCAAACTTTTCAGGCGGCCGTCCCCTCAGAACTCAGACCACATTCCTTGCCCTCTTCCCCTTCACTCACCACCACAAACATAGACCAGTTTCTGAAACAGATTCAAAACAATTGTATTTCACTAATAAAACTTAGCATAATTAACCCATTATTTTGTTGTTTTTACATCCATCGCCCCCGTTTGGCCGCCCTATTATCGCCACACTTTTCTTCAATGCTTCCTGGATTTTTCCACTGCTCCCAGGGGTGGGGAGTACCGCCGATTTGGGTACAACTGTACTAATCGAAAAGTTCTGTTTCTGCTGTCGTGTCCACTCACCACGTTCCTTAGCTTTGGCATTTCCTAATTAACATCCCTGGGTTGCAGCATTGGGATGTTCATTTTCCTCACCGAAAAGCAGCATCTCCTTCGGCCGGTGCATTTGACAAGCCTCATGCTTAGATCTATGAGTTGGAAATGTTTGCTGTTTTCAGATCAACCAGAAGCAGATCGATTCTCTAAATGTCTCCACAGCATAACATAGCTATCGTCGTTGCTAGTGATGTAGCATGAAATAAATCTATCAATTGTTTAGCCAATGCGATGTGGGCAGAAAAAAGAATTAGCCAGACCAGTTTCACTCCTTCACATTGGAATCTCACCATTTATTATCCTGAACTGCAGGTCATACTGGAGCACCGCCTTAATTAATTCTATACCAGTTTTGTTGTCGCATTATGGCTGGGAGTTGGTCGATGACTGAGTTTGTAACAGCTGAGTGAATCCTTCCATGATCGTCACGTCCGGTAAAGTCGTTAGTTTATCCAATGTTTTTTTTTTAATGCTTCAGTAGAGTTTTCTTTTAAATGTCTTATTTCTTTAGCTAAGCACTGTTTAAAACAGGTGAGGACCTCCAGATATCAGACTGGTACAAGAGGCTGTGGTTGCTCGTCCTAATACTTCGTCTACTTTTTCGTTATTACGTCCTATCAACAAGGCGGCGAGCTGGCGGAAACGTTAGCACGCCGGGCGAAATGCGTAGCCGTATTTCGTTTGCTGTTACGTTCTGAGTTCAAATTCCACCAAGGTCGACTTTGCCTGTCATCCTTTCGGAGTCGATTAAATAAGTACCAGTTACGCACTGAGGTCGATATAATCGACTTAATCCGTTTGTCTGTCCTTGTTTGTCCTCTCTGTGTTTAGGTCTTGTGGGTAGTAAAGAAATTGGTATTCCGTCTGCCGCTACGTTCTGAGTTCAAATTCCGCCGAGGTCGACTTTGCTTTTCATCCTTTCGGGGTCGACAAATTACGTACCAGTTGCGTACTGGGGTCGATCTAATTGACTGATCCCCTCCCCACAAAATTTCAGGCCTTGTGCCTAGAGTAGAAAAGAATATTTGCAGTTGTAAAGCAGTGAGCTGGCAGAAACGTTAGCACGCCGGGTGAAATGCTGAGCGGTATTTCGTCTGTCTTTACGTTCTGAGTTCAAATTCCGCCGAGGTCGACTTTGCCTTTCATTCTTTCGAGGCTGATACATTAAGTACCAGTTGTGTACTGAGGTTGATCTAATCGACTGGCCCCCTCCCCACAGAATTTCAGGCCTTGTGCCTAGAGTAGGAAAGATTATGTCCTATCAACCTACGCTCACTTATTTCCCAGTGTTATGCAATAATCTTTCTCTGTTATTAACTTCTTTGCGTTGAATTAATGTTTATAATTATTAACATACTTATTAATTTAGCCGGCGTTATTGCTAATTTATTTGTAAAATTGTTTCTTTGATATAATTTTAAAATTATTGTTGTTGTTCTCATTTATTTGTCCATTTATAAATATTTATAAATACAGAGTGATTATACCTAATTTGATTTTTTTAATTATTTCCGTAATTTTCTCTGCAATAAGATGATATTTTTTTATTTATCATCTTAAAAACTCAGAGCTTTCCAATAATTTTCTCATAACAATAATAGAATCAGCGCTTATCCAATTTGTGTACCTACCTACATACATACATACAACATACATACATACATACATACATACATACACACACATACACACACACACACACACACACACACACACATATATATATATATATATCGAGGCACACCGCCAGTTATGACGACGAGGGTTCCAGTTGATCCGATCAACGGAACAGCCTGCTCGGGAAATTAATGTGCAAGTGGTTGAGCACTCCACAGACACGTGTACCCTTAACGTAGTTCTCAAGGAGATTCAGCGTGACACAGAGTGTGACAAGACTGGCCCTTTGAAATATAGGTACAACAGGAAAAGGAAGAAAGAGTGAAAGTTGTGCTGAAAGAGTACAGCAGGGCTCTCCACCCCCACCCCCACCCCTGCCGGTGTCACGTGGAGCTTTTAGGTGTTTTCGCTCAATAAACACTCACAACGCCCGGTCTGGGAATCGAAACTACGATCCTATGACCGTGAGTCCGCTGCCCTAACCACTGGACGATTACTCTTCCCATGTACGTACATGCATACCTATCTGTGTGTGTGTGTGTGTGTGTGTATTTGCATATGTATAATTATGTTTGGTACGACATCTTTCTTTCTCTTCTTTCTCTTCTCTTCTCTCTCTCTCTCTCCTCTCTCTCATCACCTTACCTCTCTGTTGCTTTTTCTGCCTACCTCTTATGCATAAACACATACACACGTGTGTATCAATTAAGCATTAATGATAATTATAACTGTCTTCATTTAATGGTTTGTTTATTTCTTCATTAACCTCTAACTCAGATTAAGCCCCTCATTTAATAGTCAGCTTTAAATGCAAAAGGCTTCTTCTTCTTCTTCCCGATTTAGTCTTTCCATATAAACTAATTACTGTTTATTTATCGTTGCTTCCGTTCGTTTCAGAATTATTCGTAAATACTTTTCATCTGTTT
Source organism: Octopus sinensis (assembly GCF_006345805.1). NCBI lineage: Eukaryota > Metazoa > Mollusca > Cephalopoda > Octopoda > Octopodidae > Octopus > Octopus sinensis. The sequence continues at coordinate 1,242,391 of NC_043003.1, forward strand.
ACATTCAAACTCCTTTCTGCCTCTGCTTCTGCATTTGAATATTGGCTTCTAATTTTGGCACAAGGCCAGCAATTTTGAGGGAGAGATTAAATCGATTACATCGACCCCAGAGCTCAATTGGTATTTATTTTATATACCTCAAAAGGATGAAAGGCAAAGTGGTCCTTGGTGGAATTTGAACTCAGAACGTAAAGACAGATGAAATACCGCCAAGCATTTTGCCCGGTACGCTAACGATTCTGCCAGCTCGCCGCCTTTAGATGCCCCAAATATTGAGCTCCTCCTTTAGGACAATTGCCATAAAGGCTGAGACAAGTACGAAGTTTCTTACCTTTTATTTTTTATTTCCGTTTATTTCTTTTTGGCATTTTGTTCTCATTTGTATCGCTTTGTATTTCTGTGTTGTTCTTTGTCAATGGAATGCTAAAAATGGCAAACGGGAATAACACAATAAGAAACTAAAGATTATCTAGCAGTGCCTTCTACCCTACTCACCCGATGACGTGATGGTACACAACCATTGTTGAATCATATTCGTGTAGGCTATAATATGTGCAATATGTGAAGTATTCAGCAATGGCCAGATGATTCTGATGTGCCGAAACAATTGTAGTGGTTTGGGAGGCATAAGGCCTGTTCATTTCATTTTCTCGTATTCAAATACTTTTGTATAAATTCTGTGGATATTCACTGATTTCCACATGTACTTCTCTCCCCATCTCAGCAGTCCTCCTCCTCCTCCTCCGCCATCTCATCCACATTCCTTACTTCATTGTCTCTTATTCTAGTTTTCTATAGCTTCAACCATTTCTGATTAATTAAATATACGCTTAATGACCTGCTCAACCAACGGCACCTTATTTCACAATACTGTCCAATTCCAACTCCTCCTCCCTCCTTTCGCCGACCCACCATTTGTATATCTGTTCAATCCTTCGATTACTCACCCCGCTCCTCATCATTTATTTCTTATCTCTTCTTGCTCTTCCTCTACTTCCCTACTCACCCCCCCCCCCCTTAGCCGCTTTGACCCTCTCTCTCTTTGCCTTTTAATCCTCTCTTCCGCTTGTCCCACTTAAACTTTAAATCTCTCGCACCACGGTAGGAACTGCTATCTGCTAATCTTCCCCTCCCGATGAAGGAAGCCGGTATTACGGTAATGTCTCCATGCATCCACCTACTGGTTATATATGTGTGACCTTTTGCACATTCTATCTGCCAATTATAAATATTACAACTACTAGTTAATTCCAAGCTCCCAGAGACAGTTGTCGAGTTTTTAAAAAAAATATGCATTCTCTTAGTTTTCTGTATTTTTTATACTCCAGGTAAAAATAAATTTATTTGTCAATATATATAAATATGTGTATACTTGTACATATGTGTTTAACTTCTGAATATATTTAGTTTTTGTATTTTGATATGTGTGTGTGTGTATTCATGAATATCAAGCTTAATCGTATTCATATGCATCACTTTCTCCATATCAGCTCATCTGGATTTCTCTTATAGTCACTCTTTACCCGGTGGTAAGTTTAAATTTAAGTTCAAATCATTTGAGAACTACTACGTGTTTCCTATATTGAACATCTCTAGATTTCACCGGTTGACTCCATATATATATACGTACTCATGCATACATATATATAGATACATACATGAATGTATATTTGTGTGTGTATACATATATATATATATATATATATATATATATATATATATATATATATATATATATGTATATAAGACACATATATATGTATTATATGTATGTATATATATATACATATATGTTCAATGTTTGCACATATGTATGCATAAATATACATATTTTTATGTGTATGTATATATATATATATATATTATATATATATATATATGTATGTATACATATGTGTGTGTATGTATATAATATATATATATATATGTATGTATATATATATATATATATATATATATATATATAGGGAGAGAGAGAGAGAGAGATAGATAGATAGATAGATAGATAGATAGATAGATAGATAGATAGATAGATAGATAGATAGATAGATAGATAGATAGATAGATAGATAGATAGTGTTTGTGTGTATTAATTTATTAATCCTGATGCACACCCACTCAGCAGTTTATCAGTTTTCTCTGCAAGTCTCCCGGACACGTAATCCAGCGTCCTTGAGTTGGCACAGTGCGTCGTGCCACATCGACCCCGCAGATTTAATTACAGCATTCACTTGTTCAGTGCATAACTCGAGATCTTACAGCCACACTGACGGCGTCGGCAACATTCAATGTAATGAATATATCGGTTCTCTTATAAAGAAGTATTAACCATTTAGCATGATGCCACGAAGAATTTGTTGGTTGAGCAATTCACTAATATTCGACAGAACACCAGGCAGTATTACTTAATGATGTTTATGTACACCTGTTGCACCAAAGGACCAACCGCTGAGATGAATCTTGCATTGTATAAACACAACTACTCTTAATGAAAAGGATGCCACCAGCCAACAACCTGCTAGAAATAGCAGCCAAAGAGATTTCATGTCAAATGCTATCATCTTATGTAAACATTGCAATTTCTAATTAAAATGATATCGCCAACCAGCAGGAGAGTCTCTATGTGGTCATTCAGTCTGCTAGAAATCGTAACTAAATAGACTTCATGCCATACAATATTATCTTCAAATTTCTTTTTAAAAAACGGCAACATTAGACGATATACAGGGGCTCGGTCGGTTAATGAAGCGCATGAAGGAGCGTGGAGTAGAGGTTAGGGTACTACACTCAGGATCGCAACATCATGGTTTCGATTCCCGGACCAGGGAGTGCGTTGTGTTCTTGAACAGGAAGAAGTCAATTAGTGCTGACCATTTATGTGCTGACTTGGGGAAGGTTTTTTGACGGAAAACCCCGACAGTTGCACATTCTTGCGAATCTTCCTTCTCGATGTCACCAATGTTTATCCAAGAGAAAGGCTGCCAACATGGCTCGTTGCGATACAACTTGGCACCAGTGTTTTGGGAGATGTTGTCGTCAGAACACTAAGATACTAAATAAATACCACGTTGTATTTCGCTTAATCCCTCAAACAATTCCATCAATCTACAACCCTGGATTAATCCCTGTTATCATTATTATTTTTTTGTTCGTTGTTTTTAATCGATTCCGAAACAATGAAAGGCAAAGCTGACTTCGCGAAGATTTCAACTGCGAACGCAGGCTACCGGAACAAATCTCGTGAGACACTGTGCAATGCTCTAATAGTTCTGCCAATTCTTTGCGACAATAATATATTCCTCGAGAAAGGTGGCCAGCTGACAGAATCGTCACCGCACCAGACAAAATGCTGAACAGCATTTCACCCATCTTTATGTTCTGTGTTCAAATTCCGTCGAGGTCGACTTTGCTTTTCACCCTTCGCGATCGATAAAAAAAAAGTACCAGTTAAGTACTGGGGTCAATGTAATCAGCTAGCCCCCCACACACACACTCACACACGCACACAAAATTGCTAGCCTTGTACCAAAATTTGAAACCAATATATTACTTACTGAAGATTATTTATACTACGATGAAGCTCGCTTAATTCCTCTAACAATTCCATCAATTTACAACCCTGGATTAATACCTGCGTTTTTCTTTCCGTTTTCTTTAATCGATTCCGAAAGAATGAAAGACAAAGTACCATGGTCGATTCATTCGACTAAAATAATTCTCAAAGCCTCATTTGAATGAAATGTAAACATGCCACTAAATATATTCGCCCTTATTTCATATTCATATATCCATATATATTTCTTTACTACCCACAAGGGGCTAAACACAGAGGGGACAAACAAGGACAGACAAACGGATTAAGTCGATTACATCGACCCCAGTGCGTAACTGGTACTTAATTTATCGACCCCGAAAGGATGAAAGGCAAAGTCGACCTCGGCAGAATTTGAACTCGGAACGTAACGACAGACGAAATACGGCTACACATTTCGCCCGGAGTGCTAACGTTTCTACCAGCTCGCCGCCTTCATATATCCATATAAATAGATGAATTCATCGGTCCTTTCACACGTCATGTTTTTCAGCCTACAAGTGACCGAAAACCACTTTCCTCACCAAACAAGCTTCATGAAGTTGCCAGTTTAGTCCCCGACGTCCCGACCACGCAACAGGTTGCACTATCAGAAAATTACTATTTTTAAATCTCACAACGTGAGATATTCAGCAACAGTACTTTGGAGTAAAGATTGTTTGCCAGCATAACATGGCAGTCTTGGTTTAGGACGAATGTTGCTGTAATTTAGCCCCAGGAGACATCGTCTCCAGCTGGCTATACGACACGATCTGTGTCCTTATATTTTCGAACAAGGGAATCTAGCACCCCCACTCAGCTCAAAACAATATCTGTGTATCATGATTTCCAGGTTATTTCCCTTCATCAGCACAGAATAATTGTTCGGCTAGAGGTGGCGCTGCCAAATTCCCGTTCGAAAAATACAGTTTTCAAAGTGACAATTAGTCTCTTGTTCAAGAATATAAGGATATAGATCGTGTCGTATAACCAGCTGTGTGTATATATGTATATATATATATGTGTGTAAACATGTGTATATCTTTCTAGTTGGAATTTACAAAAAAAAAAAAAAGACGAGTGTGTAAACAACAAACAGATGTATTAGTTTAACGCTCGAAAAGGTGAGAAAGTCTTTTACGTTTCGAGTCTACGCTCTTCGACAGAAAAGAACACGAGGAAATAAGCAGAGACAGAAAAATGTGTGTGTGTGTGTGTGTATGCATGTGTGCATGTATGTATGTATGTATGTATGTATGTATGTATGTATGTATGTATGTATGTATGTATGCATGTATGGTTGGATGGATAGACGTATGTATGGCTGCATGTATGTATGCATGTATGCATATATAGATGGATGTATGTATGCATACATACATGCATGTATGTATACATGTATGTATGCATACATGCATGCATGCATGTATGTATACATATATGTGTACATGTATTTATGCATGCATGTATGCATGTACGTATGTATGTATGTATGTATGTGTCATTATTCAGTTTTATTTCAAGATTTCTTACCAACAGAGAAAGAATCGGTTTCTAACCCAGATCCAAGGCTCCTTCTTTGGAATTTCAACATCAGCAACAGGGTATTTTTGTATGTATGTATGTATGTATGTATGTATGTATGTATGTATGTATGTATGTATGTATGTATGTAGTTAGGTAGGTAGGTAGGAAGGTAGGTAGGTAGGTAGGTAGGTAGGTAGGTAGGTAGATAGGTAGGTAGGTAGGTAGGTAGGTAGGTAGATAGGTAGGTAGGTAGGTAGGTAGGTAGGTAGGTATACATGTACGTAGGTATGTATGTATGTATCTATCTATCTATGTGTGTGCATGTATTTATGTATGTATGTGACTTTTATCCTTTTATCTTCTCCTTGTTGCAGCCATTAGATGCGGCCATGTTGGGGCACCGCCTTGAAGAACATTTTAGTCGAATGCATCGATCCCAGGACTTATGTTGTTTTACGTCTATCGGTTTGATTTTGCCGAACCGCTAAATTATGGGGGCGTAAATAAACCAACACCAGTTGTCAAGCGGTGACGGGGGACAAACACAAACGCAAAGACGTGTACTTACACACACACACACACACACACACACACACACACACACACGCACACACAACGCGCGTATATATATAGTGTATGTGTGTCTGTGTATGTATGTATGTACGTATGTATGTATATAAAAAATACAAAAAAAGGGACAATAACGCAAAAAATCAAGACAGGTGATACAAAAAAGGACAACAAGACATCCCGACTGTTTGATGAAACAAAAAGGGGACAAGAACGGGTCATTCGGAGTTTTCTTTCGTCAGTCGAGTTCCAGATTATCTCTGCAGTTTCGGCTAGTTATACTCGAGACTGCTCCAATCTGGCCAGCCCCAAGGAAAATCTAAGCTAAGAACACTAGGTCCCTTGGAAGAAAGCAGCGAATGTATACGAAAACAAGGACATCCGATGAAAAAAGGGTGAGCATTGGTACATTGAAGACATGCTGCTTGTGTAGGACACGTAGGTAGGAGTGATTTAGGCACTATTTCTAGCAAGTTATATGACCATCTGTTGTAACCTATGCTAAACAACATGTCGTGACTGAAGCTCTGAAAGACAATAGCATCGTGACATAAGGACAGAAAAATTTCTGTATTTTTCTCTGCAGTGAGATCTTGTCTGGATGCGGGGGCGGAGATAAACAATTGAAATGGTTGAAAAATATTTCCATTCTTGAATATTTTCGTTCTTCCTTGCTCCAGACGAGTCATTTGTTTTGTTTACGTTCCCCAGTTTATATCGTTCGCCTCTGGGGAACGAAGTAATATTTAGATGTAGATTGTATTCTATAATTTATACTGTTTTAAAATATAGAAAGAGAGAGAGAGAGAGAAAAAAGAGAGAGACAGGTAGACAGAAAGAGAGAGAGAGAGAGAGAGAGAGAGAAAGAGAGAGAGTGTGTGAGCATTGAGTATATTTCTTAGTTTTCTTGTAAATAAAAGTCGAATGTCATTATAAAAAAAGATACAGAAACAAATTCAATAGTGTAGGTGCAGGTGTGAGTGTGTGGTAGGAGGTTTGTCTTCCAACTATATGGTTCCGGGTTCATTCCCTGTGCGTGGCGCATTGGACGAGCGTCTTCTGCTATAGCCACGGGACAACTTATTTGCTAGACGGAAATTGAGAGAACCCCGTCGTAAATGTGTGTGTGTGTGTGTGTATGTATTCGTGTCTCAGTTTGTCCCCCACTACTGCTTGGCAACCGGTGTTGGTATGTTTACGTCCCTCTAAGTTAGCGGTTCGACAAAAGAGACCAAGAGAGTAAGTATCAAGCTTTAAAAAAATAATAAATATAGGGGTCAATTCATTCGACTAAGAATTCTTCCAGGCGCAGCTCCAGCATGAGCGCGATCCAGTGATTAAAACAAGCAAAAGTATAATACAGACGAAAGAAATTTAAAATATTTCACCCCCCCCCCCATGTGGTTACAAGAAGGATCGGCTGAGCGGTTTCTCTACAGAGATATATTCTTCTGTTTTCTGCGTTTCTAATCTTCTGTATCTCGTAAAAAGAAATAAGTGGGTAAGAAATGCCTTCTTTTCCTCGACAGTGCTGTGTCGAGTCCATGGACATATATATGGGGCCAGTTACCCTGTTTCCAATGCATATAAGTGACTGCGTCAAGAACTTTCTTTTCTACTCTAGGCACAAGGCCCGAAATTTTAGAAGAGGGGGCCAGTCGATTAGATCGACCCCAGTGCGCAACTGGTACTTAATTTATCGACCACTAAAGGATGAAAGGCAAAGTCGACCTCGGCAGAATTTGAACTCAGAACGTAAAGACAGACGAAATACCGCTAACCATTTCGCCCGGCGTCCTATCGTTTCTTCTTTCTTTATTACCCACAAGGGGCTAAACATAGAGGGGACAAACAAGGACAGACAAACGGATTAAGTCGATTACGTCGACCCCAGTGCGCAACTGGAAAATTCCTGGAAAATTTCGAGGATTTCCTGGAAAGTTTCGAGGATTTGACTTCTCGGGGAGTTCCGAGGATTTTACTTCCTGGAAAATTCCGAGAGCATCCTGGAAAGTTCCGAGGATTTGACTTGATGGAAAATTCCGAGGGTTTCCCAGAAAATTCCTGAGCATTTGACTTCCTGCAAAATTTCGAGGATTCCCTGGAAAGTTCCGACGATTTGACTTCCTGGAAAGTTCCGAGTGTCGGTGGCACGTAAAAGCACCCACTACACTCTCGGAGTGGTTGGCGTTAGGAAGGGCATCAAGCTGCAGAAACTCTGCCAGATCAAGATTGGAGCCTGGTGCAGCCATCTGGTTCGCCAGTCCTCAGTCAAATCGTCCAACCCATGCTAGCATGGAAAGTGGATGTTAAACGATGATGATGATGATATACATATATATATATATATATATATACACGTCAAAGGTAGAGTAGTACAATTGTTTCATGCTACTTCATTTTATTAAACACTTCCCATCTCTACCCCTTCCTATAGGAGTAATTACAACCGTGTTTCGTGGTCTGTTACCACAACAGCTCCTTTATAGGATCCAGTTAGCTCGAAACATCGTCAGGAGGAATCACGTCCGGTTTCGGCCCCTACTCCTCTACCGTTTTGACGTGGAGGCCCTTTCGGAGGTGTCTTCAGCTCTGGTGTTGGGTGCATGTCTTCTTTCTTCTGTTCCCTGGTCTCTTCGATGTATCATCAGCGAGTGTCAGCTGGTGACTGACTGTCTTGTCAAAATTTCTCCCTTTAAATACCTGCCGCATAGGCTCCAGCAGGCAGCCCTGGAAAGTTGTCACGTGACATTGTCTCACCTTAACTGACTAGTGAAGGCGCGTAGTTTCAGCACGCGCTTTTTCTAAACGACCATCACCTGTCAGTCAGCGAAGCTGCTTCAGTCAGCTTGTCTCACCTAATGATGTTATTTCCCGTCGGCGTGTTTATGACTTTCAAGCCATTTTCGGTCTTCCCGCTTCAGCCATATATAGAAGCTGGCTTTTTCTACCGCCTCCCGTACTCTCCTTATTAGTTTACGCAACTCGGGGCGAGAAAAAACAAATCTTCTTTCGAAAAGCGTTGTCATTTTCTTTTCAATGAAGCCCCTAGCCCCCACTGCCAGGTGATAATATTCGACATTCCATCCCTGTTCTCTGCATTCTTCGATTAGCTTTTCATACCTCTTCTCCTTACGTTCCTCTGCGTTGCCGATGTTCTCTTCCCAAGGTACTGTCAGTTCTTGTAAAATTCCCATTCTCCGGTCTCTGTTCCATAGAACTAAATCCGTTTTTTTTGTTGTTTTTATTAGTGGGAAAATTACTTGTCTTTCCAAGTCCGTGGCCAGCTCCCAGTATCCCTTCCATCTTTCGTCCATCTCGTATACTTTACTTGTAGGCCTGGTTTTATAACCTTTTCCCTCCTTGTGGAAGTATACTTTCCTGCGCTTTTCTACTTTTGGGTACTCTCCCCTATTGTACCTCTCGATCTTATCCTTGAGTGCTGCGCTTATGACGCCGAGGACTTGATTATGCGTCATGTATATCTTTCAAGTGCTAGTCTGCAATTTGACAGAACAGGTCTAACCGTCGCTTTCTCTCCGCATCTACACTCATCGGTTGTTTTTATGTTCCACCGGACTAAGTTCGCCGGTGAGGGTAGAACGTCGAAGGTAGACTTGATCAGGAAGGATGTTCTTGCTTGTTCCCAAGCGCATATTCCTCCCATCTCAGGCACTGTCCCTGTTGACTGCATTGCACCAAATATACATTTCGCCTTTCTTATTTCTCACTTCGTATACCACTGCCTCCCTCATCTCTTTTACACTGCTCTTGCAAAATGGCCTGAAATTTTGCGACCCTAGGCCTAGGCAGTGGTATACGAAGTGAGAAAGAAGAAAGGTGAAATGTACATTTGGTGCAATGCAGTCAACAGGGACAGTGCCTAAGATGGGCGGAATATGTGATCAACCGAAGAATATCATGGAGGGAACTTTGCGCTTTTATATATTAGATACAACGGGCTTCTTTCAGTTTCCGTCTACCAGATCCACTCACTAGGCTTTGGTCGGTCCGAAGCTATAGTAAAAAGCACTTGCTCAAGCTGCCACACAGGGCTACTGAACCCGGAAGCCTACGGTTGGGTAGCAAGCTTCTTAACAGACGGCCACGCCTGCGACTATTTTGTTGATAGAATTTATCTGCAATGAATTGGTTATACTACTGCAATGCACAAAATATCTTAACATTTTTCTTATAAAATTCCAGGGTTTTGTTAAGCCTGGAATAGTTGTGAGGCTCCAGAAGATTAAAATAGGAATCAAATGGACCCAAAAGTAAAATATTGTTGAAAACCACTGCTTTAAATATACAATTGAAATTTGCTGGGCATTATGAAAGCTCGATATCTTTGAACAGATTTGGATCTGCAGTAATCAATTTGAGGCAGAGATAAATAAACAAACGATGTTGTAGCATGGAAGTCTAGATTTACTTACGGAGACAGCGACTGGGTATCGCCTGAGGAGATGCATAGAGAGCTTCTTGTACAGGTAAATCGTGAAATAAACTTAATTTAAATTTAACTTTAAATCCTGTATATACGAGGATCTGTAAGTATCGAAACATTTGATAGTGATTAAAAAGCTGCCTAAGCGTACTTACTCTTCCTTTTGACTCTTTTACTTTTTACTTACACACACACACACACACACACACACACACACACACACACACATATATATATATATATATATATATATATATATATATATATTGGATTGGTGGCATAATTATTGCGGCTTTTTGCAACAAATTTTATTCAACAAAAACAATAACATGTATCAAAAACATCTTTAAATGATTATTCCGGAGCATATTCACCATCTACTTCAATTACTGCTTCCCATTTGCTTGGCAGACGGTCAGACCGTCATTTAAAGATGTTTTTGTTTATATACTGCTATTGTTTTTGTTGAATAAAATTTGTTGAAAAAAAAGCTGCAATAATTATGCACCAACCCAATAAAATTAACTTTGAAATTCACAATAGAAAAGTAAAAAGCAAACAGTGAAATACTGAATTATTATAAGCTGCCGCTTAAGATCTTACTTTGCTGGTGCTGACCGCAGAACCTGTATTCAATCAGTGAATTAGATGCAAAATTAGGTGAAAAATTGTTATAGCATTTGCAGTCATCGCCCCCTTTTCGCGATGTTTTCTAACAAGATATAAAATAACTTGATTGAAGTAGCAGACACAGCTGTAAAAAAACAATATTAGATAACAAGCTCACGAGCTCACTTTTAGTTACCATGGAAATTGATGGAATGGTTGATAGTTCAAACATTCCTCAGAGTTCCACAGTTTTAAGATATGAAAATTCAGAATGATGTGTATGTTTAGTCATACCGTTAACTATTGAATTTTGCATCAAGTAGTGTCAATAGTAACCATCAAACACTAATGTTTCGGTTGATATTAGCCCCATCAGTGATTGTCATTAGACGCTAAATGGGAGCTTCTGTTCCTATTTATAGAAATCAGTCAACAAAACAGCGAATTCTTACTAATCTCCGCTGGTATACTTCTCAAGGTCATAGAGGCATACAAGCCCCCACACCGCAACAAAGTATGCTAATCATAGCACTAATTAAAATTGCATTTAGAAAACCAGATAGAAGTGGTGCAGCCTTGATCACTGTAGAATAAATATTTGTTTTTATTTTACAATTGAATCGACAAAATACTCCAGTGTCTCTCTTCTCGAAAGAATGCGTCGCGAAAAGACTGTGAAATCGTCGAGTGCAGGATCAAATCAGTTTGAAATTGCTCCGAGGGTAATTTGAAATCGACTTTATCCTAGTCCCCCCTCTTAATCCGAATGCAATTTTAAGTGTCAGAGAGGTCGGCTGAATGGCGGGAGGGGATAACCCGAAATCGCTTCACCGGAATAATTTGAAAGAAAAATATCAGCAGTGAATTTATTGGTGTGACTGTTTGGTATGCTATAGGCCTTAGAATATACCCATGTGATCCCTGCTATTTCTGGCATAATAAACGACCACGTTGAGGCGCAGGACCAACAGGTTTGAGGAACAGGGTAAGTCAACTGGTAATTATTTTATCGACCCTGAAAGAATGATAAGTAAATTTGAAGTCGGCGAAATTTGAATTCAGAACGTAAAGACAGACGAAATACCGCGAAGCATTTCGCCCGGTGTGCTAACGACTCTGCCAGGTCGCCGCCTTGCTTTGATCAAATAATGAAAAGGAATATTTACTGAGCAAATAAGTATTATAGGACGAACAAAGGATACAAGGGAAAATTAGAAGCAAAATTTGTGCTCATTTGGATTGAAATGTGTAAACATCATTTAGAGACAAGCAGAAAACCGCCCGGAGGGTGATCTTACTGCTTGCCTACGTAACGTTTGTGTGTGTGTGTGTGTGTGTGTGTGTGTGTGTGTGCATGTATGTATATTTACACATGTGCTGGAAGGCACGATGCGTTACCAAAAGGTTTAGGCTCAGTAAATACTCCCACATTCCGCCTTATTCCAATATTCTACTCAATCTAAAAACAATCATTCAGAGATTAGCGTGCAGAGTTCGAGCCAGGTTATACAAAAAGAAACGCAGGAAACTTAACTGGTATTTCTATGTTTTATTGAACAAAACTTTCGCCACGCTGATTAACTCCATTGCGCAAACCGATTGCAGCTCCATTGTAAGAAATAATTCCTGTTTTCATAAGTTTTTTCCCCAATAGTTTTCTTTGTTGCCAACACATTTTTTTGACCTTTACGTTCACTGAAGATTTCCCATATGAAAAACGTTTTTTTCTTTCTGCAATGAATTTTTCATGCGCTTGTCTCTCCTTTCTGTAACGCTGTCATAATGACGGCCATTTAAACTTCTTTTGAACTGAAGAAAGTGATGACAATTGCCCGGTGCTATGTCAGGGTTATATGACGGCCGTAGAAGAATCGTGCATTTTTCATGAATGGATTTTGGTGCCAATACGACAGCCATGAGCTGTTGCAATGCTGTAGTGAAACTTTCTAAATTTTCCCCGACATTTCTGTCAGATACCTTTCAATAAATTTTTAAGTGCTGCCACGTAGTACTGAACAGTCAATCTTTTGCCTGCGTTGAGTGATTCAATAGGAATAATACCTTTATAATTGTAAGAGAAACATAAACGATCTCCTTGGTTCACCATCGTAAGCGCACACGAATGACATGACCGACCGACTGCGGTTAAGTGATGGAGAAACTGGTGTGAAGTCAGTGAAAATAAAAGTCATGGTATGTTGGCAGGTGGATATCCCTGGATTGGTTTCTTCATCGGTTGTTGTTTGTTGGCTGGATCAGACGATGCCAGATAATACAAGACGGTACCAGATAATACAAGACGATACCAGATGAACCAGACGAACCAGACGATACCAGACGATATCAGACGATACCAGACGATATCAGACGATACCAGACGATACCAGCTGTGATTCTTCTTCATCTTTTGCCTTTTACTTGTTTCGGTCATT
>NC_043003.1:1258046-1270546 GCF_006345805.1 Octopus sinensis
CATGTGCTAAGGCGACGAAATGACACAATTGTTAACCTGCAACGACAAGACGCTCAGCGCCATTTTCTTACATTCTGAGTTCAAAACTCCGCCGAGGTTGACTTTGCCTTGCATTCCTTTCGGGGTCGATTGAATAAATACCAGCTGAGCACTGGGGACCATAACAGAGACGATGTATTTGAAGAGTGTCAGAACATATCTAGAAATCTATCTACAAATCTGAATGTATCAATTTCACACACGACGCGCGCACACACACAGATGGATGGATGGATGTGAATATGTATGCGAGTGAGCGGACAGACGAAAGAAAGTGGCTCTGAGCACCGAGGGGTTACATGTTTTTAATAAGTTTGACTCGGCCCCAAAGGACTTCAAGTTTTCTGACGATGTAACACACGTTCATCTCATATATATGTAAATATATACATATACATACATACATACATACATACATACATACATACATACTTACTTACTTACTTACTTACTTACTTACTTACTTACTTACTTACTTACTTACTTACTTACTTACTTACTTACTTACGTACGTACGTACGTACATACATACATACATACATACATACATACATACATACATACATACATACATACATACACACACACATACATACATACATGCATGCATACATACATACATACATACACACAAACTCACGCATACATACATACATACATGCATACATATAGGTGAAGAAAATGGATATAATAACATTGGGAATCTCGTGGTTTTCGCTGTTATGTCTTTAATTAATTAGATAACAAAGAAGGAAGAAGCAAAGATGAAGGTAGCATTTACGATCGTTTCAATTTACTGGTTTAAGTAAATCTCTTCAGAATGCGAGTATAGATAGATGCATCGGTTAGGATGCGAAAATAATTGATACATATGTGATGGTAATGTAAACGAATTGGTAATTCTTACATTAAATTTTGCTTTTGCACTGGTAAATTCGCTGGGGCGAGGTTTGCTTGTGGTAGACTGGTTAGTTCCGTTGGGTAATTAGGGCGGGGGCGAGTATTATTTATGTGCGGGTTTCCTAGTTTAATTAGGCACATTCTTTTCGCACGTGTGTATTCCATTTTATATTTTACAATTAGTTGTCACCGGCGGTGTAGGTGAAGGGGGTAACCCTAACAGGGTGAAAAGGGAGCTAACTCATACCAAATTTTGGGTGGTTTGAAGATGTGTTATGGCTAATAATTGTCTTATTGCTAGAGTTCCTAGTGCTAGGAGGGGCCCTATGTATTTGCAAAGTGTATTATTATGGAATGATGGGGGCGAGTGGGTTTGCGGGGTGACTATTTGTGTGTAAGTGTTTAATGTGTTTCCCAGTTAATTAGACTTATATGGATGAGTATTCTAATTTGGGGTTATGAAGGCATAGAGGCCTGCATGAAGGTAATAGGGGCTATTCTACCGGTATTTCGAAAATACATAAAGGCGCACGTGAAGACAAAAACTGTCGTTCTCAAATACAGAAAAATTTGAGGACGACAGTTTTTGTCTGAGAATCGAATGCCGAAGATGAGGCGTTATCGTGCCCGTAGCCGCAGTTCTAGCATCAGTTCGAGCTCCTGCATCCTATCACTAACGGATTGTTGCTTACGAAATATTGTCCTTAAGAAACTGGACTCACTCTTTCTAGTGTGGATTTCTGTATTTCCTCCTCCAGCTTCACTGGTTCTATCATCTTCTTCTTTCTAAGTAGGCGCTTTACATTGCTTTGTCTTCAGCTTCAGCCGTTTAGAATCTGAAAAAAGAAAAGGAAATTTTATTCTATTAAAAAAGTAAATTTCATTTTTAAAAAATAGCAATTTCAATCCAGTTTGTTTAAATAAATGTATTTAATATATTACGTATGAATATAAACATAATAAATATCTTATAATGGTTGTCTTAGTTTTTGAAATATAAAAAAAAATACGTATATTTAATAATGAATGCATTAGTATTGTACTGCTAGTTGTCTTCCCAAATATAAAAAATAATGATGCTTTCAATTTATTTGAAATGAAAATGAAATTCAAATGCAAGTAAAAAAAATACTTATTCATTTCAGATGTAAACGACATGTGTGTGTGTATGTATATGTGTATATGTACATATATATGTATATATTATATATATATATATTATAATATATATATATAAGTATTTGTGTATTACATATATATAGTATATATATATGCGTATGTGTATATATATTCATGTATATATATATATGCATATATATATATATGTATATATATGTGTATGTATCTGTATATATATATATTATATATATATATATATATAATATATATATATATATATATGGGTAGGTAAGGAATAAATATACTGAAAAATTATACCAAGTTTTCCAGCTTCCTATTTTGTTATATACATACATACACACATACATACACTCAAATACATACATACATACATATATACATACATACATACATACACACACATATATATATATACATATACAATGGGCTTCCACTCAGTTTCCGTCTACCAAATTCACTCACAAGGCCTTAGTCGGGCCGAGGTTATAACAGAAGACACTTGCGCAGGGTACCACTCAGTGGGACTGAACCTGGGTCCATATGATTGGGAAGCAAGCTTCTTGCTACACACAGAGACACACACACACTTTATTATTATTATTATTATTATTATTATTATTATTATTATTATTATTATTATTATTATTATTATTATTATTATTATTATTTATTATTACTGTTGTTGTTGTTGTTGTTGTAAGTAAGTCCGCGTGCTGGCAGAATCGTTAGCACGCCGGGCGAAATGCTTAGCAGTATTTCGTCTGCCGCTACGTTCAGAGTTCAAATTTCGCCGAGGTCGACTTTACCTTTCGTCCTTTCGGGGTCGATGAAATAAGTACCAGTTACGCACTGGTGTCGATGTAATCAACTCGCCTCCTTGCCCCTAAAAATTTTCATGGCTTTGTGCCTAGAGTAGAAATTATATTTTGTTTTATTTGTGAAACACTCGTATATTGTTTTTAAAAAACCCAGCTCTGTATTCCTTCAATTTAGTCAGTTTCCGATTAATAAAATATATTCTTTAAAATTTGGCAAACGCGGTCATGGCTGTGTGGTTCAGTCCTACTGCGCGGCACCTTGCGCATGTGTCTTCTATTTTTGCTCCTACCCGACCTAAGACAGAAACTGCGTGGAAGACGGTCGTGTGTGTCTGTGTGTATCCATGTTCGTCTTTATTGGTCACTCACCATAAAAGACGTTCGTTTGTTGACGTCTCTTGTAACTTAGAGGTCAAAATTGACCGACAAAATAAACGCCATGCTTAAAAAAAAACAGACAAATTTACTGGAGTCGATTTATTCGACCAAAACCCTTTGCCCCAGCCTGACTGCATTCCAATGACCGAAACATACAAAGATAAAAGACTCCGAACCTCAGAACTATTCAAAACGTAGGAACCCAAAAAGCGTTAGAAACAAAACAAAACAGAAAAGCTATTATAAGCGTTAAATGAAGAAGAATCTAAGGAGGAATGCTTTGCAAGTCTGGTTGTAATGTCGTCTCGTCTGCTTTGTTTGTACGACTGCAATTAAAACAGGAAAGTTCAGTCGGTACACATTTTCAGACGCCTACGAAATCGTGCAAATATTTATGGTGTATCTAAGGTGTTGTCAAATGAATATTGTACTCGTTTTGAGTCATTTGATAGCTTGCGTTTTAATAAATCTTTCCTAACGAAAGTAAATAACAAAACGGGAAATAAGTAAACCTTTTGTATGTTGAGGTAAAAATCCCTGGTTTGCCGTTTGTCGACCTAACGAGTAAATGTTTTCATTGTAGACGTGGTGAAAGCCATGGTTCGATCCACATAAAAGGTGCCTTGTGCCATGGGGTCTTGTTAATATCTTATTTGATAAACATCAACACAAAAAATAACATTACACCAGGTAAAACATAACATACGCCCACCCATCTCCTCTACCATCATTCCTGGGAGGTGTCTTTGGAATAGATTCCTCAGGCACCATCTCCGAAGGGTCGTCTCTGGAACGACCGTCATTACACTTTCCAGCTGGATTCCCAAGTGTGATCAATTGAGACTATAATTCCTATCCAACCATTTCGGCCTTGGTCTACTTACAAAGTCTCCTACCGTTTGGCTCGGCTTCGAGAGTCCTTCGTGCGATTCCTCGCTGCGACATTCCAGTCACACGTCTCGATGCGGCGAAGTAACGGCTGGACATGGAGACACTCCTTCATCTGCAAGTTACGAACCCTGTCCAGTAATTTTTACCTTTGAGATCCTCCAGAGGAACCCTTTTTCGGCTGCTTGTTCTCGCAATTGTACTCCATCGGTTATCACTCAACATTCATGACTATACGTGAGGAGAGACACTTAAACCGAAACGAAGGAAGCGAATTTAGCTTTTTTCACCAACAGTTTACAATATTTTCTTTCTCGCTTAAAAGCAAATAATCCGGTCATTCCCAATTGTGTTTAGCCGTGACAAAACAACTTCCTCCTCAGAAGGCTTCCAACCGATATATTACCAATCCCCGGTCTCAATAGCGCACAGGACAGAAGAGTGCGTACGTGGGGAACTGAAGCGAAACAATTATTACGTTCATTCATTTCGAAGGCATCGGTTTAACGTTTTTCACACCGATGCTTATTATGTTTGTCTTATACATCGGGGAAAGATTACATACAGACACATATGCACACACACACACACACACACACACAACACACACACACACACACATGCACACACACACCACACACACACACACACATGATATCCGACAATGTTACTTACTATTAAACTTTAAAGTTGCTGTAATATTGTTTCAATCTTAAGAAAAGCTAAATTAAGTCTTGTCTTGCAAGCCGTTAATTTTTGTCAATTAGATTAATTCGTACTCAGATATAAGTTAATAAAACTATCAAATAAAAATAGATATTCTGAGAATTTGAAGGAATTTCCCACGAATAGGGAACATCTGTCTATAGCATGTGTAATTTTTACTTAAACGCAACGATAACTAGAAGACTGGAGGTCTTTTTAAACAATTGTATGAATTGTAAATGCAAAAATACGAGGTTAGTTTGTGCATCGTTTTATAAATTAAACGTTGAAACTGAAAGCGTAAGTAATCTTTATGTAGATAATGTAGAGTGAAGAAGTTGTGAAGTAGTTTGTTGTATAGTAAATATAAGCTTACGACATGGAGAGGGAAGTATTGTCGGGTTTAATTGGCAAATCTATGGAGAGAGCCTGAAAAATAATTGCAAAAAAGGAAGAGAGATAGAATAAAGAGATAGAGTAAGCGTTTCATAGAATTAGATTCAAAGACGGTTATGAGTTGGCGGTTTTTGTTTTCCTCTCGAAGAAATAAGTATCAGGAACTTACAATGGGCGTCAATGGGAATATCCACTGCTATTTTGGCTCCAGGTCAATGATAAGTATTATACGCAAAATACTTCTTGGTCTCTCTCTCTTTCTTTCTCTTTGTTTCTTTCTGTTACACACACACACGTACACACACACACAAACACATACGCGCGCGCATACATGAATAAATATGTGTGCATGGATACTGATGACAGTTGTCCTGCAGCTAAGCCTGATAAGATTTGTGGATTTGCCGACATAGTTTCATTTTAAACTGTACTTATAGATTCAGTTCCAGAATTTTAAATAATTAATGATAAAACAGGAGCACTCAGAGAGCACAAACCTCCGCCAAGGCAACACCAACTCCCTCTCAACGATTAGCCAAAGATGATTTTTAAAACGAGAATATCTGAAATAAACTCGATTGCTCTCACAGAGGAGAATACTAACAATGAACCCGACTGCTCTAAAAATAACGTAAAAAGGGGGGGGGGAATAATCCAGAATCCTTTCTGGTACCGGATCGATCCCAAAATCTAATCGGTTCGCGTCAGTCACGAGGCCAAACATCCCTGAAAGTTTCATTTGAATCCATCCAGCGGTTCTTGAGATATCTTGTCACCACGAACAAGCAAACGAACAAACACAACTGAAAACAATACCTCTGCCTTAGCGAAGGCGGAGGTAATAAGTAGTGGGGTCGATTTGTTGGGTTAAAAACCCTGCAAGGCAGTGCCTCAGCATGGCCGCAGTCCAATGACCGAAACAAGCAAAAAATAAAAGGCTTCCGTTTAAGCACAACTGGACTAATCTTATGACCTTGGAACTCACCATTCTAAATAATACTGAAAGTTCCGCGAATTAATCTATTTTCTTTGACCATTAATGTTCGGATTCATGCTATTCCGACATTATTCATTCTTGACAGAAAAAAGTCGGGCCAAGGATAGAAATTAATGATTAATTTCATTGATTAAAATTTGGAAGAGGTCTTACTTTGACTGTTGCTTGTCATTTACATGTTAATTTGTTCACGTCATTAAGGGTATAGTTTTAATTAATTAACTAATTGATGTTTTTGGCTAATTACATCAACAATATCAGCGTCCAATTTATGGTTAATATATAAATTGGTTTCAAATTTTCACAGAAGACTAGCAATTTGAGAGGAGGGGTAAGTGAATTGCAGCGAAGCTAATGCTCAACTAATCTTTATTTTATCGATCCCGAAAGGATGAATGACAATGTTGGCCTCGGCGGAACTTGAACTTAGAACGTCAAGCATTTTGCCCGGCGCGCTAACGATTCTGCCAGCTCGCAACCTTCAATATAGATTTTGGCACAAGGCCAGCAATTTAAGAGGAGGGGATTCAGTTAATTACATCGACCCCAGTATTCAGTGGATGCCTATTTTACTGACCTCGAAAGAATGGAAGACAAAGTCGACCTCGGCGGAATTTGAATGGGTGAAATGCCGCGAAGTATTTTGCCCTGTGTGCTAACACTTCGACCAGTTCGCCCCCTCACTGTTGATATATAAATCGCCAACAGATTCTGAGACGTTTGTTCAGTGGCGGCTCGTAGATAAAATTAGTGGCGGATGCTGCTTCAGAAAAAATTTAGCCGTTGTTTTAATACTGTGTAAAAGGAAACAAACATATAAAAAGAAAATTTATACATAAACTGGATTGCTTCGCGTTTCAGCCACTGCCGGGGATTGTGTTTAATTTGTTCACTGAACACCGCTGCGAATTCCCCCCTGTTTTTCAAAAATCCCACCTAAAGCACAAAATCCTGGCAGCAACACGGTAGCTGGAAGCAGGATAATCAGAAAGGAGAAAGCTAATTTGAAGACTACAGATCCAATCCATCACTGGAACTGTAAAAATCTGTAAAACTTTCCGGAAGTTTAACATTTAAATATATATGAGCATGTCTAGATATGTAGCTGTATGCATTAGAATGCATACATAAAACATACAAATC
This sequence comes from Octopus sinensis, assembly GCF_006345805.1. Classification (NCBI taxonomy): domain Eukaryota; kingdom Metazoa; phylum Mollusca; class Cephalopoda; order Octopoda; family Octopodidae; genus Octopus; species Octopus sinensis. The sequence continues at coordinate 1,265,451 of NC_043003.1, forward strand.
TGCACATACATACATATATACATACATACATACAAACATACATACATACATAAACACATACATACGTACATTAATTCATACACACACATACATACATAAATACATACATACATACATACATACATACATACACACATACACACATACATAAGTACATTCATACATACACACATACACACATACATAAGTACATTCATACATACATACATACGTACATACATACATACATACATACATATATACATACATACATACATACATACATACATATATACATACATACATATACGTGTGTATATTTTAGAGGATTGGTGTCAGTTGTTTAGATAAACCAAAATATCAACGCATTCTGTTTACATTTGTAGTAAAACTGTGCTGAAACGTGCTGAATGTATGTTAAATGTAATCACAAAGAACATCGTATCATAAACAAGGTGTTTTGCACCTTTACACATCCCCATGAGATTTCATTCATTAATTGTTAGTTCTCTGATAAGGGAGACCATATCACTTTACGTGGAACTAACACCAGTTAATGATAACACAACCGTATCTATTGGGCTGCTGCATAATTATTGCAGCTTTTTTTTTCAACAAATTTTATTTAACTAAAACAATAACAACATGTGACAAAAACATCTTTAAATGATTATTCCGAAGCATATTCACCATCTACTTCAATTACTGCTTCCCGTTTGCTTGGCAGACGATCAGACCGTCATTTAAAGATGTTTTTGTTAAATATTGTTACTGTTTTTCTTGAATAACATTTGTTGAAAAAGAAAAACCGCAGTAGTTAGGCACCAACCTTATAGAATACCGTCAGAGAATTTTTCTGTGAACCATTTGCCTGTCCTCTGCATCATATCTAATACAAAGGACATGTTTCTCTGGCTGCCATTCATCTTATAAGATACACATTCCCCATTTATTTTTTTTTATCACTAGAGTAACTGGAGACGGATGAAAGGAAAGTGTTATATTGGTTGCTCTCGACCATTTCTTTACCCGATGGGCCCCTTTGATTCCCATCCCTTACTGGAGACCCCACAGCCAATCGATGTTTAAAATAACCCATTATATTTTAATAATTGAATATTTATTTCTTCATTGTCCACAGGTAGGGGGCTAAACATACAAAGGGATTAAGTAGATTACATCGACTCCAGTGCGTAACTGGTATTTATTTAATCGACCCAGAAGGGATGAAAGGCAAAGTCGACTTCGGCGGAATTTGAACTCAGAACATAACGGCAGACGAAATACCTGTTTCTTTACTACCCACAAGGGGCTAAACACAGAGAGGACAAATAAGGACAGACAAACGGATTAAGTCGATTAGATCGACCCCAGTGCTTAACTGGTACTTATTTAATCGACCCCGAAAGCATGAACAGCAAAGTCGACCTCGTCGGAATTTGAACATAGAACGTAGCGGCAGACGAAATACCGCTGAGCATTTCACCCGACGTGCTAACGATTCTGCCAGCTTCTCGCCGCATTTTAATGATTAAGTATTATTGGGAAACCTTGGGAGGACGAGGCGGGTCACTGGAGAAGTCGTGGGTAGCAACAAAAGGACTTTAAATCTGCTGAGTGTGGGGCCCATTCAATTGGCCCGTGACACCCGAGCCATCTCCCTGGAAAATGTTCATTTAGAAAATCATGAAACTGTAATGCATAATGGGGGGGTGGAGCCCCATCCTGCTGAAACCAGACAGGATTTCCCTTTGCAAGTGAATGCACAAGAGGCATCATCTTGTTGCTAACCAGGTCCACATACGAATCACCTGTCACAGAGCCCTTAGAATAAAACGGTCCAATTACATGATTGTGCCAAATCCCACACCATTTCTTTGCCCCCCCCCCCCACGCCCCACCTTGTTGATTGTTTGACTCCATCCAATGAGGATTGGTTTGTGAGTAATATCAGAAGCTGTGAAAAGAGATTTTTAAAAAAGTAAGAGAGAATGTTAACAATTTCCCGAGGGTGCGTGACTTTATGGCCACCCTATATTATTGGGAACTCTATTAAAAAAATTGCTAAAATATTTGTGAATTGTAGAAGAATAACCAATTTATTATATTTTGTTGTGTAACACACACACCAGTAAAATTTCCACTTATTTCTTTATTTTTCTAAAATATTCGTTGAGCCTTGAAGGTTGCAAGACACAACGAAAATTTTAGAAAAATAAAAAAGAAACAAGTGGAAATTTTACCGGTGAGTGTGTTAAATGATAAGGCACTAAAAGAGAATGGCTCTCCCCAGACACAACAAAATATGCTTCAACACACGAACTCGTATAAAGAATCTTGCAAGCCAAATTCGAAAACGAAACAATTTATTATACATAAACTTTAACAACAAAATTTTTATAGAGATCTTCAAGGGACATATGTACCCCACCCCCACTCCCCAGTTGTGGACCTCTGGTTTACAGTGTTCAGAACAAAGGGCTAACTAAAAGTTTGAAAACTAGCATGGACGTTTAAGACAAACTAATGAAAATACTTTGGAGAGGCAAAGGGTTAAATCAAGGCGAAAGCTTTCGGTGATTTATCAATTGGCTGGACGGTCTGTTTAAAATGGAACTGTTGAGACAGGCGCAGGTATTGCTGTATGCTTAAGAAAGACGCTTTGCCACAGCGTGATTTCTTGTTCAATCCCACTGCACGGTACATTGGGCAAGTGTCTTCTGCTATGGCCACGGGCCGAGCAATACTTCGTGAGTAAATTTGGTTGACGGAAATTGTGTGGAAGTGCGCTATATGTATGTATGTATGTATGTATGTATATATACATATACATATATATGTACACACGTACACACACACACACACACACACACATATATATATATATATATATATATATTGCTATTATTGTTATTTAGCACCTTATCTCTTATCAGAAGAACTGAACTGAACGTCCAAACCATGACCATCCCATCTTAGATTCAATCAATATGCTCAGTATTACATTGTCCAACTTGTCCTTCATATATTAATATACTAACGGGGGATTTGATCGAAATTTGGCTGCTATTTTTAGCAGGCCTAACAATCGCACAGAATCTCTTTCATTAAATCAGTTGTTGCTGCTTTGTTTGTTTGTTGAGCGAAGCGGTCTTCGTCCTAGAAGTCCGAAACGTGGTCCTTTGCTATTCATAAGACCCGCAGAAGAGAAAGCAGGTCAACCCCCGACACCGAGAGCATCAACGAATGGATGACTGTGCATCCAGGCCCAACAGTTGCAGAGGAAGTCAGAGACAAGAAACAGGAGGAAAGAGTGAGAGAAAGTTGGAGCGAAAGAGTACAACAGGGGTCGCCACCACCCCCTGCCTCGTGGAGCTTTAGGTGTTTTCGGTCAATAAACACACACAACGCCCGGTCTGGGAATCGAAACCGCGATCCTCCGACCGCGAGTCCGCTGCCCTAACCATTGGGCCATTGCACCTCCACAGTTGTTGCTGCTTGAAGAGGTGAGCCGGTCTCTTTCCCTTGCACCTTACTTATTAACATATCTTTAAGATAAAAAGAAATATTTCTAAATTGAGTAATTGAATCTTGAAACTTTTCCTTTTAAAATTTTATGTTGCAGCTTTTGGATTTTATTATAAATACGATGGTTTTACTCAGGTTTTGGGGTGACTGTACTCTATGAACCACGAATTCATAGTGCGATGGGGATTATAGATTTATCTTATCCTGGATAGAAAGCTGGTGAGGCATAGATAACATTCTTCAATAATCTGGTTCAGATTTCCGATAGAGATTAGAAAAAACAAATAAAGAATATGGTTTACGTCGTAGGAATGTGGAAACTTCGGGAGAACGTGAAATAATTTGTTTTAATGACTGAACTCGAAGTAGATAACCTTATAAATAATACTGTGAATATTGAGTTAAAACCCTTTGAATAGAAACACGGCCGGCTTTTGACTGTCTTTTTTTATCCAAAGGATTACCTAATCCAAAATTTACTCGCTACTGTTTTTATTCTTATCTTTAAGGCAAAGAATTCTGAACCTAACAAAACATAGCAGACAATAATAGTCAGCTACTAATGTAATAGTCATTCTTTCTGCGGCAACGCCTGAATTGTTTCGGTATTGTACTAATCTCAACAGCTAAGCATTATTAAAATCCGTTATGGACAGCTTTGCAGGACATTGTTGGGAACTAAACATGAGTTGACAAGTGACCTACTGCTATGGATGCCAAAGCATGGCCGTATTCCAGCAGACCGTCTGAACACAACGAATGTAGATCAACCCGCCAGAGATACTGGACGCCTCTCCGAAGACCCCCACCTCAAATAATGCAAGACCGAGATGGATGGCGTGTGTGAGTAAAAAATGTCCGAGCAAGCTCGACCAGATGATGATAAAGATGATGATGATGATGGATAGTATTAGATCGAAATAGCAACCTGTGTACCATGCTTAATGCAGATACATCGCCAAAGGCAAATTAACTGCGGTGTACGGAAACAATATTGCTAATTGCAACATCAGTAGTTTTTCAATCAGTTTTCCCTGTACCAGTAATGAGGAATTTCGTCTTAGCGTGCAATTGCCAGTTGGTACACGTTACTGACGAAGCTCAATAATGCAGAAATACGCACCAAGCTTTCGCACGCCCGCTGTTGGATGAATATCATTTGTGTTTTTAAACATTGTTCGCTCGCAAAAGGTATTATCTCCGAACAAATACTGTATGTATTTGCCTTTCAAAATGTATTTGCATTGATTATGATACATAAATACCTATGTACGGTATAATATATATATATATATTATATATATATATATATATTATATATATATATATATATATATATATAATATATATATATATATAAATCTGTAGTATATAAATCTGTAGTATATAAATAAATGTATATTCACGTCTTATATCACCTGACTATACGCTTTTATATATAAATAAATACATATACATATATTATTTTCTTATTTTGTTCGGGAAATAGATTTACAAATAGAACAGAAACGAAGACAGACCAAAGGAAGGAGAAGACATAGATGTGTCTTACCAATAAATATCTCATTAATTGAGAAGAGGAGAATATT
>NC_043003.1:1275546-1318046 GCF_006345805.1 Octopus sinensis
CGCCACGCTAGCGACCTCAGTTCCTATGAAATAACTAGTATAGTTTACTACATACCTTCTTCTTCTTCTACTATTAAAATAGTTTCCTTTTCCTTCTTCGTACAAAACCACTTTCTTCGTTCACTCAATCCTTCCTTCGCATTATTTATTAGAGAGTACAACATATTTTATAATAGGTTTTGCAAGAAGGGAGATCTGTCGAAGTCTATCTAGCTAAATAGGCTGTATTTCGAAGTCACTTTCACCCCCATTTCTTGAAAAGTATAAAGCACATACACACATATAAACATACATACACACACACACATATATATATGTATATGTATATATGTATGTATGTATGTATGTATGTATGTATGTATGTATGTATATACACACATATAAATACATACATATATATTTATATACATATATATATATATATATATATATGTATGCATGTAGATGATAGGTAGATAGAGAGAGAGAGAGATGGATGGATAGATAGATAGATAGATAGATAGAGAGAGAGAGAGAGAGAGAGAGAGGTAGGTAGATAGATTATTATATTTGCTTAAAAGTGTGTATATAAATATATATTATACATGTGTGCGTATGTGCAAATGTGTGCTTGTATGTGTATCTATGTGAATGTGTGGGTGAGTATCTGAGGGAGAGAGAGACAGACAGACCGAAAGAGAAAGAGAGAGAGAGAGAGAGAGAGGAGAGAGAGAGAGAGAGAGTATGAGTGTGTTGGTTAATATGTCTCTTTTTGCAGCAGGTGGAGGCGCAATGGCCCAGTGGTTAGGGCAGCGGACTCGCGGTCATAGGATCGCGGTTTCGATTCCCAGACCGGGCGTTGTGAGTGTTTATTGAGCGAAAACACCTAAAAGTTCCACGAGGCTCCGGCAGGGGATGGTGGTGATCCCTGCTGTACTCTTTCGCCACAACTTTCTCTCACTTTTACTTCCTGCTTCTGTTGTACCTGTATTTCAAGGGGCCGGCTTTGTCACTCTCTGTGTCACGCTGAATATCCCCGAGAACTACGTTAAGGGTGCACGTGTCTGTGGAGTGCTCAGCCACTTACACGTTAATTTCACGAGCAGGCTGTTCCGTTGATCGGATCAACCGGAACCCTCATCGTCGTAACCGACGGAGTGCTTCCATTTTTGCAGCAGGCAGAAATAGAACTTGTCACTTGGAAACTCTTATGACAATTTGCGTAGATTTTATATAAGCAGCTCTCCACAATCACTTTAAAATCCATCTCTCTGAAAGCCGTTGTCCATAACACATACATATGCACAAATACATATAAACATATATAATATATATATATATATATATATATATATATATAATATATATATATACAGTTGCGGCCAAAATGTTCAGAACGGCTTTTTCGTCAAAAAAGTAGGTATAAGTTTTTATCAAAGTTGTTTTATATTCTATAATTTTCACAGACAATAAATACGATATTATTTGGTATTGTCTGAGATTTTGGTGTAATATGAGAAGATAATAAAAAAGTTATGGATGATTTAGGGATTTACTGCAAAACCCATGGCGGCCAAAATGATCAGAACGGTTGCTTTTACTCCATGTTTTAGTATATATAACCGGCGAACTCTAATGTTTTGAATTTGTTTACGTGACGGTTCGTTTACTAAACATTAGTAAGAATATCTGCAGTGTACTTTGTTAATATAATGCCACTTACTCCGTTACCAATTCGTCAGAGATTAAAGCTCGGAAGAAGGATAATTTAAGTATTAGGTCTATTGCAAAGATTGTTAACAAGTCAAAAAGTGTTGTTCACGGTATTCTTAAGGTCTACGATGATTGTGGTTCGTGTGAAGCAAGAAAGTCTACATGTAGGCCAAGAAAAACGACCAAGAGAGAAGATCGTGCTATGGTAAAGTTGGTTAAAATGGACAGATTTAAAACTGCTGCTGCTGTTTTTCGGGAAATGAGCATTGTACTGAAGAAAACTTTATCTCGAAAAACTGTGTCTCGTCCTTTAGTGGAACATGACCTACAAGCAAGAGCACTTGCAGTGAAGCCACTGATCAGCTCCAAGAATAAAAAGTGTCGTCTTACCTTTGCAACCGAACATGTGTTGTGGTCTCAAGAAAAATGGCAAACGGTGAATTTCAGTGATGAATCTAAGTCTATGTTATTTGGCTCAGATGGGAAAAGGTACGTTCGTCGAAAAGCAGGTGAAAAATTGTCACCTAAATGCCTTAAGACTAGTGTTAAATTCGGTGAAGGAAGTGTCATGGTTTGGGGGATGATATCTGGAGATGTTGTGGGCCCTTTGCTGCGATTACATGGAAAGGTAAATGCAGGAGTTTATAAACAACTTGTAAAAGATCATGTCTTGCCTGTGCTGAGAAATTCAACTAAGCGACCACCCATATTCATGCAGGACAATGCCCCATGTCACAAGGCTAAGGTGGTCATGAACTTCCTCAAGGATGAAAAGGTTATTATTATGGATTGGCCTGCTCAAAGCCCAGACCTCAATCTATTGAAAATGTGTGGAATATTCTAGGAGAACGTTTGATAGCCAGAAATCCTAAAACAACCGAGCAATTATGGAATGCCCTTCAGGAAGAATGGAATAAGATCACCCAGCAAGAAATTGAAAATTTAATTTCCCCATGCAGTCGAAAATGTCAAACTTTGATTGAAGCTAAAGGGCTTCAAACTAAATATGAAATAATTCCAGCATTCTCTGTCACTTTTTGAATATTTTGTTATTTTTTCAACCGTTCTGATCATTTCGGCCACCATGGGTTTTGCAGTAAATCACTATATCATCCATAACTTTTGTATTATCCACTCAAATTACACCAAACTCTCAGACAATACCAATTAATATCGTATTTATTGTCTGTGAAAATTATAGAATATAAAACAACTTTAATAAAAACTTATACCTACTTTTCTGACAAAAGCAAATGCCGTTCTGAACATTTTGCCGCAACTGTATATATATATATATATATATATATATATATATTATATATATATATATATATATATATATATATATACATATATATATAAATTAATAATAAATATAGGGAATAAATCCAAATTTACAGGGAAAATCAGATTTAGGATTGAATCCAATTTTATAGTAAAATATTATATTATATTAAATTAGAGACAAACCACTATTATGCAAATCAACAAAGAAAGACTTAAGCCAATACATAAATTTCTTTGTTTGATTTGCATAATAGTGGTTTTGTCTCTAATGCCCCAGCAAATTGGCGGTGCCCCAGCATGGCCACAGCTCATAAGCTGAAACTAGAATCAATCAATCAATCAATCATATATATATATATACTGGATCTACTGGATCGCTCACAGGTGGATGTGGTATATCTCGACTTTGCGAAGGCCTTTGACAAAGTCGACCACGGAGTGATATGTCACAAATTACTCAGACTCGGCATAACAGGAAAAGTAGGTGAGTGGATACATGACTTCCTGAAGGACAGAAGCCAGATGGTTGCAGCCAATGGAGCCCTCTCGGGAAAGAACCAATAGCAAGCGGGGTGCCACAGGGCACAGTCTTGGGACCCTTGCTGTTTTTGGTGGCGCTCTCTGACATGCCCTTGGTAGCAAAACAACATCCCTCACTAGCTAGCTGATGACACAAAGGTAGCACAGGCAATTAAAAACCCAGCTGTGCTGACCTTTTACAACAAGATCTGGATGCCATATACAAATGGGCTGAAGAAAACAACATGCAATTAATGTTGGTAAATTTCAAGCCTTACAATATCAAGCTGTAAACACATATACATTACAACACAACTATACTGGCCAGGAGGGATCGAAATCCCAGTATCGAAATCAATACGGACCTGGGATAGACATGAGTGACGATGCATCTTTTTCTTCACACATCGCGAAGGTGGCGACAATGTGCAGACGACTCACTGGCTGGATCCTGAGGACATTCCGGACAAGAGACTGCGAGACCATGTTGACACTATGGAGGACATTTGTCCTAAGCCGCCTAGACTACTGCTCCCAACTGTGGTCACCGCATAGTGTCAAACTAACACAGAGCTTGAGACAATCCAAAGACATTTCACCAAGAGGATTTCCACCATGAAAGAAAAGAACTATTGGGAGAGGCTTAGGGAACTCAATTTGTACTCCTTGGAACGAAGACGAGAGATATATGCAGTGATATACATATGGAAAATCCTGGAGGGACTAGCACCAATTTTGGAATTGAGAGCTGTTCCAATCCCCGTACAGGTCGTCACTGTGTGGTGCCAAAGGTCCCGTCTTCCACATCCAGGGTAAGGAGCAGATACTGTAATAGCCTGGGGTTCAGGGGCCCTCAGCTGTTCAACAAACTGCCAAGAAAACTAAGAGATCTACATGATGCGGATGTGGACATTTTCAAAAAACATCTAGACAAGCTATTTCCGGGATCCCAGATGAACCCACTGCAAGGTACGAAGGTAACCTAAGGGCAGCAGCTACAAACTCTCTCTTAGATCAGTGGCCAGCCACGGCAAACTGGACTTAGAGAGGGTAGCAACAAGGGCGGTGCCCCAGCATGGCCTCAGCCGGATGGCTGAAACAAGTAAAAGAGTAAAAGAGTATATATATATATATATATATATATATATATGTGGAGGCGCAATGGCCTAGTGGTTAGGGCAGCGGACTTGCGGTCGGAGGATCGCGGTTTCGATTCCCAGACCGGGCGTTGTGTGTGTTTATTGAGCGAAAACACCTAAAAGCTCCACGAGGCTCCGGCAGGAGGTGGTGATCCCTGCTGTACTCTTTCACCACTCTAAAAGGCGGTGCTCCAGCATGGCCGCAGTCAAATGACTGAAACAAGTACATAAAAAAAACATACATAAATATATATATATATATGAACTTACTTGGAGGAAAGAAACGAAACGACGCGAGGGCGCTCAGTCATTTAATAACAATTAATAAATAAAAATATGCATACATACATATATGTACGTACCTACATCTATATGTATATATACATGCATATATATATATATATATATAATATATATATATATATATATATATATATATATATATATATATATATATATATATATATATATATATATATATATATATGAGTACAGGACACCACAAATAAACGTAGAACACAACGAGAAACGAAAACATAAAAACAAACAAGGAAACGGACTTTTTTTAACAACGAAAAAACAGAGTACAAGACAAACAATACAAGGAATATTCCCCTTCTTCAGCTGTCCCTGGAAGGTCTGCTTCAGCCGGATCGTGTTCTGCCCTTACCTTCGAAACACGTATTGAGTCGAACCAATATATATATATATTATATATATATATAGCCGTTTGTCTTCCTCTATCTCTCTCTCTCTCTCTCACTCCTCCTCATCTCTCTCACAGCCGGCCAAATACTTCCTTTTTGCATGCGGCCTTCTAACTGTAAACACACGGTTTTCTTGCGCTCCTTGAATCTCTCCTCGTCTAGGCAAAAAAGGCCCTCTTTGGTTGTTTTCTTGTGTGTTTTTATTTCTATCGTTTTTACGTCCTGTTTCTGTCACATTATGCATATATTTTATTTATTAAATTGTTTTATATATATATATACACATACATACACACACATAAATACATATACATATATGTATATGTGTGTGTGTGTGTGTGTGTCCGTATATATATATGTATATGTGCATGTGTGCATGTGTGTTTATATGTGTTTGTGTGCATATATATGTATGTGTGATATATATATATATATATATTCCTTTTAAAATTTTCACTCAGCGTTAATCTTACGTGTACTTCTAATTGACTTTTGTTTTTTCCTTTTTTTTACTTTCGATATACCTGTGTGTGTGTGTGTGTGTGTGTGTGTGTTAAGCAATATAAACAGGCAGGTCGTAAAAGCGTTGTGTTTACCAATGTACTGGCTGAATAGCTGTTAATTAATAAAACAAACTGTCTCAAAGACTGAAAAGCAACAAACAAAAATAACACAAGAGAAACGTTGAGACATTCTCAGGAAGTTCGCTCGGTTCGGTTACAATGAGAAGTGTTACGGTGGAAGAACGGTTTGGGTTGTTGTCGATTTTCCGAGAACGAGAGGCGACGATGGAAGGCAGGAGAGAGGGAAGCGGATTTATCATTTAAGTTTACAGCAGATATTTCACTCTACGTTGGAATAGAAAATTCTAAGCTCTATTAAGGCCATAGGCTAAGGACCAGGATGTGCAGGAGGGGCAGGGGGAGCAAGCTCAGTCCTTAAAATTTGGGGTGGGGAGCCATGAAAACGCTTTCAGTTTCGTCCTGAAAACCTTCATCGCCAAAACGAACGAGAGTAGAAACATTACTTTTCCATTATTGGATTCATCTGATTTCATTAAGTTACAAATATAATAATTTAGGGCCTCCTTCGATCAGAGCTGAACATGGGTTGCAGCCTTACTGTTTTCAGCCCGGATGGAGCAGCATCTCCGTGGGTTAAACAGGCCTTATACAGTCTCCAGATGCCAGCTCTCCATAGAGGACGTTCTTGGGGATGCGACCATCCTTTATGCGGTGGACGTGTCCTAGCCAGTGCAGTCTGCGTTATGGGACCAGGGTGAACATGCTGGGGAGGCTTGCAGGATTCAGGACCTCGGCGTTGGACACTCTGTGTTGCCAAGATATACCCAGCGTGTAGCGTAGACTTCTCAGATAGGAGATGCTGAGCTGCCTCTTCTCTCGGGCATCCGTGGCCCAAGTCTCACTGCCATATGACAGATGACACAGGCGCGTTATGCACTACCATCTTGGTCTTTAGCATCAGCTTGGGGTTTGTCCACACTCGGGTTGTGAGGCGGGCAAGCGTCGTGGCTGCCTTCGCAATCCTCTCATCAAGCTCTGTGTCCAGAGAGGGTTTGTCGATGATGGTGGAGCCGAGGTGAGTGAGCTGATGGACGACATCGAGCTGGTAGTCATCGATTTCGATGACCAGCGGTGACTCTGTATCACGTCACGAGAGATGTGTCTTCTTTAGGCGGATGGTCAGCTCAAAATCCCTGTAGGCCCGAGAGAAGCAGTCCATCAGCCAAACCGGAGATCTTCTGAAAGCGTGTTACAACCGCTGCATCATCGGCAAACAGCATGTTTCCGATGAGGATTTTGCGCCCCTTTGTCCTCGATCTGAAGCGGATGGGGTTGAACAGCCTGCCGTCCGATCTTGGGCGCAGGATAAGCCCCTCTGGTGCAGCGCCGAATGCATGCTTCAAGAGAAGAACGAAGAAAATCCCAAAGAGTGTGGGCACAAGGACGCAGCATTGTTTGACGCCGCTGCGGATGCTGAATGGCTCTGAGGTGGCCCCGTTCCTGTCTCCTTCGTGTGGGTGTGAAAGGATTCGACCATCTTCTGCAGATTTGATGGGCAACCAGTTTTGGGGAGTATCTTGAAAAAGCCGTCTCTTCAGACCAGATCAAACGCCTTGGTGAGGTCCATGAAAGCGACAAACGTAGGAGCATTTTATGTTCCCTGCACTTCTCCTCGAGTTGGCAAAGCGGGGAAGTTCATGTCTATTGTTGATCTCTCAGCTCGGAAGCCGAGCTGTAACACTGGGTAGACAAGTTCGCACAGCATCTGCAAGTGGACAAAGACGACCCGTGCGAATACATTGCCGACGACAATGAGGAGGGAGAAAGGTACAGGGATGCGGACGACACTGAGAAGGGTTAGGATGTTCGACGTCGGCAGTGATACAAGGGAGCCGACGACACTGACATAGGAAATGCCCGACACTGATACAGGGATGCCGGCGAGACTGAAAAGGGAGATACTCGACAACGGTAGTGATGCGTGGATGGCAACGGCACTCAGAAAGGGAGATTCCCGGCGCCGGCAGTGATACAGGGATGCCGGCGACGATGACACTGAGAAGGGAGATGTCTCCCTGCAGCTGTTGCAGTCACTTCTTTCGACCTCGTTCTTGTATAGTTTGGTAATGTTTGTGCCCGTCATATCCTATGGAACAGCACCTTCTTGTCAGCGCTGACAGAAGACTCCATTCAGTAGCTGAAGTAGGGTCACCCTACATTATTTACCCCCATCTCTACTGCAAGGGCTTTGATTTGGAAGCCAGATTCTCTCAGCTTGATCGCTAAACTCTTATTGTAGTTGTGGACATCCGCCATTCTGCGTTCGGATGAAACACTATGGTCGACCAGAATCCCTTGTCTTGATGAAACTGAGTTGAGTACAACTTCTGGTCTCATACCATCCTTGTTAAGGGTGTCCGAGTGATTCTTCCATTCTCGAAGCTTCGCTGTGTATTCCGAGTCATCCGTTCCATCCAGTGGATCGACTGAGTACATTATCAACTGAGTACATTATCGACTGAGTACATCTGTTCCTATTTACTCTTAGCAGTGGAAGACTCGGTATCAGCTTCTGACGTCATCCTCTTCTCTCTCTCTCTCTCTCTCTCTCTTTCTCCAGGGTGTAGCGTAGTGAGAGAGAGAGGAGAGATGCTGGTAGACTGAGACTTTGAAATAACAAGATCCTGTGTTCGATCTCACAGCAGGACATCTATGGCGTAACCTCGGGTTGCTTCGAGCCCCAGGAGAAAATAGTGGGTTGATGGAAATTGCGAGGAATCAAAGGTTCGGGATCAACTTTGTTACATATTGTGGGTCACTGATTCACCTCTGAGAATTATTAAAGGGCAAATGGGTCTGTGAGATACTCAGCCACTTACAATGTTAATTTAACGTGTAAAATTGTTAACTTCACCGAATAAAAAATGACCACCATCGCGCCTCACCATCACTATCATCATCATCATTATCATCATCATCATCATCATCATCATCATCATCATCTGATTCCATCCGTGCAAAATAAGGCGAAGGCAGTTTCCAAGACAGTCTTGAACGCTAGACCTCAATAGAGTGTCCGTCGCCCATTGTCCACACTTCTCTCATTTAGAATTTTCTCTAAGGTTCTCAACTCTCATCAACTCGGGCCTGCCTTCATTTTTTAATCTGTTTATCACTTTAATAAGATAACAGGATTAAGGCCGTTTAATAGGATAGGTAGGGAGCAAGGTGAGAAGAAATGAAATAAAATAGTATAAAATAAAATGGGATAAGATATAGGGTGTCCCTAAAGTCAGGACACTTAGGAAATCTCATTGACTATATATTTTTTACCTATATAGGAAATCTCATTGACTATATATTTTTTACCTATATAGGAAATCTCATTGACTATATATTTTTTACCTATATAGGAAATCTCATTGACTATATATTTTTTACCTATATAGGAAATCTCATTGACTATATATTTTTTACCTATATAGGAAATCTCATTGACTATATATTTTTTACCTATATAGGAAATCTCATTGACTATATATTTTTTACCTATAAATGTTATATTTATCATATATTTTATTGGTGTTTCTTTGTTCGTTACATTTTTATGTTCGTTAACTCAGACTGTTGGTGCAAGAATAACGAAACTCAAACCAGCAACTCCCCTAATCCAGGGCTTCTATTTTTTTAAAGGCCACCTAACTGGGGACCCACTACCTCCCTATTTTTACTGCATTTTAAACTAAATAGATGGCTTTGGCGACCAAATCAGAGCAATGTCAATGAATTTCATATCATGAACTTCCAGAAAGTATCGTAAAGAGGTTCTGTTTCCGAAGGGCCGTTTAAATGAGGCCCACTGACCCCACCTATTTTTATTACATTTACTTTGCTCCTACGCTTATTGATTAAACTATGATCATCATCAGTGCTTAGCACATCTGCAGAAATAAATTTGGGCATTCTAAATACCTTCACGTACATTCAAATCGAGATAAAGAGTTATAACAGGGATGTTTCAAGCGTGGATATTTATTTAATAATAATAATAATGAAATTATTGTATACAGTGCTCAGGTGTACCACAACTTGTCAGAAAGTGCGTATAAAGTATATGCAGTAATGTACGAATGTCTGGAAAGCGAACAATGTATGAGTCAGATACATGCTTGTGTGTGTATGGAGGGGAGAAAATCAGGTGGAGTGTTGGCGAATCTCATAAAGCATGGAAGTTTTGAAGGATGCAGTGCTCCGACAACTAACAACTGATGCCGGCAGTTTGTTTCATGCTTCAGCAACTCTCAGCGTGAAGAAATGTTTCCTAAAGTCATGGGAGCTGTGCTGTTTTCTGACTTTGTAAATATGTCCACGGGTGTTAGACGGGTGGAGTTCGAAAAGGTGCTCAGAGTTATTGTTTGTAAGATGGTTGATAATTTTATGGGTGTCTGCCAAGTCAGCTGTCAGACGTCGGAGTTTCAATGTGTCCATGCCCAGGGAAGTAAGGCGTTCAGGATATGGCAAATGCCTGATGGAGGGTATTCTTTTGGTAGCACGTCGCTGAACGGCTTCCAGACGATTGATATCCTGGGCAAGATAGAGGTTCCAGACCTGTGATGCAAATTCCAGGTGAGGTCTTACCATAGCTATATAAATAGATAGATAGTCGGAGAGCGGCTCACAAAGGACTTGGTGAGTGATGCCAAGACATCCTCAGCCTTCTTGACAATTTTAGCGATGTGTTTTGTCCAACGCAAATCACTGTCGACAATAACACAAAGGTCACGTTCACACGAAGACTTTTTGAGATTAGTGTTGTGGAGGGAGTAGGTGGACGTTGCGTTTCTCCTCCTAAAATGTATGGTGGTACATTTGTCCACAGCCAGCTTGAGTTGCCAGTCCATGATCCACTGCTGCATTGTGTCCAGGTCTGCTTGCAATAGAGATCTATAGTGTACAGGATTTGACTTCTTTATTTCGAGGTACAGCTTGATGTCATCTGCATATTTCAGCACTGTGGCATTCTTTAAGTTGGCATCTATGTCATTAACATATGCAACAAATAAAAGGGGTCCAAGAACAGATCCCTGTGGTACACCAGATGTCATCTCATAGGGTGAAGAGTGCTGTCCTAGAACTGTGACAACCTCTTTTCGGCCGAAAATAAAGGACTTCAACCAGTTATAGAGTTCGTTTCTGACGCCCAACGCAGAGAGTTTCACCATAATTCTTTTGTGTGGCACAGAGTTAAAAGCCTTAGCAAAGTCCAGGTAAACAACATCCACCCAGGATCAGTGATTTGGGTAACGTCCTCAAGAAACTCGATGAGTTGAGTACAGCAGCTGGAGTTAGGAATAAATCCAAATTGTGACAGCTGGATGAGGCTGTGAGACTTCCAGAAGTTCCAGAGGGTTTCCCTGATACAGGATTCCATCGGTTTGGCGATGCAGCAATAAGACTAACGGGGCGATAGTTGACAGGTGATGTGCGGTCACCTTTTTTGAACAGAGGCATAACACTGGCAGTTTTCCACTGCTCTGGAGTGAGACCATTGTCAAGACAGAATTGGAAGAATAGGGAAAGTTGGCTTAGAAGAAATTACCCACGGCGTTTGAGAAGTAGGTATGTAACACCATTGAGACCAGGAGAGGCATAGTTGCGTTTATTCTTTAGGTGGCGTTGTAGCATTGCTGGTGTAAATTGCATAGAAGATATAGAGTCCGGTGTCAGTGGTGATGAAGATAGAACATTTTGGTCTTCGACAGTAAAGATGCCGACATAGCATCCAGCAATGATTTCTGCACATTCTTTGGGGTTGCCAGTAATGTCCTGTGCGGGGATGTCTAGTATATTATATACATATATTTTACATATTATATTTTATCTATATATTTTTCACTCATTGAAAATCACAGATGCAACACGATGGAACGCATAAAGAGTGAATATGCCCAAATTGACGGCCGCGTTGGGTTATTGCATCGGGTTCGCGTTAACCTTGCCAAGCGCATCGGCTTTTGCATCACAAATGGTGGAAATCTTATTGAAGATGTTATTTGTGAATATTTCAATTGAATGAAAAGTTGACAATTTTACGTGTATTTCTTGAAGATACACATTTTGCTTCTGTATCCAGACTTTACGGACAGCCTGTATATTGAATAAACTGTGGGGAATGGAAGAAAATAGAATAAAGTAAAGCAACATTGAATTCACTCACGGCAATAGAGTAGAAGGAGGCTTAATTTTCTGTAATAGGTTGGTGGATATATATCTGTTTTTAAAGATCATGGATATAAAAGCTTTGAAGGTTTGTCGATAGAAATGTTTTCTTTTAAGAAACCTGACTGAAAGAGTTTATTCACTGCGATTCGAAGTGACACAGGTTTACTGGTTGTGTAAGGGAAACAACTGCGTCTTACTTCGAATTGGATTAGACATTTTAAGTTATTTCCCTTGTATTACATAAAAAAATTGCTTTACGCAATGAAATTACTTTGAGTGTGTGTGTGCACGCGTACACACACACACACACACCACACACACACACACACACACATTGAGACAGATGTCTGTGTAAGAGAGATAAAGATGATGGAAATTCACCGACAGCGAGAAGAATGAGAAAGAAGTTTATAACACACACACAAATATATATACACATACACACACACACAAATATATATACACATACACACACACACAAATATATATACACATACACACACACACAAATATATATACACATACACACACACACAAATATATATACACATACACACACACACAAATATATATAGCTATACACATACACACACACACACACACACACACACGGTGAAGAGATGAATGAGAGAGAAAGCGAGAGGGAAAGGAAGCGAGAGGGAGAGAGAGAGAAAGCGAGGTGTTAATTGATGACAAAGAAACTTAATCGTTAATGTTAAAAATTAATTAAGAGAGACGAAATGATTGGATTTTAATTACGTTTTAGCGTTTCTTTTACTTTTTAGGGAATCCTCATAATTCTAATTTAACGCCTTAGAAAAAGAAAGGAAAACACGGGATTCGAACTCTGTACCATAGAACACGGAACTAAATATCGTTTCTTCTATCTAAAAGAGAATATATTTCTTTTCCCAGTCCAAGACTATCCACATGAATACACGGAAATTCGCCATAGCTGATCCCAAGCACGATGGAGACAGGAAGAGGGTGGTGGGTTAGCAACCCCGCTTTATCATCGAACGTTCTACATTGCTACAGAAACGCCGTGGAAAGTGCGTGGCCGAGTGGTCAGGGTGTTGCGTTAACGATTGCAAGATTGTGGTTTCGATTCTCGCATTATGTTCTTGGGCAAAACCTTTCTTCGTTCTATCTTGCTCCAGTCCACTCGGTAAATGAGTAACCCAGCGATGAATTGGCGTCCCGTTCCGAAGCGATGTTCTGATCTTGGTCACCTGTGTTGCCATGGGAACCGAATAATCAGCCTTGTGAGTCCTGGAATTGGAGACAGTGATGACCAGGGGACTTACTGAAACGCCAAGAGAATTTATGAAACCGGTCCTGCTTAGGGGAAGTAAGTCCTTGCAGACTGTGTGAAAGAAGCCGTGGTCGATGGCTACGCAAGTGGACAACGGCAAGCCATTTCCAGAGACGAACAGTGGTTCCCAACCATTTTTCTCCTTTGGGATCCTTGGATCCCTATTTTGCTCGGATGAACCCTCGCAACCATTCCATCTCTAAAAAATCCCAAAATATATTTTTTATAATGAAAAACTTAGGAATTCCATTTTTCGTTTTTTTTCTTTTCATTTGTTTCGTTCATTTAACTGCGGCCATGCTGGAGCACCGCCTTTAGTCGAACAAATGGACTCCAGGGCTTATTCTTTGTAAGCCTGGTACTTATTCTATCGGTCACTTTTACAGAAACACTAAATTACGAGGACATAAACACACCAGCATCGGTTGAGAAGCGATGGCGGGAGGACAAAGACAGACACACAAATACATACCTACATACATACATACATACATACATACATATATATATATATATATATATATATATATATATATATATATATATACACTGATATATATTTTGTTTTATTTTGTTCTGTTTACCTTCCTTTATTGTACCAATAAGTATTATATTATATAAGTGTAGCATTATGATGTATAAGTTTTTATATTTTTATATTTTACATTTTTATATTTTTATATTTATATGTATATGGTTATATTATATTTTTCACAATTATAACAAATTTAATTTAATTCTCTGAAGAGGCCGTGGGGCATCCTTGTTAATGCCTCATTTATACCTGCCTTTATGGCTTAGAGGTTAAATGAGGTATGACTGCCCTCACTGCCGAAACAGCTGTCAGTTTTGATTTAATTGCATATTATATTTGAAAATTTTTTACTTATATCTCTTTATCTTTTTACTATTACTGTATATCTCATTTTGTATAATGCCTTTACTCATATGTAATGGTGTATTAAAGTATTGATTGGGTATCATCGGATAGTTGATGTTTTATTGATTTAAGTATGTTTCTCCATTCTCTAATTTTGGTGTATTATATATATATATATATTCTCTAGTTTCAGCTCAGAGCTGCGGCCATGCTGATGCAGTATATATATATATATATATATATATATATAATATATATATTATATATATATATATGTATGTATAAAACAGCCATACTCTCTTCCTTCAGGGGAACCGCTCACAGCCTCTAACAATATCAGAGACCTGGGTGTAATTGTTGATGACGATCTCAGCTGGAGTCCACACATCAACAAGAAGGTTGATATAGCTCGTAGGATGAGTTACTGGATCTTAAGAACTTTCCGGTCCATATATATATATATATATATGTGTGTGTGTGTGTGTGTGTGTGTGTGTGTGTGTATATATATATATATATATATTATATATATATATATATATATATATATATATATATATATTATATATATATATATATATATATATATATATATATATATATACATATGAGAGGGATGACCACTTATGCTAGAAGTAGTTCCACTGTGGCCTTACCACTAAGAAATGTTCTCAAGAAAATTTAGCAAACAGCAGAACGTAAGTGAGCAAGGCAAAGGAAAAGTAAACTGAACCTTCAGTTTTTTAATATGCTAGACCACTGGTTTTAAATTGATGTTAATCAAATTAATGTCCAAATTTTTCACCCTCATTTTAATTATATATATATATCACTCATAAGGCTTTGGTCGGCCCAGTACTATAGTAGAAGACACTTTCCTAGGGTGCCACGCAGTGGGACTGAACCCGGAACCATGTGGTTGGGAAGCAAGCTTCTTACCACACAGCCACGGAATTGTATAAAATAATTGTTAGAATATTTTGTGTGTTGCATAAGTATAACCAATTCATTGCAGATAAATTTTAACAAGAAAATCTTAAATGGACCCCAAAGGGTCAAGTGGACCCCAAAGGGTCAAGTGGACCCCAAAGGGTCAAGTGGACCCCAAAGGGTCAAGTGGACCCTGGTGGCGATCCAATGCAGATGAAGATAGATCTTTTGTTGGTTATCTTTACTCCACTCGGGGGTGGGGTCAAAAGACTTGAAGAAAGAAGATGCATACATATTTATACGTTTGCCAAAAGCATTGGTGACATCAGAGAACTCAGAATTAAAAGAGACAGAATAAATATGAGACTTAATAATAATTACTGAAATTGATTTGTTCAACTAAACCGGGTACTTTTTGGTTATCTCACCCCCATTAAAACAATTGCCATGAAAAAACTGGGTTATCTCCCCACTAAAAAATCGAGTTAACGTGGCGACGAGAGATTGGATCGAAAGAGTTCGATCCTTTTGCTTCAATACTTCAACACATTGATGACTCTTTTGGCCTCCTCAATAGGAATGGTAGGATTTGGTATGAAAAATGTCATCAGATTCAATGAGATGTTTAATCTTTTCGCTTTTCATGTTTATTAATATTTTCAGTTTTGTAGGATTTGGTATAAAAAATGTCATCAGATTCAATGAGATGTTTCATCGTTTCGCTTTTCATGTTTATTAATCTTTTCAGTTTTGTAGGATTTGGTATAAAAAATGTCATCAGATTCAATGAGATGTTTAATCTTTTCGCTTTTCATGTTTATTAATCTTTTCAGTTTTGTAGGATTTGGTATGAAAAATGTCATCAGATTCAATGAGATGTTTAATCTTTTCGCTTTTCATGTTTATTAATCTTTTCAGTTTTGTAGGATTTGGTATGATAAATGTCATCAGATTCAATGAGATGTTTCATCTTTTCGCTTTTCATGTTTATTAATCTTTTCAGTTTTGTAGGATTTGGTATGAAAAATGTCATCAGATTCAATGAGATGTTTAATCTTTTCGCTTTTCATGTTTATTAATCTTTTCAGTTTTGTAGGATTTGGTATGAAAAATGTCATCAGATTCAATGAGATGTTTAATCTTTTCGCTTTTCATGTTTATTAATCTTTTCAGTTTTGTAGGATTTGGTATGAAAAATGTCATCAGATTCAATGAGATGTTTAATCTTTTCGCTTTTCATGTTTATAATAAATTTTCAGTTTTGTAGGATTTGGTATGAAAAATGTCATCAGATTCAATGAGATGTTTAATCTTTTCGCTTTTCATGTTTATTAATCTTTTCAGTTTTGTAGGATTTGGTATGAAAAATGTCATCAGATTCAATGAGATGTTTCATCTTTTCGCTTTTCATGTTTATTAATCTTTTCAGTTTTGTAGGATTTGGTATGAAAAATGTCATCAGATTCAATGAGATGTTTAAACTTTTCGCTTTTCATGTTTATTAATCTTTTCAGTTTTGTAGGATTTGGTATGAAAAATGTCATCAGATTCAATGAGATGTTTAATCTTTTCGCTTTTCATGTTTATTAATCTTTTCAGTTTTGTAGGATTTGGTATGAAAAATGTCATCAGATTCAATGAGATGTTTAATCTTTTCGCTTTTCATGTTTATTAATCTTTTCAGTTTTGTAGGATTTGGTATGAAAAATGTCATCAGATTCAATGAGATGTTTAATCTTTTCGCTTTTCATGTTTATTAATCTTTTCAGTTTTGTAGGATTTGGTATGAAAAATGTCATCAGATTCAATGAGATGTTTAATCTTTTCGCTTTTCATGTTTATTAATCTTTTCAGTTTTGTAGGATTTGGTATGAAAAATGTCATCAGATTCAATGAGATGTTTAATCTTTTCGCTTTTCATGTTTATTAATCTTTTCAGTTTTGTAGGATTTGGTATGAAAAATGTCATCAGATTCAATGAGATGTTTCATCTTTTCGCTTTTCATGTTATTAATCTTTTCAGTTTTTAGGATTTGGTATGAAAAATGTCATCAGATTCAATGAGATGTTTCATCTTTTCGCTTTTCATGTTATTAATCTTTTCAGTTTTGTAGGATTTGGTATAAAAAATGTCATCAGATCAATGAGATGTTTAATCTTTTCGCTTTTCATGTTTATTAATCTTTTCAGTTTTGTAGGATTTGGTATAAAAAATGTCATCAGATTCAATAAGATGTTAATCTTTTCGCTTTTCATGTTTATAATCTTTTCAGTTTTGTAGGATTTGGTATAAAAAATGTCATCAGATTCAATGAGATGTTTAATCTTTTCGCTTTTCATGTTTATTAATCTTTTCAGTTTTGTAGGATTTGGTATAAAAAATGTCATCAGATTCAATGAGATGTTTCATCGTTTCGCTTTTCATGTTTATTAATCTTTTCAGTTTTGTAGGATTTGGTATAAAAAATGTCATCAGATTCAATGAGATGTTTAATCTTTTCGCTTTTCATGTTTATTAATCTTTTCAGTTTTGTAGGATTTGGTATAAAAAATGTCATCAGATTCAATAAGATGTTTAATCTTTTCGCTTTTCATGTTTATTAATCTTTTCAGTTTTGTAGGATTTGGTATAAAAAATGTCATCAGATTCAATGAGATGTTTAATCTTTTCGCTTTTCATGTTTATTAATCTTTTCAGTTTTGTAGGATTTGGTATAAAAAATGTCATCAGATTCAATGAGATGTTTAATCTTTTCGCTTTTCATGTTTATTAATCTTTTCAGTTTTGTAGGATTTGGTATAAAAAATGTCATCAGATTCAATGAGATGCTTAATCTTTTCGCTTTTCATGTTTATAATCTTTTCAGTTTTGTAGGATTGGTATAAAAAATGTCATCAGATTCAATAAGATGTTTAATCTTTTCGCTTTTCATGTTTATTAATCTTTTCAGTTTTGTAGGATTTGGTATAAAAATTTCATCAGATCAATGAGATGTTTAATCTTTTCGCTTTTCATGTTTATTAATCTTTTCAGTTTTGTAGGATTTGGTATAAAAAATGTCATCAGATTCAATAAGATGTTTCATCTTTTCACTTTTCATGTTTATTAATCTTTTCAGTTTTGTAGGATTTGGTATAAAAAATGTCATCAGATTCAATGAGATGTTTAATCTTTTCGCTTTTCATGTTTATTAATCTTTTCAGTTTTGTAGGATTTGGTATAAAAAATGTCATCAGATTCAATAAGATGTTTAATCTTTTCGCTTTTCATGTTTATAATCTTTTCAGTTTTGTAGGATTTGGTATAAAAAATGTCATCAGATTCAATGAGATGTTTAATCTTTTCGCTTTTCATGTTTATTAATCTTTTCAGTTTTGTAGGATTTGGTATAAAAAATGTCATCAGATCAATGAGATGTTTAATCTTTTCGCTTTTCATGTTTATTAATCTTTTCAGTTTTGTAGGATTTGGTATAAAAAATGTCATCAGATTCAATAAGATGTTTAATCTTTTCGCTTTTCATGTTTATTAATCTTTTCAGTTTTGTAGGATTTGGTATAAAAAAGTCATCAGATTCAATAAGATGTTAATCTTTTCGCTTTTCATGTTTATTAATCTTTTCAGTTTTGTAGGATTTGGTATAAAAAATGTCATCAGATTCAATGAGATGTTTCATCGTTTCGCTTTTCATGTTTATTAATCTTTTCAGTTTTGTAGGATTTGGTATAAAAAATGTCATCAGATTCAATAAGATGTTTAATCTTTTCGCTTTTCATGTTTATTAATCTTTTCAGTTTTGTAGGATTTGGTATGAAAAATGTCATCAGATTCAATAAGATGTTTAATCTTTTCGCTTTTCATGTTTATTATTCTTTTCAGTTTTGTAGGATTTGGTATAAAAAATGTCATCAGATTCAATGAGATGTTTAATCTTTTCGCTTTTCATGTTTATTAATCTTTTCAGTTTTGTAGGATTTGGTATAAAAAATGTCATCAGATTCAATAAGATGTTAATCTTTTCGCTTTTCATGTTTATTAATCTTTTCAGTTTTGTAGGATTTGGTATAAAAAATGTCATCAGATTCAATGAGATGTTTAATCTTTTCGCTTTTCATGTTTATTAATCTTTTCAGTTTTGTAGGATTTGGTATAAAAAATGTCATCAGATTCAATAAGATGTTTAATCTTTTCGCTTTTCATGTTTATTAATCTTTTCAGTTTTGTAGGATTTGGTATAAAAAATGTCATCAGATTCAATGAGATGTTTCATCGTTTCAGTTTTGTTTTTCCGGTTTATTGAGGGTTAAACATTTTTTTAAGATGAGATAACCAAAAGTACCGATATTTCTCATAAAACTTGGGGAGATAACCCAGTTTTTTAATGGGGGTGAGATAACCAAAAAGTACCCTAAAGGCAGTTCAGCCAGCATGGCTGCAGTCCAATGACTGAAACAAGGGATGGATAAGCAATTAAAACTCATCAACTGCCATGGATGTAAAAACTCGTTCTAAAATTTCTTGTGTTTAGATAACAGGAGATCCAACCGTAACCAACCCGTTTCTAAGTCTATCTAGGAGTATTGAACATTTTTTGGTACCGGATCACCATGAATATTGTCTCCAACGCTCAATAATTCTTTCAGTAAAAGGCACAACGCCAGCAATTCGATAAGGGACAGTTTTCTTTGCTCGCTGACACAAACAAGGAAGCCATTGGCAATGTGCAATGGGCGGCGACAAGGAGACAGGCCTACGTGTGTGTGTGTGTGTGTGTGTGTGTGTGTGTGTGTGTGTATGTGTGTGTGTGTGTGTGTGACTGTGTATGTATTTGCGTGTGTGAGTGTGTCTGTGCTTCTGTGTGAGTGTGTGTGTGCTTCTGTGTGTGTGTGTGAATGCGTGTGTGTATGTGTGTGAGCGTATTTGTGTCTACGTGTGTGTGACTGTGTGTGTGTGTATGTGTGTGTATATGCGCACGTTTGCGTGTGTTTGCTTGAGTATGCGTATGTGTGTGTGAGTGTGTGTGTGAGTCCCTATATGCCCTTTTTTATTTATCTTCGATTTGTCTCAGCCATGGCCTTACTGGAGCAAATCTTGGAACAAATCAACCCCAGCACTTTTTCTTTTGTTGTTGTTCTTTTTAAAGTCATATATTTATTCTATCGATCGCTGTTTGCCAAACCGCTAAGGTACCGAGAAGTAAACAAATCAACAACGATTGTCAGACAGTGGTGGATGGGACAAGCACAAGCACATACACACACATACACACACGCACATACACACACGCACATACACATACACACACACACACACACACGCACACACACACACACACACACATGCTCGACGGGCTTCCACTCAGTCTCCGTCACAAGGCATTAGCCGTTCAGTGGCAACAGAAGATCATACTTGCCCAAGGTACAACACAGGGACATTTTCATGTATACACACACGCACACACACGCACATACATACATACATGCATACATACATACATACATGCATGCATTCATGTATACATACATACATACGTACATACATACATACATACATAAATACATACATGCATGCATTCATGTATACATACATACATACATACATGCATGCATACATACAAACATACATACATACAAACATACACACATACATACATACATACATACATACATACATACATACATACATACATGCATGCATGCATACATACATACATGCATGCATACATACATACATACACACATACATACATACATACATACATACATACATACATACATACATACATACATACATACATACACACACACATACATACATACATACATACATACATACATACATACATACATACATACATACATACATACATACACACACACATATCCCGTAAACATATTCACTTTTACAATTAGTATCTAACTCAGTAAACCTTGTAATTATCAAATTCCTGTCAGTCAACTGACACCAATAACAAACTAAAACCTTGATTTAGCTCTAATTAGATGTAGGATCCTTTTTACCTTACAATCCGTTAACCATAAACTATAATGGAAGGCAGCAGAAACAACGGAAACTAAATGAAGCTCGAGCGCGGCAATGGATGAAGACAACGTTCGGAGAAGACACTGAAATGTTGAAGGAGATGAAACCATACAAAAGTAACGAACAAAAAGAAACGAGCACAACTACATAATCACCACTAAAAGCAGCAAATTTATTTAAATAAAATTGGATGTCTCATCATCAGCTGCTTTGTCGGAAATCGTTGCCGTTTCGACAGCAAGTAGATCCAGTCGATCTAAAAATGATTTAAATGCTGCCCGGCAATTACATGTATTTGTGGTAGAATAGAGTTCTCACAAAACATAGGATATCATATACCTTTCCAAACAAACAATTACATAAGAAGTAATTGTATATAACCGTACTGGAACCCCAAATGGTTAACACAGGCCGTAAAAGACGCACAGGAGTATTAAATGCGCTTCGATTCCAGCAGCATATATTTAGGATGAAAAGCCATTTTTAGTGCATTAAAGCATGTAATATTGAAAGCAATCTATCAGGACATTATAAAATCAGGTTAAGAAGAGCAGAAAACATTACATAAACATTAAGTTAGCCGTAAAATTGAACACAAAGCAAGAAATCCGGAAAAGGAAAATATAATAGTTGAGTAGAGGAATATAATGGATCAACTGTTATTAGTGATGATAATCCCTTTTACCGTACAAGTAATGATAATAATTCAAATTTATTTTTAAAAAAAAACAGAGACGAAGACAGGTGTAGGGACAACAAGCAAGTGTATTAGTTTGACGCTCGAGAACAACGGAAAAGTCTTTTACGTTTCGAGCCTAAGCTTTTCGATAGAAAGAGATAAAAGAAAATAAATTGAAAGAGAATGAAAAGAACTTGTTGAGTTCAGCGGCCCAACATAGCGAATGGTCATTGATAATAGTAATGTTTAAGTAAACTACTGGTTTTAAATTCTGGCACCAGGCCAACAATTTCTGGGGAGCGGTATGTCGACTAATTCGACCCCACTGTTCAACTGCTAGTTATTTTATTGACCCCGAAAGGATAAAAAGCAAAGTCGACCTCGGCGAAATTTGAACCCAGAACGTAAAAACGGGTATTTTACTTAAACATTATCATTATTATTCGCCATGTTGGACCGCTGAACTTACTATGTTTTTTCATTCTCTTTTTATTTCCTCTTATTCCTTTCTGCCGAAGAGCATAGGCTCGAAACGTAAAAGACTCTTCCATTTTTCCCGCCGTTACGATTCTACCAGCTCGCCAGTCAAAGCAGAAGAAACCATCTGGATTCAAATTAGCTTTTAGTAGTGAGCATCAAGGACAAGCTTGGTTTATGAGTGGCCTCACTTCGCTCATAGGAAACATGGTAATGTTTTAAGACACTTTCGGAAGAGAAAATGGCGTCTTATATGCCATCAAATATGGTGCCTTGAACCGATGCTTGTTAAAGCAATCTATGAATAACTATGAAGTGATATTAAAAGTAAATGGAATGACATTAAGCGAAAATTAAATAAATCGAAAAATAGATATTGCATTAATGTTAATTAGACAATGAATTAAATAGTAAATTAATTAAAATTATGATCAATGAAAAGAAGATTTCACCTCCACAATTCGATTAACCAGCTGCGATATTCAATTCAGCGATCTCAACTGCGTCAGTCGTATGTTTAACCCTTCAGCATTCAGATTACTCTGTCGAATGTAACGTTTATTTATTCACATTGTTTTGAATTAATCACGCATTATGTGTAGTTTTGAGATTTTGATGATGTAATTCTAGGTTTTAGAAATATATTGTAGAGTAAGTGTGAGAGGTGGGATCAGGCCAATTTTTTTCCAATTTTTCAATTCAATTCTTATTGGCACAAAAAGCAAAAGCAAGGCCATGTAGGGGGACATGAAGTTATGTATAGGGAGGGTGGTCATACAAAGAGTTCAGGCCATTTCTGGTCAAGAGAGACTTTGAACCGAGCGGTCGTCGGCAGCTTCACTATCTCGTCCGGCAGCTTATTCCACGGATCCGCAATTTTAACATAAAACAGGTAGAATGTTATGGGCTTTGTTGGCCCAGTTTAAATGCTAAAGAGTTAAACGGTTCGTGTGAATTACTTGATACGACGACAAGAAATACAAACCTACAAAACATTTACCGATGATAAAACAGAGTCGCGAAGACACAGAACCTTCCAGAAGCGACATCTGCGTAAAAATAAACCAAATAACAATTAAAAAGAATGGTCAGCGGTTTGAATAAAACGGGTGAGAGAAATTACATACATACATACATACATGCATACATACATACATACATACATACATACATACATACATACATACATATATGTAATGTATATATATATATATATATATATATATATATATATATATATATATATATATATATATATATATATATATAATGTGTGTGTGTATATATATATATATATATATTATATATATATATATAATGTGTGTGTGTATATATATATATAATGTGTGTGTGTATATATATATATATATATATTATATATATATATTATATATATATATATATATATAATGTGTGTGTGTATATATATATATATGTATGTATGTATGTATGTATGTATGTATGTATGTATGTATGTATGTATGTATGTATGTATGTATGTATGTGTATGAGTGTGTGTACTGTATTTGTAGGTTAACAAGGCTACCATTGGTTTTATGTTAAGAGTTATCAACGTCTCCATCGTGAACCGAAGCGCCTATGCGGTGTTGAGCACTCGTCTCACGGTTCAAATTTACAGAAAACAAAAGACGAAGATAGGTGCAGGATCTTCTTTTATCTTTTACTTGTTTCAGCCATTCCTGACTGCGGCCATGCTGGAGCACCACCTTCAACGGTTTTAGTTGAACATATCGACCCAATGAGTTACATTTTTTAAAGACTAGTACTTATTCTATCGGTCTCTTATGCCGAACGGCTAAATTACGGGGTCGTAAACACACCATCACCCTGAACTCTGCAACAGACAGGTGTACCGTTCGAAGCCAGTGTTGTAATGTCGGTCACTTATCCACTATGGAAATCGAGTGATTTGGTTTATGAATTGTGGGGCTCAAGGGAGTAAGATGACTACGATAACATGGCGCAGAAAAGTAGCAAAATCTTCTTTCGCAACAGAACGGAGAAAGAAAAGAATACAGGCCGGGGTTTTAGTAATAGAAAATCTGTAGATGGCGATGAAGTTTGATTATCAGATCTGGATTCAGCATCACTGAATGAAAATTTGTTACTTGAACGAAAAGGGAAAGGATTATGTAAGCAGCGAGAAAGATCAATGTCGAATACGGAGAAACAGAGAAGGATTACAAACCAATGGAAAATAAAAGAGAGGGGATTGAAAATTGGGAAAATAATTCGTTGCGTCGTCAGTTTATTTGCGAGTCAAGACTAGCAAATATAAAGACTAGAAAGGTTTGACTACTAAGAGGACAAATGGCGGCGGAGATAAATCAAGGAATAGGTTAAGCCTGGAAATGATGCATTATGGGATTAGGAAGTCATTTTGAATGCAGAGTAAATGAAAAGTGAAAGTATCAGTGGTCTTAATGAAAATTACTCTTGTGAGAAGCTGCTGGGGTTTATCTCAGTAAGATGAGTTAGAGAGATATTCATAAATAGAAAAGCGTGACAGACATATTTGTACTCGTCAGTAGCTGATGTAAAGACTAAAAAAAGACGTTAGAAGAACATAGATTTCATCTTAGTTATCATTTTGCGATTAGTATATTTGTCCTTGCAAGACATGACTGCAAGAACGAATACAATAATCCCAAAATGATAACTAAGAGAAAATCTCTGTACTTCAAGCGTCTTTTTTAGTTTTTATATCAGCTACTGACGAGTACAAGTATGACTATTAAGATTTTCTATTTACGAATATCTGAGTCTTTTTGTACGAAACAAATTGTATAGCAACATGAAAAATAAAAACTATAATCTATTTTAACATCTAATCTCATCCATTACATAAATATGAATGAATTTGTTGAAATATTGAGGGAAAGAAAACCTCCATGTATCCTTTAAAAATGTTAACCTAAGCCCTACAAGCTCATAAAAACCCCGAAGAAGTCCTATCCCATATAGTTAGAATATGACTTTTTTCTTAGCTTTTAACCAAATGCTTAGAATTTCTAATTAACTAGGGGATAGCACAGAAACATAAGTAGGTTTTTGAAATTCTTTTTCAGCTTTGCAACTTATAATCAATTTATTTGTATTGTAATGTTTTTAAAAGAAATTTTTCAACATTTTTAAACATATATAGGCGCAAGTGTGGCTGTGTGGTAAGTAGCTTGTTTACCAACCACATGGTTCCGAGTTCAGTCCCACTGCGTGGCACCTTGGGCAAGTGTCTTCTACTATAGCCTCGGGCCGACCAATGCCTTGAGAGTGGATTTGGTAGACGGAAACTGAAAGAAGCCCATCGTATATATATATGTTTGTGTGTCTGTGTTTGTCCCTCTAACATCGCTTGACATCCGATGTTGGTGTGTTTATGTCCCCGTAACTTAGCGGTTCGGCAAAAGAGACCGGTAGAATAAGTATTAGGCTAACAAAGAATAAGTCCTGGGATCGATTTGCTCGACTAAAGGAGGTGCTCCTGCATGGCCGTAGTCAAATGACTGAAACAAGTAAAAGAATAGAACAAAAGAATACAAATAAAATCAGCAATTAGCAAAAACGATGAGATGTGACATCCCAGAAAACGAATCAGTCACACTGTGCCAAAAAGTGTCACCTGGTGCCAATCAGTGAAACCTTATAGATTCAAGATTGTGTCAATTCCCAAAGACAAATGTTCTCTGGCGACTTTGTTCTTTGGTTTAGTTTACAGGCGCCAATTAAGAGTAAAGCTGAACCTGTAACATCTCGCGAAACACTCGCTGAATAAGGAGCTTGTACACGTGATCTGACGTCCATGTGTCAGGTAACCAGGTGTTGTATACAAGACTCAAAGCACATCTCAACTACATCACGTGTCATTCTTTTGTTGCTTCTTTAATTGTCTTCCCTTTTGTTACCTGGATTTACCATCAGCATGTCTATCTGTCTGCACTGCAGATGCTAATAAGGTCAGCGTTGTTTGGCCCCTCAGGTCATCCCTAATCGTGCAAACCCTATTATGAAAGCTATTCCACTCAAAACAACACCCTCTTTTCTTTTCTTTTTTTTTTTGTTCAAGTAAGGCCTATCCAGATCCCCGTTATCTAATGTACCCTTAGGCAGAAGTATTGTTTTCAGTCGTGTTTGTTTGTCTGTTTGTCCGTGGACAAGATATTTCAAGAACCGCTGGATGGGTTCGGATGAAACATTAAAGGATGTATGGCCTTGTGACTAACACGGATTAGATCTTGGGATCGATCCGGCACCGGACAAGGATTCTGGATTATTTGTTATATTTACTTTACTTTACCTGCAGTACTACGATCTTACGTTCACTTTCTCTGATTATCTCCCTTGAAAGCGCTCTCCTGGTTTCCACGTAAGTTATGGCGGCGTTGCTGTTTCCAAAGTTTTAAGGTGGAAGAATGTAGGGTTTTCATTAAGATTTTAGGGAAAGCCATGGCTCAGACTCGGCAAAAAAAGAGCAACCTTAAAATATAAGAAAATAACGCAATTAATAATGGTTTCGAAATTTAGCACAATGCCAGCAATTTTGGGGGACGGGACAAGTCAATTGATTCGACCCCAGTATCTAATTGGTACTTATTTCATCGACCCCGAAAGATTGAAAGGCAAAGTCGACTCCTGGGGTATTTGAACTCAGAGCATAAAATCGGAAGAAACGCTGCTAAGCATTTTGTCCGGCTAGGTAACGACTCTGCCAGCTCGCAGCCTGGGCTAAAATTTGAAGCCAATAAGATTTTACATTTATATGCAAGCAAGTAGTGTGCCGATTCCCTTTGAGTCAAAGAGCCCGTTACCCCGATTACCCGGTTACTATGGCCACCAATACATTCATGCTTTTATTTATAGCTTCACGTGGTTTGCTTCAAGTCATGATTTCAATATATATATTCATATACATACATACATATATATGTATGTATATATACAGACACACATTTATATATATATTTACTAGCAGAGATACCCGGCGTTGCCCGTGTTACATGCAATTGAAGAATTAGACTTTTCTGTTATATTTTCTGTAATGAACTGGAATATCTATGTTTCGAATTTCATCAAAACTGCAGATGAGGGTTATTTCCCTCTTTACACACCCTAAAAAAATTGTAATCTTGCCACATATATCCCATACTACTGATTTTTATGCGCATATTCCAAAATTCCAGTCTTACTGAACCTGTTAAAAAGATTTTGCTCCTGAAAAACGAAGGTCATGGAGCTCTAAAATGTGAGAGTTAACGCCCCTGTTGGGGGTGGGCATCTTAATGTCAACCAGAGAAGTTGAATTGTTGAGAATCTTATTAACTTGGGTCTTATATCTATTGTTTGAATTTCTTTGAAATAGGAAATATATGTTCACTGGGTTTGTAAAAGAGGGCAAAGCTACAGAAAACCAAAAGACGAATGATCACAATAAGCAGTCAGCTACCCTACCCTAGTCGTTACCACTCATCATCCAGGTGACAGGC
Source organism: Octopus sinensis (assembly GCF_006345805.1). Classification (NCBI taxonomy): domain Eukaryota; kingdom Metazoa; phylum Mollusca; class Cephalopoda; order Octopoda; family Octopodidae; genus Octopus; species Octopus sinensis. Next base: position 1,303,462 of record NC_043003.1, read on the forward strand.
ACAGCCGTAAGATGCATTACGAATCTATAGCAATTGGAAGGTCGTGACCCAACTGAAATAAACATTAACAACTGTGTGACGTGGGGGCTAAGGAGAAATTAAAGTGTCACCTCTGGAGTTTGCAAATGACCACTATACTGATACGTAACTGGACAGAATAAATTTAAAATCTATAAATGTCTTTGAATAACCAGTCACTCATTTGGGAATGCCTTGTAATCAATGTTACCATCTGGGGACTATGTGTGACCGAGTGATAATTAAAAGACTGAAAGGAGGTCTGCAATCAAATAACTTTACTCACACTTTGCAACTGAAACATTCTCAGTTTTATATATAGAGATATTCCTTATATATATATATATATATATATATATATATATATATATATATGTGTGTGTGTGTGTGTGTGGTGTGTGTGTGTTGTGTGTGTATGTATGTATGTATGTATATATATATAGCATAAAGGTGTCAGAGCTTGTTTATACGTGGTTGTAGATATTTAAGAAAGAAAAATATGTAAAAACGCACAGGAAGTTTGTATAATAAAAATTCCAAGATAAGACATGGGGGTGCCAGTTTTGTTAACAAAAATGGCGCCCCATGACTTAACTTGGAAGTTTGATAAGCGTAAGACGCGAAACCGGTACTCCCAGTTTATTATATAATGTTGTAATACAACTATTTGTTCCATTATGATCTTAATATTAGCATAAAGTTTATTATACAAACCTCCTGTGCATTTTTACATATTTTTCTTTGTTAAACACACACACACACACATACATATAAATACATACGTATATGTATGTATGTATGTATGTATGTATGTATGTATGTATGTATGTATGTATGTATGTATGTATGTATGTATGCATGTATGTATGTATGTATGTCATTTATCTTCCCTTGTTTACTTGTTTCAGTCACTTTTCACAGTAGCCTTGCACCACCTTGAAGAATATTTAGTCGATTCTATCGATATATTTTTGCCAGACTGCTAATTCACGGGGACGTAAGCACACCAACATCTGTCGTCAAGCGGCAATGGGAGACAAACACAAACACACACACAACACACACACACACACACACACACACACACACATTTATATATATTATAGCTAGTGCTGCCTCGAGTCCTTGAATTCTAGGACTCATAGATCTTGTTACCCATTGTCCATTGCAAAAAAGTGACTGAAATCATAACATTCCCCTTGGACGGGGCCAATCCATCGAAGGGTTTATTCATTTCCGGTTGTGTGGACTAAAACAACGTGAACTGAATTGTTTTGCTGAAGAACGCAACGTACCGACCGGTCCGCAAATCGAAACCGCCACGTTGCGATCATAAGTGAAACATTCCTAACCAAGAGCCGCACACCTCCACAGGTCACAATAAATAAGCCTCCTCTTCTTCATTTCCACTTATGACGACTATCACGGTATCACGTGATCGACCAGATTATCGGATGATATTATACATTGCTGGTCACAATGCGCTTTGCATTTTTAGCTTTTGAACGATGCCATCTCGGAGTTAAATGATTTGGTACCGCTACTTGGACACAGACGGTTTGGCACGACTGGCTGGACATTCAGCCTGTTTTGGTGAAGGTAGTTTTGAGCACTGGAGGCAAGTGCATACACGTGTGTGTAGAAGTATACACATACAGAGAGAGTGAAAGAGTGAGAGAGAAAATCATTACAATTTATTAATTAAACACGACTGACATAGACAGTTAACCTCTCTACATACTTAAAGAGAAATACACTCAGACAGACAGAGAGAGAGAGAGAGAGAGAGAGAGAGAGAGAGAGAGAGAGGAGAGAGAGAGAGAACGAGAGAATAATAGAATGCCTGATGTCAAATAAGTCAGCGTCGAATCAGAGACACCAAACAAGTGGCGTCAAAACCGCTATGGCCAAACGGCTCTGTCCAAAATGCTTTATACGCAAATTTGATAGCTTTGCAAAGACCAAGAACCATCTTTTGTTTATCAGCTACGATATCTAACAGTACGTCCACGCCATCACGTTATTCGATTCTAAATATCTCGACAAATACAGTTAATTGAAATATCTGGACGTTCACTAATTTTAACAGACATTCTTGTATCTTGCTGATGTCCGTTATCGCTATTTTATCATCAAATGCAATTCCATCTTGAATAATATACGACAATTTTGTTGATTCCATTGATAATTTCCCAGTAATCTCACTGCCGCCTGCAGACATCAATGTTCGCAAGTGAAATGTTCCTGCTCTGTAAAATAACCAGCAATAATTTATTCCTTCCCCCATTGATAACATTTTTGCGTCATAAATTAAGTAATAGCACAAAATTTAGCTACATCGAAATATTGTTTATGTATTATGCCTTATTAACATGGATTTATTTGCATTTCTCAGAGTAACATTGCAGCTTGCTTCTTTATCCTTTTTACCTTGTAGATGCCAATTCCTCAATCAGTTATGGCCATTCTTACCCGAATGACTACGCATAACGTTTCCATTTTCTTACAGGAAACTAGGATTCCGTGACTCGTTATGAGAAAAGACAAAATGGCGGTGAATAGATAGAGCCATTAGCAAATCAGAGAAAAATGCTTCGCAGCAGTTCTTCTGGCTTTTTTCTTTTCTGAGTTCAAATACCGCAAAGGTTAACTGTGCCTCCCATCCCTTCGGGGTCGATACGATATATAGAAAAAGAACAATAAGCATAACAAAAAAAAGGGACGAAGGGAAAGACGCGGGGGCGGGGTGCTTTTAGTCACAAGCGTGTTTGGGGATTATTTCAGGATTATGTGTTAACGTGTGTGTGTGTGTGTGTGTGTATGTGGGGGGGAAGGAAGGAGGCTGAAAGTTTTGTGGCCTGATACATTTTATTGTCTTTTGTGTAACCATTTGTATAGGATTGGGATTTATACATAAGCACATCGTACATACTTATACACACAGACGGAAATATTTATGTATGCATGCGTGTGTATGTGTGTATGTATGTATGTATGTATGTATGTATGAATGTATGTATGTATGTATGTATGAATGTATGTATGTATGATGTATGTATGTATGTATGTGTGTATGTATGTATGTGTGTATGTATGTATGTGTGTATGTGTGTATGTATGTAGGTATGTATGTATGTATGTATTTGTGTGTATGTATATATGTGTATGCATGCATGTATGTAGTGTGTATGTATGTATGTGTATGTATGTATGTGTGTATGCATGTATATATGTGTGTGTATGTATGCATAGATGCATAAATTTATTATGTATGCATGTATATGTGTATGCATGTATGTATGTGTGCGTATGTATATGTCTATGTATGTATATGTCTGTATACGTATGCATATATGTATGTATGTATGTGTATATGTGTATGTATGTGTATATGTATGTATGTGTGTGTATGTATGCATGTATGTATGTAAGAATGTATATATATATATATGATATATATGTATATACACATATATACATACACACGCATGAGTACACACACACACACTTATATATTTGCCTGCATACATACACACATACATACATACACACATACATACATTCATATAAGTACAGGTCTTCACAGCATCCACACACACACATACATACATACATACATACATACATACATACATACATACATACATACATACATACATACATACACACACACATTTACATTATCCGTGCACACACATGCGTATATACATGCATATAACTTTTGGATTTAACGTACTTAATGTGAAATCTTGTGTTGAGACATATATAGAAACGGTCATTTTGCCAACAGATTACAGGCCCTGATTATATTTCACTTCTTTCCATCACAATTAGTTTATTAGTTCATTAGTTAACGAATCACACTTTCGATCAATCGTGGGGCACCCATTTTGCCGGATTTGGAATGCTTTTCTCGACAGATCTTTTCTACCAGGTTTGATCTGAGTTGAAACAACCACAATAACAAGTATTTGCATTACGTATGATACATAGAGTCCTATTTTAAACTAATACTGCTTTTGTTGCACATAACAATTTCACTTTTTCAATATCAGCGACAGTGGGCGCTGGAAAAAGTATAAGTATTTGTGAAGGAAATCTAATTCTCGGCGACAACTATGATTGTCACACGCTGACGAGAGGTCAATACCTCGAAACTCGAGTCCGTGTGTATCATAAGTTGAAGACGGGAAGGATGACTTCCCTTTGCAAATACTGACAGGACACAGATAGTGTGTCTATGGCCAGCTGGAGGAGTGTGTCCTCCTGGGGCTAAAAATACAGTAGCATCCACCCTTAGGGGTTAGCCATATTGAATGGCAAAAATACGTCACGATGTGTTACCGCTACTGTATATAACTCACTTTGATATTTATCATTGTTTGATTTCACTTTTTCAATATCAGCGACAGTGCGCTGGAAAAGTATAAGTATTTGTGAAGGAAATCTAATTCTCGGGACAACTATGATTGTCACACGCTGACGAGAGGTCATACCTCGAAACTCGAGTCCGTGTGTATCATAAGTTGAAGACGGGAAGGATGACTTCCCTTTGCAAATACTGACAGGACCAGATAGTTGTCTATGGCCAGCTGGAGGAGTGTGTCCTCCTGGGGCTAAAAACTACAGTAGCATCCACCTTAGGGGTTAGCCATATTGAAATGGCAAAAATACGTCACGATGTGTTACCGCTACTGTATATAACTCACTTTGATATTTATATTGTTATATATATATATATATATATATATATATATATATTATATATATATAGGGAAAGTTTACGAAAAAAACACAAGACGAAGAGAGGTGGTATACGAAACAAACAGATGTATTTTTTATAATACGCTTTTACTGCGAAGGTATATATATGTATATCTGTGTATTACACTTAAAGCAGGTACTTCATTGAAAGCCTAATAAACTGCGGTATTTCCTCTCGAGGTAGAATGTCTTAGAGACGAACAATTTAAGAAAAACACACTATTATATCAGTAGCAGACGAAAATTGTACTGTAGCGGCGGTGGCATATTGCTAAATGGGCATTTCTGTATTTTTAGGCTTCGTCAGTGGCAACTGCATGCTATGACAAAATCCACAGTTATTGATATAGTAGAACCGTTAATGAAAAATTATTGATACGGCAATAAGCTGGCAGACTGAATAAAAATTCTTTAGCAATCTGTAGCCCCACAAGGCAAGGATGTGAAGAGATCCTACTTGAAAACTGTTTTCTTATAAAAACCCTCCACACTAAGCTAGAGGTGGTAAAAGGTTTGGTGGGGTCGCATTGTTGTGAATACATCACTGCTGATTCTGTGTGTAGCCGATTCAGAGAGCGAGAGGTGGGGGGAAAGAAAGGGGAATAAAGGAAGGGAAGAAGGAGGAGAAAAAGTAGATGCTATAGTCCTTAATTAGAATTCAATCGATCTCAGAACTGATGAAAGGAGGAGTTGGCCTCGGCAGGAAATGAAGTCAGAAAGCGAAGAGCTTGAACAAAGGCACACAAATGGAAACATTTTATATCAGCAAAGCAAATGGACGAGACGAGCCTCAATGTGATCCTGTGGTCTGTTTGATACAGCAACCATGTCCCCCTCATTTCACTCCTATTGTATTTTACTAAGTAAGAAAATGAGTCTGAAAATAAAAACACTGGACGGTCATTGGTGGAACACTTTTGATCATATGTTCATTGAGTAGGGTTGATTTGAGATTAAATGATAAAAGCAACACTTATGAAAATCCGGTATCCGCAGCTGAGGCAGTATTTAATTAAAATAGTCATCTACGTATCATAGCTAATCTATACACACTGTCAGTAAACCAATTACAGCAATATTTATCATAAGATAATATCTCTTATAGACTTTCTGTGGTTAAAGCACAATAACTATGAGAGAGAGAGGCGGAGGCGCGCTCGCTGGCCAGGAGCGGAATGAATTTTGTCTCACTCTCTGACATGTATTGTGCTTGTAACACAGCAAGTTCACAAAAGATATAATCTGAGAGCAAAAAAAATGTGGATGCATTAAGTATGACTCATAGATGACTGTACAAATGAAAATATTTCATTTCGACATACCAAGCTAAAGGAAGTCTCTCACCAGCTATACTGAGATACTGCTGTTTCTGGCAATGAGCTTTACTGCTCACGTGGCATCTATTTGATGTCCGAGCAAATTCGGTCACAGGGTTAACGACAAGATACAAAGTGGCGAATTGTTAACACCATTGTTCAACTTTCTACCGACTTGGCAGCAACTCTAAACAAACAAACAAACAGGCAAATGAATAACTATGACGTATACTTACCTGCTAAATGTTTTTTTTTTCTTTTTCTCGTTATGACTAAACATACCTGAGGGGGATTGCAAAATTTTAACTAAAATCCTCGCCGTGTTCATCTTTCTAAATAACAATAGAAAATACAAAAGATAATCTTTCCTTGGAATCAGATTAATCCGGGGTAAAAGAAAAAGAAGAAACAAAGAAATTTAAAACCACACAAACCAAATCTGTCCATCATGAGAAAATATTTCAGAAACCCTTCATTTTTATTTCAAATTTTTTTCTTTAAGTTTCTTTTGTTTTTTGCCGTTTTTAATATTTTCTTAATTTTTTTTTCTTCTCCTTACCAATCTTCTTACCTATCGGCCAGCTGCTTTTGGATCAAACTAAACATCTGCATCTATAAGAAAAAGTTAGTAAATATTAACTAAATAAAAATATGGAATAAGTAGCGAAAGCAGTATTGTGAATATAACAAACATTTAGATCAATTCAAATATGTTTGGGACGCATTTGACCAGTAAAAAGGCCATTTTCGCTGTGGTTTGTCATGGAGAAAATTCTCGCTTTAGGCAAAAAGTGTTAAAATACCAAGTCACTTCACAGAACGCTCTGTAGACCGGTGAATGCATTTCAAGCCACTTAGCTATCATCAACACCAGAGACAACATTCACTGGTCCATAGAGGGCGCCGTGAAGTAATTGTTATCAAAAAAGCAAGAATTTTCTCCATGGCAAACCAGGGGGAAAATGGCTTTTTCCCAAGTAAAATATTTCCCAGACATATATTTGAATTGATATAAATGTAGCCAGGGAGTATCATGGAGGTTGTTTCTGATAGGAGCCTATGGAAGAGGTACCTGATAACTCTACCCTCATGATCTCCCCACCGCAGGAATGGTGGATGGGTGCGTAGAAGGATGGTTGTGAAGAATTAGCTGTTGTTTCTGGCGTTCCGAACGACCACACAGAAGCTCCATCGACGGATCGATTATTTACGATTATCTATTATATGTAAAAACAGGTAAAGTAGCAATCGATAACAAAAACAGAGAGATAATGAAAACGGATAGGCATAAAATGAGGGAGAGGGGTAGGAAGGAAAAGAGGAGGAGGAAAGGAAAGAAGGAAGAAAGGAAGAAAGAAGGAGGGAAGAAAGGAAGAAGGAAAGGACAGAAAGAAAGGACGAAAAAGGATGGAAGGAAGGAAGGAAGGAAGGAAGAAAGTAAGGAAGGAAGGAAGGAAGGAAGGAAAGGAAGGAAGGAAGGAAGGAAGGAAGAAAAGAAAAGAAGAAAGGAGAAAGTAAGAAAGGAAGGAAGGAGGAAGAAAGGAGAAAGGAAGAAAGGAAGGAGGGGGAGGAAGGAAGGAAGGGAGGAGGAAGGGGGAGAACGAAGAACAGAAGGAACGAACAGGAAACGAAGGAGAAAGGAGGGAAGGAACGAAGAAGGAGAGGAGAAGGAAGGAAGGATGGAGGAAGGGAGGGAAGGAAAGGAAGGAAGGAAGAAGGACGGAAGGAAGGCAAGGAAGGAAGGAAGGAAGGAGGAAGGAAGGAAGGAAGGAAGAAAGGAAGGAAAGGAAGGAACGGAAGGAAGGAAAGGAAGGAAGGAAGAAAAGACGGACGGAAGGAAGGGGAAGGAAGGAAGGAAGAAAGAAAGGAGAAAGGAAGGAAGGAGGAAGGAAGGAAGGAAAGGAAGGAAGGAAGAAAGGAAGAGAGAAAGGAAGGAAGAAGGAAAGAAGGACGGAAGGAAGGAAAGAAGAAAGGAAGGAAGGAAGAAAGGAAGGAAGGAAGGAAAAGGAAGAAGAAAGGAAGGAAGGAAGAAGAAAGGAAGAAAGGAAGGAAGGAAGGAAGGAAAGAAGGAAGGAAGGAAGGAAGGAAGGAAGGAAGGAAGGAAGAAAGGAAGAGAGGAACGAAAGAAGGAAGAAAGGAAGAAAGAAGGAAGGAAGGAAGGAAGGAAGGAAGGAAGAAAGGAAGGAAGAAAGGAAGGAAAAGGAAGACAGGAAGAAAGGAAAAGAGAAAAAAAGGAAGGAAGAAAGAAAGAAAGAAAGAAAAAAGGAAGGAATGAAGAAAGGAATGAAGGAAGAAAGAAAGGAAGGAAGGAAGAAAGGAAGGAAGAAAGGAAAGAAGAAGGGAAGAGAGGAAGGAGGAAAGGAAGGAAGAAAGAAAGGAAGAAAGGAAGAAAGGATGGAGGAAAGGAAGGAAGGAAGAAGGGAAGGAAGAAGGAAGGAAGGAAGGAAGAAAGGAAGGAAGGAAGAAAGGAAGGAAGAAAGGAGGAAGAAAGGAAGAAAGGAAGGAAGAAGAAGGGAAGAAAGGAAGGAAGAAAGGAAGGAAGGAAGGAAGGAAGGAAGAAATGAAGGAAGGAAGAAAGGGAGAAAGGAAGGAAGGAAAAAGGAAGGAAGAAAGAAAGGAAGGAAGGAAGGAAGGGAGAAAGAAAGGAAGAAAGGAAGGAAGGAAGGAAGGAAGGAAGAAAGGAAGGAAGGAAGGAAGAAAGGAAGGAAGAAGGAGGAAGGAAGAAAGGAAGAAAAGGAAGGAAGGAAGGAGGGAAGGAAGGAAGGAGGAAAGGAAGGAAGAATGGAAGGAAGGAAGAAGGGAGGGAAGAAAAGAAGAAACGAAGAAAGGAAGGAAGGAAGGAAAGAAGAAAGGAAGAAAGGAAGAGAGGAAGGAAAGAACGAAGTAAGGAAGGAAGAAGAAAAAGAAGAAGGAAACAGGAAGAAAAGGAAGAAGAAAGAAAAGAAGGAAAGGGAGGAGGAAAGGAAGGAAGGAAGGGGAAGAAAGGAAGGAAGGAAGAAAGGAGGAAGGAAGGGGAAGAAGGAAGAAAGGAAGGAAGAATGAAGGAAGGAAGGAAGAAGGAAGAAAGGAGGAGGGAAGAAGGAAAGGAAGGAGGAAAGGAAGGAAGAAAGGAAGGAAGGAAGAAGAAGGGGAGGGAAAGAAACGAAAGAAAAGGAAGGAAGGAAGGAGAAAGAAAAGAAGGAAGAAAGAAAGGAAGGAAGGGAAAGGAAAGAAGAAAGGAAGGAAGAAGAAAAGAAAGGAAAAGAAGAGGAAGGAGGAAAGGAAGAAGAAAGAAGGGAAGAAGGAAGAAAGGAAGGAGGAAAAGGAAGGAAGGAAGAAGGAAGGAAGAAGGAAGGAAGGAAGGAAGAAGAAGGAAGAAGAAAAGGAAGAAAGAAAAGAAAGAAAGAAAAGAAAGGGAAGAAAAGAAAGGAAAGGAAGAAAGGGAAGAAAGGAAGGAAGAAGGAAGGAAGGAGGAAGGAAGGAAGGAGAAATGAAGGAAGAAGAAAGGAAGAAAGGAAGGAAGGAAAAAAAAGGAAGGAAGAAATGTAGGAAGGAAGGAAGGGAGAAAGAAAGGAAGAAAGGAAGAAAGGAAGAAAGGAAGAAAGGAAGAAAGAAAGGAAGGAAGAAAGGAAGGAAGGAAGAAAGGAAGAAAGGAAGGAAGGAAGAAACGAAAGAAGAAACAAAGGAAGAAAGGAAGGAACGAAGGAAGGAAGGAAGAAGGAAGAAGGAAAGAGAAGAAGAAGAAAGGAAGAAGGAAGGAGGGAGGAAAGGAAGGAAGGAAGGAGGAAGGAAGGAAGGGAAGAAAAGAAGAAAGAGAAGAGAAAGAAAAGGAAGGAAGGAAGAGGAAGGAAGAGAAAGGAAGGAAGAAAGAAGAAGAAGAAAGGAAAGAAGGAAGGAAGAAGGAAGAATGGAAGAAAGGAAGGAAGAATGGAGGAAAGGAAGGAACAGGAAGGAAGGAAGGAAGAAGAGAAAGGAACGAAGAAACGAAGAAAGGAAGAAAGGCAGGAATAAGTGAAGGAAGGTAGGATGAAAGGAAGAAAGGAAGGAAGAAAGGAAGAAAGGAAGAAAAGAGGAAAGGAAGGAAGGAAGGAAGAAAGGAAAGAAGAAACGAAGAAAAGAAGGAAGGAAGAAGGAAAGCAAGGGAAGGAAGGAAGAAAGGAAGAAAGGATGGAAGGAAGAAAGCAAGGAAGGAAGGAAGAAAGGAAGGTGAGAAGGAAGAAAGGAAAGACGGAAGGAAGGAAGAAAGAAAAGAAGGAAGAATAAAGAAAGGAAGAAAGGAAGGAAAGAAGGAAGAAAGGGAGAAAGAAGAAAGGAAGGAAGGAAGGAAGAAATGAAGAAAGGAAGAAAGGAAGGAAGGAAGAAAGGAAGGAAGAAGGAAGGAAGGAAGAAAGGAAGGAAGAAAGGAAGAAAGGAATGAGGGAAGGAAGGTGGGAGAGAAAGAAGGAAGAATGAAGGAAGGAAGAAAGGAAGGAAGGAAGGAAGGAAGGAAGGAAGGAAGGAAGAAAGGAAGAAAGGAAGGAAGGGAGAAAGGAAGAAAGGAAGGAAGAAAGGTAGGAAGAAACGAAGAAATGAAGGATGGAGGAAAGGAAGAAAGGGAGAAAGGAAGGAACGAAGAAAGAAAGGATGGAAAGGGGAAAGAAAGGAAGGAAGAAAGGTAGGAAGAATGATGGAAGAAAGAAATGAAGGAACAAAGGAAGGAAGGAAGGAAGAATGAAGGAAATAAGAAAGGAAGGAAGTAAGGAAAGAAGGAAGGAAGAAAGAACGGAAGAGTGGAAGAAAGGATGGAAGAAAGAAAGGAAGAAAGGAAGGAAAAAAGGAAGAAAGGAAGAAAGGAAGAAAGGAAGGAAGGAAGGAAGGAAGGAAGGCAGAAAGGAAGGATCGAAGAAAGGAAGGAAGGAAAAAAGGAAGGAAGAAAGAAAGGAAGGAATAAAGGAAGGAAGGAAGGAAGGAAGGAAGGAAGGAAGAAAGGAAGGAAGAATGAAGGAAGGAAGAAAGGAATGAGGAAAGGGAGAAAGGGAGGAGAAGAAGGAAGGAAAGGTAGGAAGGAAGGAAGGAAGGAAGAAAGGACGAAAGGAAGGATGAAAGGAAGGAAGGAAGAAAAGAAGGAGGAAAGGAAGGAACGAAGAGAGGAATTAAGGAAGAAAGGAAGAAAGGAAAAAAAAAGGAAGAAACGAAGAAACGAAGGAAGAAACGAAGTAAGGAAGGAAGAAAGGAAGAAAGGAAAAAAAGGAGGAAGAAGAAAAGGAAAAAAAAGAAGGAACGAAGAAGGAAAGGAAGAAGAAGAAAAGAAGAAGGGAAAGGAAGGGGGGAAAAAGGAAAAGAAAGAAAGGAAGGAAGGAAGAAGGAAGGAAGGAAGAAAGGAAGGAAGGAAGGAAGGAAGAAAAGGAAGGAAGAAAGAAAAGGAAGAAAGGAAGGAACGAAGAAAGGAAGAAAGGAAGGAAGAAAAGAAGGAAGGAAGGAAGGAAGAAAGGAAGGAAGAAAGGAAGGAAGAAAAGAAGGAAGGAAGAAGGGAAGAAAGGAAGGAAGAAAGGAAGGAAGGAAGGAAGAAAGGAAAGAGAGGAAGAAAGGAAGGAAGGAAGAAAGGAAGAAAGGAAGGGAAGGAGAAAGGAAGGAAGGAAGGAAGAAAGGAAGAAAGAAGGAAGGAAGGAGAAGAAAGAAAGGAAGGAAGAAGAAAGGAAGGAAGGAAGGAAGAAGGAAGGAAGGAAGGAGGAAGAAAGGAAGAAGAAAAGAAAGGAAGGAAGGAAGGAAGGAAGGAAGAAAGAAAGGAAAGAAGAAAGGAAAGGGAGGAAAAAAGAAAGAGAAAGAAAGGAAAAGGAAGGAAGGAAGAAAGGAGAAAGAAGAAAGGAAGAAAGGAAGAAAGGAAAGAAAGAAAGGAAGGAAGGAAGAAAGGAAGGAAGGAAGGAAGATTTCAAGAAAGAAGGAAAGGAAGGAAGGAAGGAAGGAAGAAAGGAAAGAAGATACGAAGGAAGAAAGGATGGAAAGAAGAAAGGAAGAAAGGAAGGAAGGAAGAAATGAAGGAATGAAGAATGGAAGGAAGGAAGAAAGAAAGGAAGAAATGAAGGAACGAAGAAAGTAGGAAGGATCGAAAGAAGGAAGGAAGGAAGGAAGGTAGGAAGTAAGAAATGAAGGAAGGGTTGATGGAAGGGAGCAAGGAAGGAAGAAAGGAGGAAAGGAAGGAAGGAAGGAAGAAAGGAAGGAAAGGAGGAAGGAAGGCAGGAGGAAGGAAAAGAAGAAAGGAAGAAGAAGAAGGAAAGGAGGATGAAGGAAGGAACGAGAAGGAAGGAAGAGAAAGAAGAAAGGAAGGAAGAAAGGAAGGAACGAAAGAAAGAAAGGAAGGAAGAAAAGGAGGAAGAAAGGAAAGGAAGGAGGAAGGAAGGAAGGAAGAAAAAGGAAGAAAGGAAAGAAAAGAAAGGAAGGAAGGAAGGATAGGGAAGGGGAAGGAAGGAAGGAAGGAAGAAAAAAGGAAGAAGGAAAAGAAGAGGGAGGGGAAGGAGGAAAAAGAAAGAAAGGAAGAAGGAAAGAAGGAAGGCCGAAGGAGGTGAGGAGAAGGAAGAAGGAAGAAAGAAGAGGAAAGGAAGAAAGGGAAGGAGGAAGAAAAAAAAAAAAAAAGAAAGAAAAAAAAAGAAAAAAAGAAAAAAAAAGAAGAAAGAAAGGAAAAAAAAAAAAAAAAAAAAGAAGAAGGAAGGAATGAATGGAAAAAAAAGAAAGGAAGGAAGAAGAAAGGAAAGAAGAAAGGAAGAAAGGAAGGACGGAAGGAAGGACGGAAGGAAGAAAGGAAGAAAAGAAGGAAGGAAGAAAGGGAGGAGGAAAGGAAGGAAGGATGAATGGAAGAAAGGAATGAAGGAAGAAAGAAGGAAGAAAGAAAGTAACGAACGAACGAACGAAGAAAGGAAGGGAGGAGGAAAGGAAGAAAGAAGGAACGAAGAAAGGAAGAAAGGACGGAAGGAAGAAAGGAAGGAAGGAAGAAAGGAAGGAAGTAAGAAAGGAAGGAAAAATGGAGGAAGGAAGAAAGGAGGGAAGAAAGGAAAGAAAGAAGGAAGAAAGGAAGAAAGGAAGGAAGGACGAAAGGAAGGAAGGAAGGCAGAAACGAAGGAAGAAAGGAAGGAAGGAAGGAAGGAAGGAAGGAAGGAAGGAAGGAAGGAAGGAAGGAAGGAAGGAAGGAAGGAAGGAAGGAAGGAAGGAAGGAAGGACGGACGGAAGGAAAGAAGGGAGGGAGGGGGAAGGAGGGAGGAAGAAAGGAAGGAAGGAAGAAAGTAAAGGGAGGAGGGAAGGAGGGAGGGAAGGAGGGAAGGAAGGAAGGAAAGAAGGAAGGAAGGAAGGAAGAAAAGAAAGAAGGAAGGAAGTAATGGGGAGGGAGGGAAGAGGGAAAGGAGGGAAGGGAGAAGGTAGGGAGGGAGGGGGGATGAAGGAAGAGAGGAGGTAGGGAGGAAGGAAGGAATGAAAGAATGGAGGGAGAGGGAAGGAGGGAGGAAGAAAGGAAGGAAGGAAGAAAGTCAAGGGAGGAGGGAAGGGAGGGAGGGATGAAGGAAGGAAGGAAGGAAGGAAGGAAGAAAGTAAGGGGGGTGCGTAGGGGGGAGGGAGGGAGGAAGGAAGGAAGGTAGGGAGGAAGGAAGGAAGGAAGGAAGAAAGGAAGGAAGGAAGGAAGGAAGGAAGGAAGGAAGGAAGGAAGGAAGGAAGGAAGGAAGGAAGGAAGGAAAGAAGAAAGGTAGGGAGGAAGGAAGGAAGGAAGAAAGAACGGATGGAAGAAAGGAAGGAAGGAACGAATGAACAAATAAAGTAATAAAGGAAGGAAGGAAGGAAGGAAGGAATGAAGGAAGGAAGGAAAAATATAGGAAGGAAGGAAAGAGGGAAGGAAGGCAAGAAGGAAGAATGGAAAGAAGGAATGAAGGAAGGAAAGAAGGAAGAAATGAAAAAAGGAAGAAAGGAAGGAAGAAAGGAAGGAAGGAAGGAAGGAAGGAAGGAAGGAAGAAAGGAAGAAAGGAAGGAAGGAAGGGAGGGAGGAATAAAAGGAAGGAAGGAAGGAAGGAAGGAAGGAAGAAAGGAAGAAAGGAAGAAAGGAAGGAAGGAAGAAAGGAAGGAAGGAAGAAAGGAAGAAATGAAGGAAGGAAGGAAGGAAGAAAAGAAGGAAGAAAGAAAGGAAGGAAGGAAGAAGGAAGAGGAAGGAAGGAAAGAAGGAAGAAAGGAAGGAAGGAAGGAAGGAAGAAGGAAGGGAGGAAGGAAAGAAGGAGAAGAAAGGAAGAAAGGAAGAAAGGAAGGAGGGAAGGAAGGAAGGATGGAAGGGAGGAAGGAAGGGAGGGCGTCGTCGGTTGTTTCGCCAAATGTATTAGGATGGAGTAATGTCTTTTATAAATAATCCTCAATAGTATGGGATATAAGGTTGGCAGGAGATGAGATGTGGTGATGTTCATGCCTCTTGTAGTAACCTTCGTCACGCATGAGCAGTAAAATGGTTGTAGGACCTGCACGAAGAACCGAGTGCCAGACACCGAGTGACATTAAAATGGTGAA
>NC_043003.1:1325546-1345546 GCF_006345805.1 Octopus sinensis
ACATTCTTGAACAAAATTGACAAAGTCATCGTTCAATTCTTGTATGTCTTCCCCAAAGACTATCAAAATCATTTTGTAAATCTGGTAACTGACTTGTGCACAATATCAGGTTTTTTTTATTGTAATGTCAGTCCCTCTAAAGAGCTTACAACATGCTTGGCATTACAGGGCCCCGTAGGCCGAATGCCGCCAGGTTATCTGTGCTGGAAGCAGGGGGGGTCTCAAAGTGGCTGTGCATCAGGAGGTGTGATCCCTGGAAGGAGCAGTGCTACCAGGTGTTGTGCTAACTGGATACAAGATAGCGTTTAATGAACCCCAGCGGGTTGCCTGGGTGATAGTGTCTGATGGTGAAAGACCTGAAACACTTGATAAATCCAGGAAACATCCCCGATGGTGTGTCCAATCAGGTGTGGAATGTTGGTTGTAAATGTTTTCAGTGATACGGAGGACAACGTCAATTCAATAAAATATTAATTATTGGGTTTTCAATGAAAGCATATTTGTGCTTCAAGATGAGTTTACAATGGAAGTCTGTTTGTATTTGAAGATAATTCATCACGGGGTTTTGGTTCCAAAAACATCGTGTTAAATGAATCAGTGATAAATGAATAACAGAACATATTGGAAAATAGGGTTCATTCGATACCCCATGTGGTCCCCCGAACTTACCGTAATAACACTTCCAAAGAATTTTTAAACACATAATTATATCGTTTAATGGTCGGAATGATATTAGTAAAATTTAAAAGCATATGATTAGTAAATAATATTTTTTAAAAACTGCAAAATATCGTAACGAGCAGAGTCTGTGACTGATTGTCGACCCGTGATCAATCACAGATTAATCCGTGATAAGCATAACACAGTTCACAGTGGAGCGTACCGTGTTAATCGAGATCAGTGGTGAGTGGATCAGTGGTAAACAAGGACAGATATGTGTAATTAGGCTTATTATTGAACGTATGTCACCGTTAGTATTAAAGGAGAATTGTATTTACCTTTTATGTAATTGAATATAGCTAGAGCTAATCCAGAAATCCCCTTTGATAAGTAGTGGGGGTCGATCTGTTTGAGTAACTCTCTTCAAAGCTGTGCCTCAGCATGGCCGCAGTCTAATGACTAAGATCTGGTTTAGATTTGTAATCATTTGGCTGTTACCCTTCATACAGAGTGTTTTCCATATGGCTGCCCAAGGAAAGCAGTTCATAAGTGTGTCTATATATAAACTTCGACTTTCGCCCTATCACTCTGACATCGGACAGCAAAAAAGAATTCCCGGCACGCACGTTGAATGTTGGAGCTATACTTGGGAATATGTGAATCATTGATTCCAAATATATCTTCAGACAGTTTTACGATATTCCTTCTAATTTTGGAAACACGGTGTATTTCTTTATTCGCTCTTATGTTCACACGTGCACTCAAATTATGAACCGCAGTTGCACCTTCAATTTTAATTTTGGTAACTTTTCAATCGATGATATTCTCAGACCAATCCATGGGGGTTCTTGAAGTGATAATTTCGAAGAAGGCAATTTATTACATTAATTCCCAATTACCAAATTCTCAAAGCAGGAATACAACAAACTCGGTGTTTATATATGAGGTTGTCAGATAAATTTGTTCGTTTTTCCACTTATTTTAAGGCAAGACTAACCACTCAGACGTAGGAAAACACCCCTAAATTGAAGATGTTCTCACTCAGCTGGAATAAAACCCAGGCAAACAAAATATGGCATACACCATGAACGATGTTAGTTCTATCAAAAAGCATAATATTCAAATTTCCACATTATCTATTCACGACCTCATTATAAATTTAAAATGACTGATAAGGTAAACACACCCTTATTTTAGGTCAAATTTCTACCAAATTGTCAAAGATAATATGCTCTAATTTGGAATACCAACAGACTGGGGTACAGACGAGATGCTGAATCAAAGACATTGATGAAGTTGTGGGGTCGCTCATAGCCATATGCAGCCGTTCGAGCGTTTTTGACCCCTGGGTGGTAGCATTCAAGTGTCTTCGGAAGATGAACAAATTAAGTGTATCTAATCACACTAAAACAGCACCTAAGAAAGTATGAAAGTAATACACGGGCAAACTTTATTGGGACCTAAAAATTGCTGATAATAGTCAGAAACGCCATTTTAGGGAAAACAAAAACCCATAATGTGTGTGTGTGTGTGTGCGTGTGTGTGTGTGTGTGTGTGTGTGTGTGGTGTGTGTGTGTGTGTGTGCGTGTGTGTGTGTGTGTGTGCGTGTGTGTGTGTGTGTGTGCGTGCGTGCGTTTTGGGCATGTCTTCAATACTTCACCGTCATCACTTGACAACCGGTGTCGCTTTATTTACGGTTCGGCTTTAAAAGAAACAACAGAATAAATACCAGGATTAAAAATAAGTACTGGGTTCGACTTCAAGGCTGTACTCCAGTATGGCCTCAGTCTCACGACTGAAACAAGTAAAAGAATAAAAGAATAAATGACTAGATACATTATTTACATTTGACGGGTATTTATCCTCATCTTGTATGTTGTTAACACAACGCTTCGGCTGATATACCCTGCAGCCTTTTTCTTCGTCAGAGCTTTCTAGATGTCGGCCGCAGGGTATATCAGCCGAAGCGTTGTGTTAACAACATACAAGATGAGGATAAATACCCGTCAAATGTAAATATTGTAAGTAATGTACATAATCCCTCATCTCTTAAATATAGAACTGAAAAGACTAGAATTTCAAACCAAGTTGAACTGTTGACACTCATCAAGAATTTGAATCTCAGAAAACAGTCTTCGGAATCACTGAGATCCAACTTGAATGAAACAAAAAAATGTTGATTTCATTTTGGGACCAAGATTACGTTTCAGCAAATAAGGGGGGAGATTTGCCGCCCTACTCCTCTAAGAAGAGCAATTTAGCATTCTGCGATAATACTTTCTAACTTTGTCACTGAGCCAGCAATTTTAGAGGACGGTGGCAGTAGAAGACATTTTCCCAAGACGTGCACTGCTTCTGCTAGCAGAAACAGCCGGAAGTTAATGAAGTTGGTTACGTAATTCCTATTTTCTTGCTTTTCTATTAATTCTACACACACATACATAGCAGTGCACCCATTATTGTTGCATGCATTCAATTATACCTTAAACTAATTATAGCAATAATTATGAGTGACAGAGACAGTATTAATCCCAGAGTCCACAAAGGTACAAATAGCAAACACGATGCGCGCCAAAGGTAATTTTGGTCTCCAACTTAACTTGGTGGGTGTGTTAGAATACAGACTACTACGTTATTTACCCGGAGAGAACCCCTTGCATAAGGACTCGTGTGGTGTAAAAGCGCTCGTCATTATATCGTTGACGGACGAGAATCGTCTGCTACAGCCACCGGGACTGCCAGATCACGTGATGTCGCTATGGGTTCCTCAGTGACAGATGGTCTGCACACGTTAGATTGGGAGTCAAGATTACCTTTTAATTATAACAATAATTACAGAATATTTTAACATATCTCCATCTTAGAAATCGACCTTTCTTCACATCTGACTTTCATATACGTCTGAAAATATTTTCAGACCGAACGAAATACGAAAGCTTTGACAATACTGCTTCTCTCTATAAACAATATTTTCGATTAATCCTTCATTAGTAGTTGATAAATGGATGTTACACACCCGCAGCCTATTGTCGAAACATCTCCATATCGTGACGGAAGTCGAGCAGCTTTTGATTCAAAGCGACGCTTCTAAGTTACTGTTTGACGTTTCTCAATAGATATGGCGCAACAAATCTTAACAAGAAATAGTTGTCGTTTGAAAGGCAAAGGGAAATTCACTGGAGACTTTCTACCAAAATTATGCTGCTGCTATTCTTGTACGGCTCCTGCAATGGCGGATGTTGTTCGCGTATCGTGTTTATCATTCGTAGCTTTGTGGTCGCTGGCAGCAACATCCTGCCTGGCAGTACTTGACTTCCAAGGATTTCTGTACTTCTCTCCAGTCTTACCATTGAATGGAGGAGGAGGAGGGGGAGAAAAAGAAAGAAAGAGAGAACAAACCCGTAAAATTTACAAACGTATTTCTCAGGCAAAACATACATAAACACACACAGATGCACATACATACATACATACATACATACATACATACATACATACATACATACATACATACATACATGCATGCATACATACATGCATACATACATACATACATATATACATAAATACATACATACATACATACATAATACATACAAAACTACCCTGTTGTTGATGTTGAAATTCCAATGAAGGCTCCTTGGATCTGGGTTAGAAACCGGCTCTTTCTCCATTGGCAAGAAATCTTGAAATAAGACTGAACAATGATATTCATACATGCATGCATACAAACATATACATAGTTACATATTTTTACACATACATATACATATACATATAAACTTTTCCATAAGCCTAATGAGACACTTACACATAAACAGTCTTGTCACCCTCCTGTAGTATTTAAAAACCTAATCGCTAGCAATAGTAACAGAGTATCTAACCTCTCTTCTTCCAAAGAAATTTTCGACAAAGCTGCCCCTTATTATAACAAGGCCCTAGCCAATAGTGGCTTCAAAGATAAATTAATATATAATCCTTCTATTAATCAAAATATTAATAATAGATCTAGTGGTACCAAAGATAAAGAAGCACCTAACCACTTCAATATTGATCAGGATAATAAGAAACCAAAAAATAAGCCAAGAAAAACTATTTGGTTCATCCCCCCCCCCTTCTCCTTTAATATAAAAACTAACATTGGTAAAAGATCCCTGTCACTCCTAGACGAACACTTTCCACCAACTCACAGATACAGGAAAATATTTAATATGCA
Source organism: Octopus sinensis (assembly GCF_006345805.1). Taxonomy (NCBI): domain Eukaryota; kingdom Metazoa; phylum Mollusca; class Cephalopoda; order Octopoda; family Octopodidae; genus Octopus; species Octopus sinensis. The sequence goes on from NC_043003.1 coordinate 1,330,423, forward strand.
TTTTGTGAAATTATCATGTAGCTGCTGCCCCCAATATGAAGAGTATCATTACACGTGGTCAACACCAAAGAGCCTGAATCCAGCTGCAACTGTCGTGACTCATGATTCTGTCCACTTGACCAGCGATGTAAGATTAAATTTATCGTATGTGAGGCAGAAGTTACTGCAACCCTACATAATAATAGTACAACTGATAAGAAGACCTATCCTGGATTATGTGCGAAGGAGGATTTAAAAAATCGCTCTGCCAATCACATAGCCTCCTTCCAGCAAAAGGACAAAAAAATAAAGCTGCTAAGTTGGTTAGCTACATGTGGACTTTGGAAGATAACGAAACACTACATGTGATTAAATGGAAAATAATTGAGAAATCCATTCCTTATGTAAATGGATCGAATAAACGTAGACTTTGCTTGGCTGAAAGAACGCAGATCCTGTTCAGATCTAAGGTCCTTAACTCTCTATTGAACTCCAGGTCAGAAATATTCAGCGATTGCATGAATATGTAAAAATATATTTTGAAGAACTGGAAAATTCTGCCTATTCCTGACTGATATGATATCTTTCCAGCTTTATCATTTAACGTCTCAGGATGATAGCTCTTTTACCTTTTTATTTTTTATATTTTTGTTTACCGTTTTCCGTTTTCCGATTTTCGTTTTCCGTTCTTTACTGTCTGCATTTTCTATATGCTGCCTTCTCAGCTTCATCGCGTTTCTTCTATACATTCGATTTCTTAGTTCGTTATGATATGTGTGTTGCGCCCGAAGAATATGTTTGAATTCACTCAATATATGAAACTATAAGTAGCGCTTTAATACATGTTTCATGACCCTTAAATAAATAATGGATATTTTCACTTTGACCGACAGATTTAAAAAATAATTTCTTTGAAACTAAACACTTTTAAACTTCGTATACTGGTAGAATGTGTTACATAAAACATCTTTTGCTCTTGACTTTCTTGAGAAAATTCTGTAGTTTGTAAGCTATTTGTTGTTAAATTTCTTGCATTTCGGCAATTTCAACCAATCAATGACGTCTATTGAGGTGAATACAATTACTGCTGTTGTTTGTCAACAAGTTCAACAAGAACTTCCAGCGGTGTATATTTCGTTTAAGAAACAGATTGAAATGCAATAAATTATTTTTTAAATCTGCCGGTCAAAGTGAAAAGATCCAAAATAATATTTATCTCTCACCGGATGGAGTACTTTTTTTGTTGAATTTTCTATCACGGATCAGTACATTGTATGTGTGTGTACGTGTGTGTGTATATATATATATACAGGGTGATTCAAAAGTCACCACACATAGGAAAATATTCATCTTTTTTATAAGAAACAGTTAAATATAAAAACTGTTTCTTATAAAAAATTAATTGTTCTTATGTATGGCGACTTTTGAATCACCCTATACATATATATCTATCTATATATAAAACTGATATATATATATATATATATATATATATATATATATATATATATATATATATATATATATTATATATATATATATATATATATATATATATAATATATATATATATAGATAGATAGATAGATAGATAGATAGATAGATAGATAGATGGATAGATAGATAGATAGATAGATAGATAATAGATAGATAGATAATAGATAGATAGATAGATAGATAGATAGATAGATAAGTTTCTTTATTGGCCACACAGGGCTGCACACAGATGGGACAAATTACAAGGTAGAGCTTTTCTTTTGGGGGATGAAAAAAAAAGAAAAAAAGTGGCGTATGTTTTCGATCAAAAGGGATCGTAAAAGGGAAAAAAGAAAAAAAAGGAAAAGAAACAAAAGAAAATGAAAATAAAAGAAGAAAAAGGGGAAAAAAGGGGAAGAGGAAAATAACGATCAATAGGGATCGTGTATCGCAGTGTCATGATGTACGATGTAAAGGGGGAAGCAGATAAGGTTTATCCCTTGGAAGAAAAGCCTACGAAAAAGACCACGGTAACCTCGGTCAATATTGTTATATGTTACCACATTTGTTTGCAAGTGGGTAACCCCCTGTTTTCAATTTCTGGGTTCATAGGATTATGCTCAAGGTGGCTTCGTCATTCATACGTGCCATCCTTGCTACATTCACCCATCTTTTTTTAAAACATTCGCTAGACAAAAATTGCCTCTCTACTCTCACCTTCCTTTTCAAGTGGTACTTGAAGAAGTTGATGAGAGATTGACCAGAGAGGAAAGTGTTTGTCTCTAATCTTTTCAGGCGCGTCCACCAGATACATTCCTTCGCCATAGCCACAAGGATGATGAAAATAGCTCTTCCTTCCCGTTTGAAGGAAGGAGGCGTGACAATATTGACGATAGACTCAGCTGATAAACCGACTCGTCCCACACGTGACAGCAGTTGTTCGACATAAGCCCACAGATCGGAAATTGTTGGACACTGCACGAGTGCGTGCAGAACGGTTTCGTCGCTCTGACCGCATCTCGGGCAGGTCGGCCCCGTGTTTCTCGAGCCGTGTCTGTAGAGCTTATCCCGAACGGGTAGCGCTTCTCGGTAGCACTGCCAGGCCAGGGATCTCTAGAAGTTGTCCATGGGCCCTGGCTCGAAAGTCGTCCCGAACAGGCGGGTCAGGTATTCCTCGTCGACGTCCAGGTTCGCCCCGAGCTCGTCGTCGTATCTCCCCTCCACTAATCCCCTATAGAATGCTTTGGTTGTGATGGAGTCACTCAAGGTCGACCCAGGACGGCAGAGTTGCTTGAGAGCAACGCGACACGCGCGGTGCATTCGCCCTTCCTCGGCCTCTTTTTGATCCACGACTGCAGTTCGGTCATGGAGACGAGCTGCGGGAAAGCGTGCCTCACAAACGGCGACCACACCTATTCACCGTCGTCTACGAAGAGCCTGAGATGTCGCAGTCTCAGCACGTGTCTCCGCATCATCAACCACGGCATGCCCAGTCCTCCTTTTAACGGGTGTTGACAGCAAATGGATCGCCTGATCATCGGGACGCATCCTTTCCACAAGAAGCGAAAGAGAATGCGTTCTAGTTTGGTGATGGTAGGGTCGGGACAAGGCACGACGGTCAGGTGGTAGTAGATGACGGACGCGATGTACGTGTTCGCCACCTCCGCCCGACCTTTTAGGGACAGTTTCCTCTCGGCCCATTGCCGGGCGAGAGTGACCACCCTACTCGTTATATCGTTCCAGTTCTTCTTCACTTGGAGGTCCGGACCGAACCAGACCTCGAGCAACTCGACCGGACCGTCGGTCCAGCGTCCCACGACGGAGGCGCTGGGGGACGGCATGGGCTTGCTTCTCCAGGTGCCTAGTCGCAAGCCCACTGACTTTTCCCGGTTGATTTTCGCTCCTGTCACCGCTTCGTAGTTTTTCAGTGTCTCGCCGACCTGCTCGATGTGCTCGTGGCTAGACACTATGACGGTGACGTCGTCCGCGTATGCAGACACGCTCGTCCCGCATCCCAGTTTTCGCGGGATGCCCCTCAGAGTTGCCAGCTTCCGCAATAATGGCTCAAGAGTCAATACGTATAGAAGCGACGAGAGGGGGCATCCCTGACGGACCGAGCGTGCGATGTCGAAAGGTCTCGATAGATGTCCATTTACGCGAATTACCGAACGGATGCTTTTGTACAAAGCAGCTATCCAGGCGCGGAAGACGGGGCCGAAGCCAGCCGCTCTGAGAACAGCCTCCAAGTATCGATGGTCTACCCTATCGAAAGCTTTCGATTGATCCAAATTGATCAGCGCCCCACCCATGCCAGGTTCGTTAACTACCCTGTCTATGATGTAGCGCATCAGGTGGAGGTTGTCATGGATGAGATAGATAGATAGATAGATAGATAGATAGATAGATAGATAGATAGATAGATAGATAGATAGATAGATAGATAGATAGATAGATAGATAGATAGATAGAGTTGCTACAACAATACAAGTCCATATATTTGGTTTTGTCTTTTTGTTACCACCATTGGTAAATGAATGCTTTAAAAACCGTCATTCACAAGAGTTGCTTCAATGTTTCTTTAAAAAAAAACACTTTCCTTCACTCCAACCTTTGAATGGATATCATTTCTGTCTCATGTTTTGTCATCTCAGAGAAACTCCATCTGTGGTGAACCAATTTTTTAATTACTAGTCTTAACGTTCTCTTTTGTATCGTTTTCTTGTTAGCTTTTACAAAATCGCTTTGTTTACGTTTTGAAAATATCTCGTCTGGAACATCGCTACGACAATGACGGCCGACAGGCGAAGTTAGTTTGAATCTAGTCTTTTCGCCAACCTAACCTGCTAAGTACGCGTCAAATCCGTACTACAGCTTATGTCCAATGCAATGATCGAACGGTTTTTATCAATGGCTTTAAGCAGCTTTACTAGCACATTCCGATTCCGATGGATCAGTGGATCTCAACTGGGGTCCATATGGCACCTGAGAGTGCATCTAAGATTTTTGTGGGGTCCACGCCACAAAAAAATAAATGGGAGATCATACAGTTCTATATTTAAGAGATGAGGAATTATGTACATTATTTACATTTGACAGATATTTGTTCTCATCTTGTTTGTTGTTAACATAACGTTTCGGTTGATATATACCCTCCAGCCTTCATCGGGTGTCTTGGGGGAAATTTCAAACCTGGGTTCTCATTCCTAAGGTATTTTTCGATGTTGTTATTATTATTATTACTGTTAAGGGCCCCTGAAATAATGTTGCTTTAGATGTATACATTTGTATGTATTGCAAGAAACAGACCGGTTTCTTTAGCATTTTACAGAGTTCAACCAACACAAGGGAATATGTGGTTAACAAAATAGGAATTTTGGAAGAAGTATCTCTAAAACTAGTTTTTAAACATCGAATGGCTATGGCGGGGTCCACCAGAATAAAATAGTAATGAAAGGGGTCCGTAGATAAAAAAATGGTTGAGAACCTTTAGAAAAGATGGTTAGAAGCTCTACCGATTCTGTTACTGGGTTTGCGTACCACTGTTAAAGAAGACCAAGGTTATTGCCCGGCAGGACTGTTGTATGGTTCGCCACTTGGACTGTCTGGTCAAATGATATTGACTACGGCTTCTCAACTTAATCCTACCAACTATAATTACAGGGTGAAGCTACCCGCATTAATAACGAGACCTCAGTCGGTTAACTTTCGTTCAAGCCAATATCAATATCTGGACTCGTGTATTTGTACACAGACATTTTGTTTCGTCCCGTCCCGCGTGTTAAAAATTAAACTATAATGTATGGTTTTGAACATTCAGACGAGATAGGAAACTGGCGGTGTTTATCGACTTAAGCAAGCTTTCGCCGAGTCTCTTCTCCTCCCACCACACTTCTCTCCCTCGTCTGACACACCCAAACAATGCACGCGTAGACAACACTTTATCCAACAACAGGGTGACTCAAAGAGGAAAGAGAGTACACTGAGTCCGTTGGATGGCTAGGTACACTTGCACGTATTTTCATTAACACACACACACACACACACACACACACACACACACACACACAGACACACACACACACACACACACACACACACACACACACACACACACACACACAGGTTTTCTTTTATAGTTTCCAATACAAAAAATGAACTGAAGAACTTTGCATTTTCTATGAACTTTTCATTGTTGTATGGGCATATTTTAAAAACAATTTTTCAGATTGATAGGTAGATAGATACATAAATAGATAGACAGGTGTGTAGACAGATTGCTCCTTCAACGCTGCCTTTGTGGATTTTCACATTTTCTCAAGAATCAAATGTTTCAGAAAAATATACAATTTCTTCATACAGTTTTCAAAATAACCGTGGAATTTCCACGAATACTGCGAGTTATTATCCTTTTCTACTCAAGGTATAAGGCCCAAAATTTTGGGGGAGAGGGCTAGTCGATTAGATCGACTCCTGTACGCAAATGGTACTTAATTTATCGACCTCAAAAGGATGAAAGGTAAAGTCAACCAAGGTGGAATTTGAACTCAGAACGTAAAGACAGACGAAATACCGGTAAGCACATCGCCCGATGTGTTAACGTGTCTGCCAACTCGCCGCCTTGTTAGTTATTATTATTAATTTTATGTTCGAGTCAGAGGTGAAAAAGCAGTGCGAAGATCCTGTTAAGGGCCCCAAAATTGGTGGAAGAAAGCAAGAAAGGGAGTTATCTTTACACAGGAATCTAGATAAAATACTTAGTGTAAGGAATTTTGCTAAAGACTTTAAATATTCTGTTAGTGATGTTAAACTGAGCGAAAGATAAATGTTGGATATTTATATGAATGAAAAAAAAAGATGTCAAAACCGTTTAAAGACAACGTAGAGAAATGATTTACACATGTCAAAATTTAGCAAACTAAAACGATTTTATATCTCATAAATTTATAAATATAGAAATATTTTAAAATATATGTAATAATCATAATGGGAATAGTCTATTCTCGTTGAAAATTGAAAAACAGGATAGCGAAGAAAAAGTTAAAAACGAAGAGAATTTCGCATAATCTTGATGAATGGAAGTGAAACGTGTCTACAGAATGTACCAAAAAAATGATAAAACATTTCACCATAAAGAAAGTATGAAAATATAGATTTAAATATATATGTGCGTACGTGTACATGCACAAACACATGTGTGTGTGTGAGTGAGTGTGTGTATGCGTGTGTTTGTGTCTGTAAGTGAGTGTGTGTAAATAGAATTATAGCATATTTTGCAGCATAATTCTGTTGGCGCCTCTGTTCACTCGGAGCATTTCAGTTGTGTACACGAGAGAAGCTTCGGTTTTTAGTTTCGTTTGAGCAAATTTTTAAAATTTAAGAAACCTGACATTTGAGAATTTGATAATGGCCCAGGGTTTAATAACACTCGCAGATTAAATTTCAACCAGTGAATAGTGAAAAATGGGACTTTTACATCTAAAATAGAGAGACAGTATCATTTGAATGGTTCTCATTGTTTAACAGGCAATTTTCTATCGACCCTGAGAGAATTCAAACACTATCAGCTATGGCAGGATTTGAAATCAAAACCAACAAGGCTAAATTAGATAACGTTAAGCGGTGTATTCATTAGTCTCGGTATTTGTGTTCCACAATGTATTATTATAATAATAATAATTTTTTTTTTTAATATGGTCCGTTCTCTTCTGCTGAACCGGGGTCATCCCTTGACCCTAGGGTCACAGCAGGTCTTCATCTCATGGAAAGTACACGGCGTAAAATGTATGCGGGACCTACCCACACTATTTTTTGAAGTTCTCCCACGTTAACACTGCAAGGGAGTTTGTTGAGTTGCTTATCAAGGCCCTTTTTAATTAACCCTAACGCTCCAATCACCTCTGGTGCTGTGCTGCTTTTCATTCCCCACAACTTGGTCACTTCTATTTCTAGGTCTTTGCATTTAACTTCTCAACTTCTTTAATGGACACATTTCTCTCTTATGGTACTGTCACATCTATCATTAAGCATTTCTTATTCTTCCATCTTTGATGATTATGTCCGGCATGCTTGCCTTGATTTTTATATCGGTGTTGTTGTTGTTATTATTATTATTATTATTATTATTATTGTTGTTGTTGTTGTTGTTGTTGTTGTTGTTGTTGTTGTTGTTGTTGTTGTTGTTGTTTTTGTTGTTGTTGTTATGGAAGGCGGTGAGCTGGCAGAAACGTTAGCACCGGGCGAAATGCCTAGCGGTATTTCGCCTGCCGCTACGTTGTGAGTTCAAATTCCGCTGAGGTCGACTTTGCCTTTCCTCCTTTCGAGGTCGATAAATTAAGTACCAGTTGCGTATTGGGGTCGATATAATCGACTTAATCCATTTGTCTGTCCTTGTTTGTCCTCTCTGTGTTTAGCCCCTTGTGGGTAGTAAAGAAATAGGTATTTCGTCTGCCGCTACGTTCTGAATTCAAATTCCGCCGAGGTCGACTTTGCCTTTCATCCTTTCGGGGTCGATAAATTAAGTACCAGTCGCGTACTGAGGTCGATCTAATCGACTAGCCCCTCCACCACATTTAAGGTCTTGTGCTTATAGTAGAAAGGATTACTATTATTATTATTATTATCATTATTATTATTATTATTATTATTATTATTATTATTATTATTATTATTATTATTATTATTATTATTATCATTATTATGAGACGTGTCTAAAATTATTAAAAGATAGTTTGAGAAAATAGACAATGATTTAGGCTTATTTTGATCGGCAATTTTGGGTCACGCAATTTTAATCCCTCAATGCAACAAAAGTGATCCCTTAATTTTCTTTTCTTTTACTTGTACGATGTCGTATGCAAAAATAATGTAAAAAGACGGCAGAGACACATTTAAGGCATTTAGCTTACCTATCGACTCTTCTTTTGGTTCATCATATTTGGTATTTGTAGATGACACGCAAAGACTGTATTCGTGGTCTTTCTGTAAATTTCCTTATGTAACAATTGCGTTAGTTAAGCATACAAAAATGAAAAGGTTTTAGTGACATTTCATTGCAGATCTGATCAAAATTTCCAATAAGGAATTCCATCCAAAATAATTTCAAAAACGCTTGTAGAATTTGCAAAGAACAAGGCAACAAAATATAAATGGATGTCTTTTACAGACAAAGTACATTTCAACTTTGTTATGCAGACACGTACCGAGAAACACACATACAAAAACATATAAAGACACAGAATTATGCGCCCATACGAGTATATAGAGATGTCGGAATATTCCTTAGGGTAAAACGTTTTCCAAAAAGAAATTTGTAGAGTGCTCAATATACTGACAGCATCAAATGGAACTGGAATATATAATTTTGTCATATCGATGTGAACATTAATTTTGTTATTTGGCATATTGTACATAGCAACATAAATGCCTGAATCATTTGTTGTGGGGCACAGTGCAGGCGTTCTGTTGAGTGGAGAAGGGCTCTGTATGTGTTTTGACAATCGCCGAAAAGAAAGTGCTGAGGAATATGTAATGTTTGAATGAGCCTGTTAAATGTCAAAATCCATACCATGTAATCTGTTGCTCAATCATGCTTTGATAGCCGTCTGTATACATCTCATTTAGCTATCAATCTATCACAATACTCTGTGTGTGTGTATGTGTGTGTATGTATCTGTGTGTGCGTGCGCTCACCTACGATTGTCAGTTCATATATATCTATTAGGTCATCCCATAAATAATGCGGTTTTTTCAATTGCATGAACTAAAAGTCGGTGGGGATAAACTACCTGCATCAACTTACTATAAAAGCAGGTAGTAATTTTAACGTGTCCTTATTCTTAGGGCAAGTTTTGAAGAATACAGTTCAATTTAACAGTTATCTTTTCAAAGCTATAATGGAAGTAACAAAGGAACATATTCGGCATATTTTGCTTTTTGAGTTCAAGAAAGGCAACAACGTGACGGAAAGTGCGAGGAATATTAATGCAGTATATTGGGATCGGACAATAAGCGTAGGCCAGTGTCAACGGTGGGTCTAGAAATTCCGAGCGGGAAACTACAGCCTAGAAGACGAGTCTCGTCCTGGAAGATCTGTAGAGCTCGACGGGGACATCCTGCAAAACCTGGCGGAACAAAATCTCATCGTAATTGTTGAGGAACTAGCAGAGAAGCTTGGATCTGGTCATTCAACCATTCATCGACACCTGCGTGCCATCGGAAAAGTCAGCAAATTGGGTCAATGCGTTCCTCTCAAACTTTCCGAGTCTAATCGTGTGCAGAAAGTGAATGTGTTCTCTTCTTTGCTGTCAGGTCTCACGAATGAACCTGAATAGTTCTAGTAACGAGAAATGGCTTCTCTATAAAAATGTCAAGTGCTGAAGACAGTGCGTAGGGAAAGAAGAAACATCGGCACCCCAGGCTAAAGATCCCCACCCATGTAAGGTGTTGTTATCTGTTTGGTGGGATATGAAAGGTTTAGTCCACTTTGAACTTTTAAGCCCAAACCAAATGATAACAAAGGAGATCTACTTTGAGCAGCTTGAGCGGCTTAAGTCAGCGCTGGAAGAAAAACAACCATGTTTGGTTTGAAGACGAAAGGTGTTCTTCCATTAGGATAATGCTCGGCCACATACAGCGAGGATGACATTCCAAGGGCTGGACCAATTTGAATGGGAAACGATACCCCACCCACCATATTCACCAGGCATTGCCTCATCTGATTATCATTTATTCTGCAGTCTTCAAAATCATTTGGACGAAAAAAATATGAATTCCGTAGACGAGGTCAGAACAGTACTGGAGGAGTATTTTTAATCACGGATGAGTGAATTTTGGAAAAGGAGCCTTGTAAGTCTACCGGATAGATGGAAGAGCATTGTAGAAAATAAAGGAGAGTATATTTTAGATTTAAAAAGAAATCTGGAAAACTAAAAGAAGTATAAAAAACCGCATTATTTACGGGATGACCCAAAACTTATCAATTCAATTCGTGTATCTCGTGCAATATGTTTGTGATTACGTATTATCGATGTGTGTGTGCGCACGCATGTGTATGTATGTATATATATATATATATATATATATATATATATATTATGTGAAATAGAAAGATGAATAATCTTGTAGTAGATTAATCAAAAGTTTAACCGATACCTTAGTAGCAAAAATCACAGCAGTAAACAGCACGGTTGGAGGTACAACCATCTGGCGTTGCAACCGTGCGTTGGTGCGGATAATTGAAATTAAAACATTATTGGTGAATTGAAGAAATGGAGCTGAACGCAGATTGAACAGAAATCGTTTTATTTCATTCTACACGTGTTTCGAAAGGCACAAATTACCAAAATCCGATTGAATAATGGGACCATATTGTGTCTTTCTCTTCAGGAAGAAAAAAGGAAATCCGTTGGAAAAACAAAAACAGAACAGAGGCGGAGCAAAAAACAAATCGAACTGTGCTCCTAAGAGCCCATGGCGAAACTGTTTATCATTGTATGTTGAGAACCGGTGGCTGAAGAATTCAACGGGTCAGGCATCGGTCAATCATGTGGGTGAGGGTGTATAGATGTTCTTTGTGACCGAGAATAAAGTTCTGACTATTTAAGGAATATTGGATGTTTTATGAGGGGCGAGAAAAAATCTACTTAGAGACGTGTGTGTGTGTATACTGTTCTATATATGTGTGTGTTGGCGTAGGGGTAGAAAACATTTTTTGTGTACGTGTGTGCGTTTGATCGTTCGGCTGTCAGTGGCTACTGCCGTGATAACCGTTGGGTGGCAGAAAGAAAAAAATAAAAAAAAAAAAAAAAAAATATATATATATATTATGTTTTATGTGTGTGTGTGTTCATCTAAGCCTGCCTTGTCAAGGAAACCCCCCGCTGTGAAAAAACCAAGCCCCGTTTGTCTTACAGGAGTAATTCCCCTTGCAGTGGTTAATCGTAGATATCTTAAAGGCTATTTCAGAATTTGTTACCAAGGGCTATGGGTGCCGGTATTATTTATAAACGCTATTTAAAGGCCAGATAAGTGTAACGCCGCCAATGGGGGCATCGAAAAGCCGACTGTAAGAGCCCGTTTACCATCCGGCCTCTGGCAAACAAAATATGGAAGAGTTCGGAGACACAAAGGTTGCACTGTCTTCTGCCCCTATCAAATGGGAGGGCCACCGACAAAATTGACCATTCCAGCCTATAGCTTAAGTTCGCATCCTTCAGTCGCCATATTAGCTTACTGAGTCCCGTGGTCTGGCGCTTGTTCACGTCCCGAAAAGTTGCGTAATGGTTGGAGACACGCAAAGACAATCTTGAGGATGATGCCCCTACATAAGTGAAGGCATCTGAGTCCGTGTAAACCTTGCATTGGTAGACGGCGTTTTTGATCTTGGAGTTCTCCGACGTGAATCTTAATCTGCTAGGATTAGTTTCTGAAATTAGAACTGCGTTCCTGTCACTATATTCGTTCCGAGACCTGCAGCCGCTTACTACTCTATTTTCCACTACGCCACTATTAACTATAGGAATAACCCCTGATTCTCCACTATCTATCAGAGTGCTGTCATTGCTACTGCCCGTGGTACTGCTATTGCGGGAAATGATGCTGGGGATGCTAATGGGGCTCTCTACCCTACTCCCATTGTTACCGTCAACCACACACCCCTATTTATAACTATACCCCTAGTGGGTACTCCCTGGCTGGAGCTGAGATTATGTGTCACTGTACTGGCTCTCATATCATTATTACTACTATAATTATTCCTACTGAGCATTAAACCGGGAGCGGAAGAGGCTGTGCCTCCGGAAAAAGGTGATAGGGTCTTAGTAAGTAGCCTATTATTATGGGAGGCGATTATCTGGGCGAGGTTTTTAGTGTTGGAGAAAGCTATCCTAACTTTATGTGAGTTAACCGTGGAGTAATATTTGGAATTTCTGGGGAAGTTATTGGCGATGGCTTGTCTAAACATGAGGGGGAGGTTAGTTCTAATCTGCTTACCAAAGGGGATTACAAACCATATATGCTTATTCCTATCAGTGTGATGGGTCGGGACGCCAGCTCTCGCATTCGGGTGGGTGATTCTCGGATGAATAACGGGTCTTGGGTTAGTGTAAGACCTCCCGGACCGATAATTATCCTTGTTCGCTAAATTAAATGCGGGAGCGACTACCCCGGCATCCGCCGCGCTCCCGTCCTTACTTAAAATGTTAATGTTATTATATACGGCCCTATCCTGATGACCGAATGATGGCATCGGAAGGGCCGGATCAATATAAATTACCTTCTGCCTATAACCGGCCTTGGATAGTGCGGCGTTATAAAATTCCGCTTTCTGCATAAAAATATCGGCACTGGCGGACAAGCCAGACAATCTTAGAGAGATGTTTTTAACCAAATTGTCTGTTACGGTTTTGGCATGATTTGAGAAGACACTGACATACTTCAAATTAGTGGAAGGCTTATGGTAAGGGCAGTATGAGTCGCTATTAAGGTTAAGTGTAACGTCTAGGAAATTAGCCTTGGTGAGTTCATTATCAAAAACTATACTCATGCCCATTCTATTAAAAAACCTAGCTAACCTGCTCTTAGTTTTCTGCACTATTCTGTTCGTGGTGTTTTGCAGGTAAAACAGACAATCGTCACGATACAGGCCGCCCGCGATCTCCGGGAATTGGTCGGACAATTCGTAGAGAATATATATTCCGACCAAATCGGCTATCTGCGCACTATCCGAACTACCCATAGGCACATCAAATTCATTGGGAGTATCTTTACGGATCCACAACTTATTATCAAACTTAATAAACGATTTCCTGGCAACTAAAATGATATCTATCTCTTCTCTGGTGAGGCCAGCCTTGTTGTGAGCATGCCAGAGGGCCTTATTTAGCACACTAGGGTTAATCGAGGGGTAGAAGCTGGCGATATCAAACTGAATGAACCTAGTACGGTTCTTATTGGGGATGGAAGAGAAGTACGGTTCTTATTGGGGATGGAATTCTTCAGCCACCGGTTCTCAACATACAATGATAAACAGTTTCGCCATGGGCTCTTAGGAGCACAGTTCGATTTGTTTTTTGCTCCGCCTCTGTTCTGTTTTTGTTTTTCCAACGGATTTCCTTTTTTCTTCCTGAAGAGAAAGACACAATATGGTCCCATTATTCAATCGGATTTTGGTAATTTGTGCCTTTCGAAACACGTGTAGAATGAAATAAAACGATTTCTGTTCAATCTGCGTTCAGCTCCATTTCTTCAATTCACCAATAATGTTTATATATATATATATATAATATATATATATATATATATATATATATATATATACATATGTATGCATACATACATACATACATACATACATATATACATACATACGTAGACGTATATGTAATTACAGAGAGGAAGAGGCGGGGAGAGAGTGGGTAGAGAGAGGAGGGGAGAGAGTGGGCAGAGAGAGAGGAGTGAGTGAGTGAGAGAGTAAATTATTAAGAAAACCTGATTACGATTGGTGAAAAACATTTAAGTGTGAAGATGAAATCATTTGCGTCGAATTTCTAATTCTTCAACTCTGAGAAGCCTATTTAAAATGTTGCTGGCGGTGGCAGTGGTGGGCGAGGGTGTAACGCTGATTGCTGCTGCTGCTGTGGCTGTTGTTTTTTTAGCCTTGAGAAGACCTCATGGATAAAGCCCCCGTAATATCGAAGAGATTGTTGTTGTTGCTGTTGTTTGTAGCCTTAGATCAAGCCTAATCGAAGAGACCGATAAACCAGTGAACTCGAGATTAAAAGCATTTCAATGGAATTTAAAACCACATCGCATCACATTTGGTTTCCTTACTAGAACCAATAGCGCGTGGGTTGAGCAAGATTTTATTGCTATTTCTAGTAGGCCCGGCAACCACGTAGAGGAATTTATCATTGGCTGGTCTGTAATATTGATTCAGAGAATACTGGTGACCGCCATTATCGCCTCTTTCACCTCCTCCTCCTCCTACTCCTACTCCCACCGTTCTCTCCCCTTCCTCCCACTCCACCTCACTTTATCGTCTCATGATATGTCAAGCTGTTCCAGACACTCGCTTTCATACAACTTTTCCAGCCTTTTTTCTTTCGTTCCGTATGTATCAAATATTCTCTCCCTCTCTCTCTCCCTCCCTCCCTCCTCTCTCTCTCTCTCTCTCTCTCTCTCTCTCTCTCCATTTTTTCTTATTCATTCATTTTCTTCAGTTTTCTTCGTCCTTTTTCTTTCTTCCTCCTACCTCTATCGTTTTCTTCACAGATTTCAATGTTTTTATTCCCATCCACAAACTTTCAGTCTTTCTTTTACCAAATCCCTCTATTTATCTATCTGCACACATGCATATGCATACATACATACGTACAAAACACACACACACATATATATATATATGTACGTACATACATACATACATACATACATGCATATATATATATATATATATATATATATATATATATATATATATATGAATGAATGAGAAAAAGAAGAAAATGGAGAAATTGACACGCAGACATCAGTTTATTTTTAAATATTCAAATCCATATAATAAAAGTCCAGTCCTACAGCCGTTTCCACATCCAATTAGTTCAATTACAGAGATTAAAATAATTTGAATTAAATTAAATTAATTTAATTAAAATCTTCATGATGAAACTGG
>NC_043003.1:1350546-1353046 GCF_006345805.1 Octopus sinensis
TTGTTTCATTTCCCTCATCTCTCTCTCTCTCTCTCTCTCTCTCTCTCTCTCTCTCTCTCTCTCTCTCTCTCAGTTTCCCACTCTTCTTACTTCTTCTTTTCTCTTTTCTGGGGATTCACTTTCTCCTTCAACACATCTCCCTATCCAAGATTCCCTCTCTCACTTTCTGTCCTTTTCGCCCCCTTTTCTCTTCCCTATTCTATTCCCTCCTTTTTCTCGATTTCGCAGCCCTTTTCTCTTCCTACTTTTGTCACCATTTTCTATACCAAGCGCTCTCTCTCTCTCTCTCTCTCTCTCTCTCTCTCTCTCTCTCTCTCTCACTTCCTCCCCTCTCCATTTCTCCTTCCTCTCTCTCTCTCTTTCTCCCTCTCCTCTCTTTTTCTCTCACTTTCTCCCTCTTTCTCTCTACCGCTTTCTCTTTTCGGCTATAATTTCGCTAATGCATATAATAATGCATGTGTGTGTGTGTGTGTGTGTGTGTGTGTGTGTGTGCATAAGTGTATGCGCGTGTGTATGTGTGGTTGTTAGATTTGATCCAGTGAGCTTCTTCTGTGTATCTACAACATAACCCATTGTGTCCTTCCATTTTCAAAACGATCGGCTGTATATAGACAGTGAGCTAGCTACTATATCTAGCCGAACAAGCAACCGCATAGAGGCTTTCTATTTGGTGCGATATGTATGCGTAGGTTTCGTTTGAACGTGTGTATGTATATATATAAACGTATACACACATGTACGTTTTGGTATATCTATGTATGTGTGTGTATGTGTATGAGCGTGTGTTTGGTGTAGGTAACGGCGTGATTAAGATCATATCATGTTTGTTTTTGCCAACAGATATCCGGGTGAATTTCAGTCATTCTCAACAGTTTTGTTGGAGTCAACCGAGCCAGCCGAGACAGCACTGAGAATAGAAATGGTGAATATTTATCCTCTTAGAAAGAGAATGAAGATATACAACCATTGTTTGCAATTGTAAGTTCTTTACCATGCATCCGGTACCGACAGAAAGTACGAGATAATATCTACATGCCGTCACAGACAAATATGTATTTTACTGATAAGCCAAATCAGTTCGTGTCCCGACAGAAGGTAAGAGTTAAGGTCCAACTGACGTCACAGTCAAGTTAGTTTTTTTTCTTTTCTGATAAAGCAAATCAGTCCACAAACAGACTGCACACATTTGACTGACGTAACACATCACATGACTGGTTACAAATCTGCTATTTACATTATCATTCCTAACACTTCGTCACATCTACTGGCGATCGCTCATATGTATATCCTGTGTGAATTACATGGCTGATGTTTAATCATAGATTTAACGAGTCTAAAGCAAACAAATATTGAATATTTTGTTCAGCCATGCCTCTCTCTTTTTTCTGAGTTCTTATCCTTTCTCTTGAAACGAATCGGGAAGATCGACGCAAGTTGATAACTACAGGCATTTCACGAAAATTAATGAAATCAATAAAGTTTTCGCTTGAATGTGGTGAGACTTAATTACTTTAATATAGATGTATATGCACGAGCAGATATAAATAAGTACATGAATATTTCTTTTCGATTACTCATTATAAAGACCCTAATATTTTTAGTTATAGGTAATCATATATTGCACCATTTCATTCTTATTAGAAAGTGTCAGTATGACATTACCCTTGATAAATATATTAAATTAAATTAGATATTTCAGAATGCGAGACCTTTCTTATAGATGGAAAATAATTACATATACACCATTTATTTTAGTCTAATTAATTAAATAAATAAACCAAATTACCATATCTTATAAATTTCAAAAGAAAATAATAATAAACTTATTTAGAAATATTTATTTGATTTACACCCATTTTCTATAAATTTACATTGAAAATTTGGGAATTTCGTATGAAACTGCGCATAAGCAAATAGATAAAAAAAATTATTAAAAAAGACAGGACAAAGGCAGGACAACGATGCAAGCTTTTCTGTCCAGACATATGCCTCTGGCTGAGCTTTATGCTTGTAATTCGTTGCATATTATTTTCAGCAACGATTTTAAGTAGGTAATCTCCGAAAAGTAAGACTATTTACTTCATCGTTCATTTTAATCTGTCCCAGTTTCTTTCCTTTTGTCTACGTTGGATGTCATATATGTATGTGTTTGTGTATATATGTATAATGCACACACGTACATATAATATATATATATACATGTATGTGTGTTTGTGTGTATGTATGTATATATGTATGTAACTGTGTATGATCTCCACGTATGTCTACTACACGTGAATCGATTCATATTACACGAATTTGTTTAGAAACACCCCGCAGTAATATACAGCTGAAGCTGTTTTCTAAAACTACTAAATTTATGAATTATGAGAATGTTTCCCTATCGGCATGACGTGGAAAATTATTGAAAACTGCAATAAATAAATAATTGACTTACACGTCTATAAATACATACAAACAAAAATATATCTCCACACATAGACATATAAATACATACATA